>NC_137003.1:31358977-31536477 GCF_032717465.1 Coenobita brevimanus
CACTTGTCACCATCTACACTAGGAATGCCGAGATGTCAGACGTCACTGAGTGAGACTCACACTAAAAAATTTTTGATCAACAGGGTCTCTCTTCTCAAGCTCCTTCCTTTAATGAGTATGCTATTATGCAGCATATGAAATGTTCTGCCTTGGCAACAATCATTCACAAGACAGCACACATTGCAAGGCTGCGCATTCTTTCGCTGAATGAATATAGATGGGCAGTAAAGCAAGTGGAATTTGTGCCAGTTCCAGTGAGTGCGGAATTGTGGCCACCAGAATGTTTACATCCCTTTCCTTTGGTTGCAGAAAAGGTTGTTTAAGAAACTGATCATATGATAAACTGAATGTTCCATGTTATCTTGCCTGCAGATGCTGTGGATCTCCAGAGAGCTGTTCCAGAGCTCAGTACTTCCAAGAATTTGAAGATATCTCTGACTCTGATTAGATTTTCTGTGTAAACTTTATTTCCTTTTTCTAAATTTGAACAGGATTATCTCTGTATTGGACTGAATCTCAGTGTAAGTTTTTTAAGTAATTGTGTTACATCTAGTGAAATGTTTAATTGCTTGAATGTTATTAAGGATGATAGTCTATTTTCATCATAATTTCAGTTATTGACATTTCTCTGATGTGTGCTGTCTATACACTCAATAACTGTATTTTTACTAAATTCCAGTCATTACTATTATGTAAACATTCTAAAGAGAGAAAATGCGTTGTTTACTGTAATAATTTATTAAATCTATAAAATATTTTGTAGTTTTGAACGTAAATAATATTTTTTTTTATCCAAGAGGCAAATAATATAAATGACCTTAAAAACATGAATACAAATGATTACATACGATTTATTTGATGAATTATCATTATATAGTAAAATATATAAGATCGGCAGCCATCTTGGATTTCCAACTTTCGGTACTTGGTTTCCAAGGTTGTCCACTTGGAAATTGTTCCTTTTGGTCCAAGGACTGAAATGGTATGCCACAACCTTTTATAACAACCCATGTCTGTTTAACTAGGAAAAGTGGCTTTTGCTCCCTGGGTAAAGGGTGTCAAACATACGGCCCATGGCCCTAATGGGGCCTGACACCCTCTTACGTGCAGGCCGCGGCCCATTTACTGCTCCAATCGTACTTTGAGCACCTAAGACTAAGTAGTGAGAAAATCCCTCAGCTGATAAACGTAGCATGCTTTTTTTTTTGTAATTTAATTCTCAGTGCAACAACACCAATCAAATAACAGTACGACGAAAGATGATTTTAATGGCTCATTGGAGTTGTATACGTGCCACTGTATGAATTTTCTGATGGGCCGACACTGTTGGCATACAGGCATTAGATGTGAAAACTGTAGTGGCAGGTTTTCGCTTGGGCAGCCCTTTCAGTGTTTGTCCTGCTTAGTTGTTCGTATGCAATTGGAACGTTGCTAATTTCTAAAACAGTAATGGCAACTGATTTTGCTTTTGAATTCATAATCATGTTGTCATAGAAAAGAACAGTTAATGAAGAACGTCGGGTGGTACAAGAAAAGTGGAAAAATTTGTATTTTTGTGTTGAAATTAATAGAAAACCAGCATGTTTGATTTGTAAGCAGCAACTAGCTGTGGCCAAAAATACAACGTTTGACAGCATTTTGAAAATACTCATGCATCGAAGTGTAATAAATACGGTGGAAAGTTGCATGAAGACAAATTAAGGAGTTGGAGCAGTCAATGAAAATGAAGCTGTCCATATTTAAGAGTATTTAAGTCAATGATGCTGCAGTTAAAGGAAGCAAGAGGATTTCCCATGAAAATACTTGTCACCAAAGCCATTTTCGAAAGGGAACCTTACAACAAAATGTATGTTGATGACTTTAGAAGACATTTGCCCAGAAAAAAAATCACGCATTTGCAAACATAAGCCTCTCTATAAATACAGTTGCAGGAGGAATTATCGAATTATCAGACAATAATAACAGTCAACTCAAAGACAAAGTTAAGTCCTCTACTGCATTTTCAGTTGCAACTGCAGAGAATACCGATGAGACAGCTCAACTTGCAATTTTAATTCGTGGTGTGAATGAAAGCATGTATATAATACAGGAATTTATGAAACTGGTGACAAGGAAAGTAACCACATAAGTTGATGACATCTTTATGAGGTTCGTAGGGACCTTTGATCAAAAAGGTAATGACTGGGCACAGACTGTAAGTCTGGCAACAGATGGAGCTCCACAAATGATGGGTAGAAAAGCTCGTGTTGCAACAAAATTAAAGGAAAAACTACTAGCTCTTAACCCAAACCATCAAATTTGTAATATACTTTGCATTATACATAGTCAAGTGTTTTGCAGTAAAACATTTAAGATAGAGAATGTCAGGTATGTTATTATAAAGACAGTAAACTGCACGGAATGCCATATCACACCGATGTTCGTTGGTTACGTCGGTGAGTTGTACTGAAACGATTTTATGAACTGTGCCGTGAAAAACATGTTATGGAACAGACTGGAAGGGATGTGCATGAATTGAAAGATAATGAATGGGCTCAAGATCTAGGTTTCATGATGGATATTAAAGAACATTTAACCCACGGCATCCCGTCGACGTACTTCCACGTCCTCACGTTATGTCACTGCCAATCCCGTTGACGTACTTCAACGTCCTGCAATTGCAAGGTTCATAATTTCCACAATTTTCAAAATTCGCGCGAGATTTTCGATTCGCCCACGTACCCAAGCCTCCCCTACCTGCCACCAGGCGGGCAGCGTCCCAGACCCCGCATGACCTGCGCTCGCCCTTGTCTCAGTCACTCACCTGTTAGCAGTGACCCAGGTCAGACATGGCGCAGAAAGGTCTCTCAGACGACGAAATACAATCCGCCGTGGATGCCTTCACTGGAGATAGTGATTCTCCACTTGATGATGATGTGGTGGATCGAGATTATGTGCAGCCTGAGGAGGAAATAACAAGCAGTGATGAGGAGGTCCCTTCGCCCCGGAAAAAGCGGTATGTCACGTATCGTAAGGCAAGGGAAGGCCAGCCTGCACCCAAAACACCTGCATGGACCTCTCTCCATCCCCTAGAGAGAGATTCTGATGAGGACGAGGATGAGGACGATGACGATGACGGCGGCTTAGGACGTGATGTTGCCTCGTGGTTGGGGAAGGAAAAAATCTCACCCCGAGGATCAGAAGGTGGGGCGAGAAGGCAAATAAAGTATGGCCTAGAGTTTTGTCTGGGGAAGGCGAAAGTGGTGTGGTGGGAGTGCGGGGTGAAAGGGAAAGTGGTGTGAGGGAGGTAGCACGAGCACGTGGTGCACGTAGGCCTAGGGGAGAGGAGGTGGAGCCACTCCCCATCACATCTTTCGCCATACA
The DNA here is from genome assembly GCF_032717465.1 of Coenobita brevimanus. Classification (NCBI taxonomy): domain Eukaryota; kingdom Metazoa; phylum Arthropoda; class Malacostraca; order Decapoda; family Coenobitidae; genus Coenobita; species Coenobita brevimanus. Next base: position 31,362,341 of record NC_137003.1, read on the forward strand.
ATATTCCCAAACTTTCTCCACACAGCCCCAGGATGTGGGGAAAGGAAGGAAAGGGAAGGGAAAGGGTAAAGGAAAAGGGAGAGGGAAGAGAAGTGCGAGTGATGAAAGGCGCCACTCTCCACCTCCCCCACCACCACTAATGTTGCGTTGTGCCTTCAGCCATGTTTCAGAGAGTACTATAACTTCCTACACTACTGAAACTGTGTGGGATGGCGATATGACGCTCAGTATAATGGTAAGGCCAGTCAGTATGTGCTAAGTCTTATATAAACTTGAAACGGGTGTAATGTTTGCAGGAAAGTAATGTATAAGTTGAGAAATAGTGTAAGTTGAACGAAGTGATATGAAAACTACACCCACTGTATAAATCTGCGAAAATATGACGCTCAGTATAACACTCTGGTCAGTAAATATGTGATAGCAAGAATATAAAGTGGAAACGGGTGTAATGTTAGCATGAATAAAACGTATAAGTTGAAAAATAGTGTAAGTTGTAATAATTGATGTCACGAGTACACCCACTGTGCAAATCTGCGAAAATATTACGCTCAGTAGAACATTCTGGTCAGTAAGTATGTAATAGGAATTATATAAAGTGGAATTTGTTGTAATGTTAGTAGTAAGGTAATTTATAAGTTGAATACTAGTGTAAGATGAAACAAATGATATCGCGATAACACTCACTGTGTAAGTACGCGCTAATATGACGCTCAGTTGAATCGTAAGGTCTGAAATTATGTGATATTAATTATATCAAATGTAAACATGTGCAATGTTAGTGGAGAATTATTATATAATTACAAAAATAGGTTGTAAGTTGAAATAGTAGTGATAGCGACTTCACCGTGTGTGTTATTATGCACTATTATTACGCTAAATATTTACGTAAGGCCTGAAATTATCTCAAAACAGTTCTATAAAGTTGAAGTGTATAATATTATTAGGAAAGTATTATGTAAGTAGAAAAAACACAATACGAGTTGAAACAACAGTCACAGCGAGTTCACTCACTACGTAAATAAGCGCTAACATTACGCTAAATGTTATCGAAAGGCCTGTGAATACGTAAAAACAGTTCAATAAAATGTAAAATGGTATAATGTTATTGTAGAAGTATTATGTAAGTAAAAAAAATAATATGTATCATGATTTTCGAATGTTAGCTATTCATTGTGACCAGTCTGCCCGATTTTGCTCGTTTCGCACGATGGTACAGTGCTTATGTCAGCTCTATTTTTGTATAAAATCCAATTTACTCTTTTATTACATGTTTTTATGTTTGTAATAAATACATATCTACTTACTTTCATTGGTTTCCCAGACTTATAATACCATAGAAAACGTTAGAGGCTCAGACCACCTACAGAGAACACGGTGCCAGGTGTGACCAAGGCATACCTGTTTAGGGCAATTATGGACCCCAGGGAACAATTTCTTTGTGACTGACCATTGTTTCTGACCAAAAGCGAAAGTTTTAGCAAAAAAAATTTGGGTCCAAAAATGGTCGGGATTGAGGGGTACCATTGGTGAGAAAGTGGTCGGGACGGGGCGGGTTAAATTACCTAAATACAATGGTGCAAGGACATAGTAAATTAGTGGCAGAGTTGTTTTTTTTTTTTTACTCCATCCGTGACTCTGAGACCAAACTTCGGTTTTTCAAAGGGATCTAGCAAAGAGTAAACTTTCACATTTTCGATCTTGAAGTCCCTGCAAACCACACCTGAATTTCATGCTGATATCAGCACAGAAATGTCCTGAAACAAGGAAAGTTCAGGGAAAGATTTGCTGATATTAAAAACCTTGAAAAGGATTATCTCATTGTTCAGAACCCATTCTCTGAGAGTATAAATGAGGTACCAGAACATCTTCAGTTAAAATTAATTGAGGTCTAGTGTTTTTCTGTGTTAAACATGTTTTGAACGTTGATGTTGGCACATTTTCAGTACTGGGGATTGTTACAGCTCAGTCGTTAGTGTCAAACTTTGATGCACTGGTCCATAGCAAGAGGTGCCAAGTATCAGGGAGCAGCTGCAGTACGCTGTACGACGGATCAAAGTAAGTATACTGCACAACGTGCGAGAGCTGACTAAATTCACGCTTTTGTATTATCGTACGATGCACTTTTACCTAAGAGGTGATGGTGACGTGCTCATTATGTTACTTGGCCCATATACTGTGTGCTTATTATAAAACTGGCCTGCTGTGGCAAATGAGTTTGACACCTCTGCTCTAGACGGTTTTATTAAGTCTTGGAGAGATTAGTAGAAATGAAGAGGGTAAGGTACAGTTACAATGATCCATTCCACCACTAAAGGTCTCCTCATAGAAGAACACAGTCACACAGTGGAACCCGACAGAGAGAGAGAGAGAGAGAGAGAGAGAGAGAGAGATCAGTCTGAAGGGGTTACGATTAGAATTGGAAGAAAAAGAAATGTTTATGGGTCTGCACTTACGAGGTGCCTTCTAGTATAGTGGTTAGAACATCTCGGTCGGAATGACATCCTCGCACAAGTTCAATATCCAAGAGGCGACTAAAGGTTTCTAGACAATGCTAAGCTGTCAAGCGGAGCAGGCTTATCACCTACCCTAACACTTAATGGACTAAGCCTAGTCCCCGTAGTCAAAGACCAACCAATGTGTCTGTGCATGGACAAAATAACTAAGATTTTACTATATTTTTACCAAACTTGGTGGAAGGCTTGAGGAATAGTCAAGCGGGTCGCATCCAGGCTCAAGTTAACAAGTTTTTATCCAGTGTAGACCAAATTTTGTGGAAGTGTTCAGGATAATGATTAAATGAATTCGGTTAAGGTCATAGTAAAAGTTTAAAAGGGAAGGTTATGGGGCAAGGTCAACTCACACAGTTTTGACCCAATTCCAACCAAATTTGGTAGAAGAGGTAAAGTAAACCAAGAGCGTTAGAATCTGATATGGAGAACAATCAGTCCAAGTTATTGGTCAGTGTCAAACATCTGGACCTTAAACCAATTGCTGGGAGTGGATGTTGTACTCTTTGAGTGCTCCATCTTCTTTCGTCTGGCATTAGCAAGAGTAGAATACTTGAAGATTCCACATTATGGAAGAGTTAACATAGACTTCCAGCTGTTGTATATGCCTGACAGTCCACATATAACTTGGCTCTTAACTTAGGGCTGCGTGTTAGGTGGCATGGGAAGTTTCATAGTACTGTACCTTCTTCTTGGCAGATTATTTTGGCAATTTCATCTTCATATTCTGTTTTATGTTGTTATTTATCGCAATGTGCAAATATAATTAAGGGGGATGTGATACAAAATCAACAAATCAGAATTTGCCAGCTGATTGTGACAGTACTCATAGCATCTCAATTTGGCGTGATGAGAACGTTCGAAATAACCATATTTAATTTATACTGAGAGTACTTACCCCTAAAATTGTCGTGGATCCATAATATTTGCTATTGTGGCTAAAATACAACATAAAGCTCTTTAACCTGATGTATAATTTGTTTATACCTTATGGTACCTGACGATTTGTTCGGTTTAGGTGATCTTACAGTTTCCAAAGGTGTTAATGAAAGCCATATAGGACTCCCTCATTTTGTAAAATGCTGGAATAATATGCCGTCGAACTGAAAGGCTTAATTTGCAACATGAATCTGAATTTAAGCTTATTTGCTACGGTTGATTTCGAATGTATATAATGTTAATAATGATCAGACAGCATATATATTTGCTCTATATACCTGTTAGTTTATAACGGACGTATAATGATATTTGTGTCGTGGATATACTACTTTATAGCTATGATGTACAAACTGGAAAATAAAGCAATCGAATAAGGTATCCTTTCTTTCTTCCCACATATTTTGGTATTTGTAATGCGATGTACGTTTTGTCAGAGGTAAGATAAAGGGAATATTTTACCATGATGTAATTCAGAAAATATCATGTAATAAAACAGAATATTTAAACAATATAAACTTCTTAAGATTTATTTAAAGCCATAACAACACCGTCAAGATAAGTCTGTATCATCAGGCAGCATCGCCCACCGTGTTCAAGTCCCATTTACTACCGTCACTAAAAGTAACGATGTCACCTGGAATTACCTCATATTATTCCAACAGAGGCCAAGTGAATTCAGGCAGCTTGAGAAGCAGAGTGGAATTCGTTAGTTTGTACGACAAAATTCTTTCGTTGGTGTGTCATTTTAACCAATATGAATTAGTCTGATTTTTAAAAAAGATGCAATGACAAATATATTGTTACGTCTGCGTCCCAAAGGCTTCAAAAGCAGTAGTTCAGTATAGGAAGGACGTTGTCCAGTGAGTTGTTCTTTACGGTCAGCCTTTCGGTGTACAGCACATAAGATCAGCTGGCTCCTTAAAGTTCTCTGTCTTTATTTTCCAAGTAATTTCACTTAATGCTTTCCAACTTCACTTCACTGTTCTCGCAAGCACTGGAGCTATACAAACTCTACTAACTACATTTCCACTTAATGCTTGACAACACTTCACTGTTATTATACTTAATGTTTGACAACACTTTACTGTTATTATACTTAATGTTTGACAACACTTCATTATATACACTGACACTGCACCGACACTCAAACTCAACTGAAAACCGACTGAACTTAAAATAGTCTCTATCCCATCTTTATATAGCCTAAGCTTGCTTTATTCGAGAAACTTCTACATTCTACGAGAACAGTTGCCAACTCGGAGATATCAAAGCATGCCAGACTCGTCTTACATTACATAAGACTCTAAATCATTTACCATATGAACTTAAATTACATTATTTAACAAGCAATCACTTAAATAAAACATTATGAAGAAAAAGAGCACAAAAATCAATGTACAACTTACGAAATAACTACACTTGCAAACAGCAGATAACATGGCAACTGACTCTTACCAGAACTATCTACCATAAACATCAGGAAACTTAGAGCTAAATCTCGGCTACCTGGCAAATCTCGCTTCTTAACACTACTCCTTTCCTAGTTCTTTGTCGTCCTGACATAACTACACAGTATACTGTGTACAAACACAAACCTTAATGGAACATCTAATTATACACAAAATAATCCTTCAACTTATTAAGTCTTCTTCTATGCCGCTTCTGACGATGTCCTTGCTCTTCCACACAGTCCACTTCTCCAGGAAGGTCTTGTCCTCTTCTTAATTTGCTTCTTCTCTTGGGGAACTGTCACCATCCTCTTGCACTTCAGCTCCTTGGTCCTCCTCAACATTCTCGGCTGCAGGTGAGCACAATCATTCAGAGACGTCCCACCTGTACTGAACTGGCCCATGGTACTGCCACAGATGGTTCACCTGTACCACCTTTGAGTGAGATTTCTTGCCTCCCCGAATTCGATGCATTAAGTCTGATAGGCAGTCCAACACAGTGTAAGGCCCATCCCATGGGCTTTGCAGCTTTGGTGACTGGTCCTTCTTTGCTGAGAATTGTATAACCAGACTTAGTCACCATCCTTGAAGCTCATCTCACATGCCTTGGCATCATACTTGCACTTCATCACCTCTCCTGAAAACTTGAGGGCTACTCACACTTTATGATGTGAGTAGCCTTTCTTGAAGGTGCTTCACATAGCTGGAAGTGTCTGTAGGCAGCTCTTCACCTGGTGATCTTCCCATTAACAAGTCAACAGGTAAGCATAACTCATGGCCCAACATCAGTTTTGCAGGGGTGTAGCCAGTAGACTAAAGGGATGCAGACCATATGCCATCAACAATGCAGGTAATTTCTGGTCCCATTCTGTTTGCCCATCTATGCAGTACTTGGCCACTTCTTGTCCTAGGGTCCAGTTGAATTTCTCCACCATCCCATCTGACTGTGGACTTAGGGGGGTCGTCCTCGTCTTCTTGATCCCCAATAACTTGCAGCATTCATGGAACACAGCAGACTTGAAGTTTCTACCCTGGTCTGAATGTAGCTCTTGTGGCATCCCAAAACGACAGAAAGACTGATCAGCTAACACATGAGCAACAGTCGCAGCCTCTTGATCAGAGTTAGCATAGGTTTCTGGACACTTTGTGAAGTAGTCCATGGCGACACATATATACCGGTTTCCTCTCTCAGTGAGTGACAAAGGTCCAGCAATGTCCACCGCGACTCTTGCCATCAGTGCACCCACTTGGTACAGCTGTTGAGGGGTGCAACCACGTTTCTTGGGTCCCTTCTTGGCACAGCACACATCACAGGCCCGACACCACTCTTCAACATCCTGACACATGCCAATCCAGCAGAACCTGTTGCAGCCGGCTTAGAGTTGACTTCACTCCCAGGTGCCAGCTAGTGATCTGGTTATGGGACTCATCCAAGATCTCAGACCTCATCATCTTCGGAACCACCAGTTGCCAATACTTGCTGAGGCCATTGGGTGTCTCCCACTGATGCTCCAGTAGTCGACTGCTCAAACGAAGAAGGTCGCACTGACTCCAGTAGCTCTTGGTCATAGGGCTTAACCTGGAAACTTCTTACCAAGATGTTCACACTGTACTCTGCTGCAGCCATTGTAGCATTGGTTGCAAATCTGCATCCTCCGTCTACATCCTCTCCTCTACTGACATCTGGCCCTGAATTTTCATTACAGCACCCTTGAGGCTAGTAACAAGCTGCACTGCCCTCTGCCTATCATCCCAGCCATTGTGATCCACAAGTAACTCAAACTGTGCACAGTAAGCTTCCCAAGATTCTTGAGGTGTTTTTTTAATTGGACTCCCATTATAACCATGCACTTCACTGGCTTGGGGCCTAACAACTGGGGCATCATAAGTAGGTCCAGGACTTAAATGAGGTGCTGCATTCATTACCAGGCTAAGTGCCAAAATGGCCGCCTAGCACCTACATGCACCAAGTAGCTAAACCATCCCTCTATAAGTTGGAAGTAAAAAAGTGCTAAGAAACAACCTACAAAGGGGTCAAAATCCTGGTTAAATAGACATGTGTGTTGCGCCGTCGCACCATGCAGCAATAAAACCAATCTGGTTCTGCACTAGTACTCAAGGCGGGTAACTGGGTCCAGAATTCTGCCAGCTGTATGGTCGCTTTTCTTATCAGTTCAGCCTTTCCTATGTTCCTTATGTTGACTCCCCGTTGTGTTGAAGCGAATGTGAGAGCATTACCAGGCTATATCCCAGCCCCTTTCCTTACCCCCCTTGAAGCTGGCCAATCAGGTAGTCAGGTTGCACTGCAGCTAGCCAATAAGCTGACACCTGACACTACTTCCACCAGCAGCAGTAGTGCATAGTAACTTGCTGCTTTCTCATTATTATTATTATTATTATATTTTTTAATCATTATTACTGTTATTATTATTGCCATGGTGTTTGTGAAGTTACTGGTACTCGTGGCAGTTTTTTTTTTTTTTATTCAGGTTACGGGTTCATTTTTTTATCATTCAGGTTACAGGGGTTTTCTAATAATGTTCTCATACATTGAATGCTGTCTAACTTTTATATTATTATCAGCAATATAATAATTTATTACGTTTTCTTCATGTTTGTGATGTGGTTCGTGTTTATTGGTGGTTAAAAACTCCGAGAAAAACACGCATAAAGTTTCCGACCTTTCAGCTGCTATTATTGTGAAAATAATAATACTTATGTCATAGAACTTTGATTTTATCAACAGTATGACACTCCTGGGACAATATGTTAATATATTATTGACATCTTATGATGTATTTCTGTAGTTATTAATAGGATAAAAATATTTTCTTGGCCGATCGGTCCAGCAGTGGGGGGCAAAATTTTACTTGTTCACACGATATCATCATGATTAATGACAGATAGAGCAAAACAGAGGTTATTGCAATAAAGAAAATACCATAAGCTACATTTAAAAAAACACACACATCAAAATAACACAAGCAATTACTGAGATATCAAAGTTTTGAAGTTGCCAGACTTTAAACGCATTTTCTGGCATTTTGTACTTTTGGCGCTTAGCCCGGTAATGAACTCGGCGCCTCAGATCTCCTACATTCTGATTATTCAACCCTATAATGCTATCTTTAGATGCTTGGCCTCCGTCAAGATTCACCATATACTGTCCATTCTTTTCATATGCTCCCTGGACACCAGGCTGAGGCTCAGCAGTGCAATAATTCCCTACATCCTCAATTTTCTCACTGATTATCTTCACATGGTCAACTAGATGCTTCAGCTGGCTATCTACATGCTGTCTACACTTCATCACAATTCCCTCACTAATTTTCAGCTGGTTGTCCACATGCTGTCTGCACTCTGTCACTATTCCCTCATTAATCTTTAGCTGATTGTCTACATGTTGTTTACACTCCATCACATTATTGCATACCTCATACTTCTGCTGCTCTAGCTTGGCATCTACTTCCTCCTTAAGCTGTTGCTGTTCTTCCTTCATTTCCTCCATGAATGCATCTAGGTGTCCTTGCACCCTCAGTTGTACTTCCCACTGTTGCTCCTGTAGTGCCTCTTGAATTTGTTCATATCGTTCTTTTTGTTCCTCATGTTGTCCCTCTAACTGTTCCCTATTTGCCTTCAATAGTACACCTCATGCCTGTACTAGTTCTATGAGTTCTTTTTGACCTTCATTCAGTGCTTGTAGTTGTACACTTTGTGTTTGTAACTGTTCTTCAAGTTCTTTCTTTTGTGCCTGTAATTGTTCTTTTTGTTCTTCACTCTGTGCCTGTATTAGCTTCATGATTGTCACCAGGGAAATTTCCTCCTCCTGCCCAGTTCGAGACCTCGTCTTCACACCTTCTGCTTCCATGTCGAAGGTTAGACTCATTGCAGCACTGAAATGATCCACACTCCTGACACCAGTGTTACATCCTCGTCCCACACTGCCACAGGCTGCAACAGCAGTAGTTCAGTATAGGAAGGATGTTGCTCAGTGAGTTGTTCTTCTTTATGGTCAGCCTTTCGGTGTACCGCACACAAGATCGTCAGAGATGAAAATAAACACTGGCTCCTTAAAGTTCACTGTCTCTATTTTCCAAGTAATTTCACTTAATGTTTTCCAACTTCACTTCACTGTTCTCACAAGCACTGGAGCTATACAAATTTTACTAACTGCTGTTACACTTAATGCTTGACAACACTTTACTGTTATTACACTTAATGCTTGACAACACTTCACTATACACAATGACACTGCACCAACACTCAAACTCAACTGAAAGCTGACTGAACTTAACCCACGGCGTCCCGTCGACGTTCTTTAACGTCCACACGTTTTGTCACTGCCAATCCCGTCGACGTACATAAACGCGAAAAAAATTGCAAGGTCCCTAATTTGCACAATTTTCAATTTTCGCGAGTCATTTTTGGTATGTATACACGTGACACCTTCCTCAACAAGATGCCAGGCAGGGACAATGCCTTACCCAGCATGACCTCCTCCCCCCCCCTGCATGCCATTGTCTCAGCAATTCACCTGTTACCAGTGACCTGGCCAGTATAGCCATGTCATGCCACGGTATGAAATTCAGGGCCAGAGTGATTCCCCAATCAATGACAATGTGGAGGACAAACTTTACATAGCATTAGAGTAAGAAACAATTAGAAATGATGATCAGGTAATGTGGCAAAAAAATGTCAGGTATTAGTGAGTGAAACAATGCTTATAATGCCTATATTACTGCTTGAAAACCAATATACTCTTGTACTACATATAAATTCGTACCAAGTAAATAAATAAATACTGTTTATGAGTGGGGTGAAATAGTTATCCTTCCATAGAACTAGTTTTCTTTGCTGCCAGCCTGATAGAAAACTCAATAAGGTAAGGAGGCACTCCTACCTGTAATGAGTATTTTAAACCTCAGGTGAGCGATTTCTCTATGAATTTTCAATGTTTCTCACCAAAAGCGAAGATTTGAGCCAAAAAAAAATTTTTCCTAAAATGGTCGGGATTGGGGGGAGTCAGTGGTGGAAAAGTGGTTGGGATGGGGCGGGTTAAAATAGTCTCTACCCCACCTTTGTATAAGCTTGCATTATAAGAGAAACTTCTACATTCAACGAGAACAACAGTTGCCAACTCGGAGATATCAGAACATGCCAGAGTTGTCTTACATTACATAACACTCTGAATAATTTACCATACAAACTTAAATTACATAATTTAGCAAGCAATCACTTAAATAAAACATTACGAAGAAAAGGAGCACAAAAATTAATGTACAACTTACGAAATAACAATGCTCACAAACAGCAGGCAAACTGGCAAATGACTCATACCGGAGCTAGCTACCGTAAACATCAGGAAACGTCAAGAATAATCTCGGCTACCTAAATGGCAAATCTTGCTTCTTAACAATATCAGCAGACAGATGAACTGATGATGTTTCGGTTACAAATAATAATAATAATAATAATAATAATAATAAATTAGAGACATGACGATAAGTGTGGGAAGGAGGTGGAAGGAAACACGGGTGAAATGGAGGTGAGTTTTATTCCCGACCAGTTTCGTCTGTGGCTTCTTCATGGGTACTGAAAATTTTATGGACTGGCTGAGCTTATATGCAGGTGATGCGGAATCGGCCTCTGCCGGCTGTCAGACTACAGTATTCCGTCCTGTATCCTATCCTAGGATACAGGACGGCATAGTCTGACAGCTGGCAGAGGATGATTCCCCCATTCGGTATCATTAAGGCAGCCATTCTCTCCACGAGGCAACCACCGGAGCTGCTGTTATTGACCATACCATGTCTCCTGTCCTCTTGTTATTGATTTTATTGGTTGTGATGTTTTTTAGTACCCCTGAAGAAACCACAGGCGAATTTAGTCGGGAATAAAACTTACCTCTATTTCACCCGTGTTTCCTTTTTTTTTTGGGGGGGGGGATATTCGTCCCAGTTGAACTGGGACATGGGCAAACAAAGAGCCCGTGGAGGGTAGTCCCTAACCATGTTAAGTAAAACGTTAAAAGGTGCCCTGGCAACAATGCCAGCAGCATCCCTAAATTCATCGCCCGATCGGGCATAGCCCGCATCGGGGCAAGACCTTAGCAGAGATGTAGCGGGGCAGTGAAGGAGGTAATGTACGAGAGGCACATCAGACCTGGCCAAGCAATGAGGACACAGATCAGGCTCTGTACCAGCAATCTGCTTGAAGCAGGGGAACCCCAGGCGCAATCTCCGTATTCTCACTACTAAATAATTAGGCAGGCCCTTAGGAGGCAGGAGGGGCGAGTATGAAGTAGCAGTGGCATACCAATCTGCAGAGCTAGAGCCCCCCAAGATGCAGAGTTGGTGTTCCTCCTGGGACAGCCTGCCTATGGTTGCCTTTAGAGCTCCAAGAATGTATCAGGGGCTGGGACGGAGGGGGAATGTTATCTCTGGATGAGAGCAGGCAGCACGTGCCGCGTCATCAGCTCTTTCATTGCCAGTAATCCTGACATGACCTGGGAGCCAGTGAAGTATGATAGTGGCTCCCCTTTGGACAAGAAGAGTTGCAACCGTGTAAATTGCTGTTAGGAGGAACACATTATCATGGAGGGAGAAAGAGCGTAGCCGTTGAAGGGAGGAAAGACAGTCCGTATGGATAATAACATGTCTATAATGGTGGTGATGAGCATGGCGCAATGCACCCAAAATGGCTGCAAGCTCTGCCTGGAAGGCAGACACTCCTGGGGAGAGGCGCCATGATTCAACCAAATTCCCCACGACAAAAGCAGATCCAGCAGAGCCATCAGGAGAAACAGAGCTGTCAGTAAAGTAGGTGGCCGAACCCAGGGAGTCTAAAGCAGCCACCCAACTAAGACCATTCTGACGAATCATGGCAGGAATAGAAGAGCGAGGTTTGGCCTCCGATGGACTGAGGATCTGGAAAGAGAGTGGAGTCCAAGGTGGTGGATCTTCAAAGCCAGGGAAAGGAGAATCAGGGTCTTGGCACAAGCTTGGAGCAGCTCCCAAATTGTGAATGGTGGCAGCTGTGGTTCGGGCCCAGTCACGTTGAGGGAGCGCCTCAGGTGGACGGCCCAAAAGTCGTTTGAGCAGGGTTGAGACAGGTAGATCAGGCCGGCGCTGCACCAGCTGGAGTGTGATTGTTGCTGTATGTAACCCAGTGTGGTGCGTCAGTGATGGCAGCCCACTCTCCAAACGCAAATTCACTAGACGGGTCCAAGGTGGAGCTCCGAGCATGATACGTAGAGCATTGTTCTGTAGAACTTCCAAGGACTTGGAGATAGGTGGGGAGAGACCAGTTATACAGATTGCTCCGTAGTCCACCAGGGATCGTATGGAGTGAATGTAAAACGTGCGGAGGACAGAAAACGATGCCCCCAAGCTCCTTTTGGAAAGGTACCAGAGAGCAGTGAGGCAGGTGGAAGCACGTTCCCGCAGGTATCTGACGTGGCTTGCAAACGTTAGGCCCTGGTCAAACCAGACCCCCAGATACTGGTGTGTGGTGACAAGAGTAAGCTGGTGACCCCCGAGAAGCAGTGGAAAGTCTGGGGGACGGAGGCCGAATGGCAGACACTTTGTTTTTTCCAGATTGATTTTCAATCCAAGCTCGTTGCATTTGGCATGGAGTCGAGACAGGGCAGAGTACGCCTGGGAGAAGCAATCTCGGCGTGTGAAGACCAGGGCCAAATCATCTGCATAGCAGAGGGGAGAGATGCCTGGCCTATAATCGACGGTTAAAAGCCCCTCCATTGAGATGTTAAAAAGGAGAGGGCTTAAGACGCTTCCCTGAGGGGTGCCATTGGGATGGAGACGAAAAGCTGAGAGATGCCCCTGAAAACTGACCCCCGCAGATTGATCATGGAAAAAATCTTTGATCCAAGATAGGAGCCTGCCTCCTACACCCCTTGCTGCAAGAGCCGCAAGTATAACAGTGGGGTTTGCCTGTTCAAATGCCTTTTCAAGGTCGAGGAAGACAGCCATTCCCTTTCCTCCCCTCAGCTCCCCAAGGAGTGACGCGAGGCAATGAGTGGTACTCCTGCCAGGATGGTAAGCGTAAATCCTTGGGTGCAGTGGTCCCAGCCGCCAAGCAAGACGAGCCCGCACAACCCTCTCAGCTGTCTTGGCAACACAGCTGAGAAGGGAGATGGGGCGCATGGCAGCAGGATCACGAGGCTTCGGAATTGGGTGAATGACAGCCGCCTTCCACGACCTCGGCAGACGCCCCTCAGACCACGAGAGGTTAAGCAGATCAAGCAGTCGCTTGCTACCACAATCTCCAGCGTGTGATAGAACAGAGTATGTGAGCCCGTCAAGCCCCGGCGCAGTGTCCTCCCTGCATTGCAGAGCTTTCTGAAGCTCCCCACTGGTGATTGGACAATCACCAGGGTCAGGCCTATTAGCTGCCTGGATAGCTACAACACGAGAGGGGGACAGCTGCGCCTGCAGGGCTCTGACAGACTGCGGGAGATTGGAAGACGCAGAGCGGTTGGTGAAGTGCTGAGCAAGACAGCTGGCCTCAGCGGCAGGGTCAGGATGGGAGGGAGGGCGAGGAGGGCGTGGATCAGAGACGGATCTGATTCTCCTCCACATCTCACGGAGAGTGGAGTGAGAGTCTAGGGTATGACACCATCTGATCCACGCCTCCTCCCTAAGGCGGCGCTTCTCGGAAGTCACATGCCGTGTAACGGTAACCAGGTACAGGCGGTGTGGAGATGTACGGCGCCGTCAGTACTGCTTGCGCGCCGCATTGAGCCTCCGGTTCAGTTCCTTGACCCTGTTGCAGTAGAACTAGCCGTCTCGGTAGCACCTTGTCGAGTGCTGCCGCAACGGGATAGCAAGAGAGGCAGCTTGTGCAAAAGTACTTGCTACCTGATCTGCTCTGCTCTCGAGGTCTGAGGCAGGAGGGGATGTCTCAAAGGCCATTGTGAGAGCACGGGCAAAGGCCATCCAGTCCACCCAGTGTAGGTCCCACCGTGGTGGTGGAGGTAGGGTGGCAGGAAGGGAGCGAGTGGCAGGTCAACCATGAGGGCAAAGTGATCACTCGCAAGGTGAGGGTGGAGTGACCACGACGTCAAGGCCGCTAGTGGTGCTGACACAAGGGAGAGATTGAGGCGACCTCCCCCAATATGGGTGGGTTCTGCCACGTCATTTAATAGGAAGACACCACCCATCTCCTCCAGAACCAAAGAGATGTGCCGTCCTGCTTCATTGGACTGAAGAGGCGAAGAAAGAAAGGCGTGGTGGGCGTTAAAGTCGCCCCCTATGTATACGGCTCCCCCGGCAGCCTGGGAGAACGGATCTCCCAACTCCAGGATGCCCCTCTGGCTCTGGTAGACATTATATACCGTAAGGGGCGACGTAGCCAGATAGAGAACCACACCTTGAACCTCCACATCAGGTCCACAGAAAGGAGGGGGTTCACAATCCGTGCACGCGATGTGGTCCCGAACCAGAACGGCACACCCCCGTGTGACGCCATGAACGTACGGGAGGAGATGGGTGGTGTAACCCAGGAGACGAAATGTGGCACTGTCTGGGAGCAGGGTCTCCTGCAGTAAGATGACATGGGGGCGATCCCTCTCGGCCGCCTCCTGCAAGAGTGGGAGCTTGTGCCGTGCTCCTAAACAGTTCCACTGGAGGAGTCTAAGGGAGGAGTCATCCTGCCGTCTGGGAAGGGACAGAGACGACCTGCCTCCGACATCTGGGTTGAGGCTATGTCCATAGTTGTCTCCCCCGAGGGTGGAGACTCGTCTCTTTGAAGGGGGCAAGGTCGGGTCTGGTGAGGGGCTGCAGATAGAGCGGCTGAACTGCGGGGCTTGGACCGCTTGAAGGAGCAGGCTGACTTGCGTGGGGAAGCCCGTTTCCCCCTTGAAGAGGGAGCCTGGTGGCGAGGGGCAGGCTTGGCACCGAGGTCTTCCAGCTTCCTGGAGATTGCCTCGTCTATTATGCGATCTGCAGCAGAGCTGATCGCAGCCGCCTTTATGGTGATCCCCAGCTTTAGGGACACTGCTTTGGCAACAGCCATGGCGATTTGAGATCCCAGATCTCTTATGTCCTCCTGTGAGAAAGTTATGACAAGTTGAGCAGGGGCAGTGGGTGGGCTGGGCACTGAGCTGGGTTTTGGTGGCAAAGCCGTAGGTGGTGGACTGAGCGTCGGGCTGGGTGGCGATGGGAGGCTGGACTGCGGCGGGTAGTGAACCTCTGCAGTGGTCTGGCTCACCGTGAAAGCTGAGGGCAAGGGAGGAAAGTCTTGATCGCGGAAGGCTGGTGGGCGCGGAGCAAGAGGGCGGCGTTGTTGTCCCCATATGAAAGTGCCGGGAGGAGCTGGAGTTGCACTGGCGGCCTGTTGTTCTTGCACGAATGCAACCTGTCTCTCCTGACCCTGTTCCACGCGGTGAAGTCTCGCAGGGCAATTACGGTGCCAGGCATGATGTTTCCCTGAGCAGTTGGGGCACTTGGCAGCGACCGGTTCTTTCGCCTTGAACCGTTTTAGGCATTGGTCTGTGTCGTGCGCTTCACTGCACATATCGCAGATGATGGGGCGGTTGCAGGTGGCATGATGATGCCCGAAGCGTTGACACCGGTAGCAGTGCAGCGGTTCTGGCGTGAAGGGGCGGAGATGAAAAGTGCCCCAATTGCCCAGGTTGAGGGACGGCACTAGAGGCCCACGGAGGGTCATAAAGACCTGCAGTGTCTCCTCCCGTGTCCTCTGAGTCTGGCAGCGCTCTGCTGCCTCGACAAGAGGGTGCCGTAAGAGGATATCCACCGGCATAAGCCGGGGATATCCCATGACTGTTGCCTTGACAGTCTGTCCTCCTGGAGACAGCTCCACTATCTTTATAATGGGTGATTCCTCCTCTGCCACTGCCTTCAGCCGAAGGTATGACTCCTCCTCGGTGGGGATCAGCATGCAGCTGTTGTCTTGGCCGTAGCGATTCGCGGCCACGAGGCCTGGCAGGTGGTTCTCCAACGCCGCTACCGCATCGTAGCTGGTCTCGTATCCCTCCTGGAGAGGAACGCGAAAGGCCGGAAAGGACGAGCGAGGAGGAGGAAGAGGCGCAACTGAGACTGAGGGGCGAGTTGCAGAGGGATGCTGCCGTGGCACCAAAGTCCTGTATGCAGGAGCGTGAGCGTTTCTCTGTGGCGCTCGTCGTGTTCTTCATGTCACAGGGATAAAACAGTCAGCATCAGGAGAGTTGACGGGTGTAGCAGAAGGGGCAGCTCCAGCAGGAGAGGCAACAGCAGCTGGTGCAATTGCAGCACGGGCTACATCGTGTGCAGCCGAGGTAGTAGGTGGTGACACCTTGGCAGAGGTTGATGCCTGATTGCACGGGCACTCAGAGGGAGAGGCAGCTTGATGGGTGGCACCAGAGGTCTGTGCCTTAGCTCTGGGAACAGGAGGAGGAGCCGAAGCATCGTCCTCCATCGCCTCATGCACACGTGCAACCTTGGTTGCACGTGCCGAAGTGGAAGGGGGGCCTGAGGCGACATGCCGCGCGCGGGTAACAGTCCCCTTAAGCCTAGGAGAAGGACGGGAGCCGGAGGCGTCGCCAGACGTCGACAAGTGGGAGCTAGCATCTGAGAGACGCCGCTCCTGCTTCGCGCCTGGCAGGGTAGCAGGGCGAGGCGTCCTCTGCTGGGAAGGGGTTTGACGGGCTGGGCCCATGGGCCGGGGGATCTGCGTCCTTCCCATGTCCCCGAGGGACAGACACACAAACACACACAGACGTCACTCACACAGACACCCAGACAGGTACACCAACACTCACTCTGAAAACCGGAAAACAATAAACCGAAAAAATGGCCTAGTTCCCTACAGTGACGGGCAACCTATGCTCCCCGCCCTCTAAAGGGCGACGTGGGAGGCCCCGCCACTGCCCCTTTCGGGACTTCCCTAATCTATAAGAGCCGCCCTCACTGCCTCCTTTAACCAGGCCCTAATGGCCCCCCTTCATGGAAGTGCCCTAACGGCACCCCTTCAGGGTTCGGCGTCGTACTACAGTGAGGGGACACTAACGGCAAGCCAAAAAAAACACACACACACACACACACACAAACACACACACAAACACACTACACAAACACTCTCACAGTCAAGCAGTGGCTGTCTGTCAGAGACAGAGTCAGAGCCAAAGCACAGAAAGAGAAAGAAATTCACTCTCTGTGCTGGAGACTAAGTCCAAAAGAGCCGAAAACAAGGAAAAACTGGCAAAAATCAACCTCAGTAAATGAGACTAAGTCCAGTCTGAGAGAGAGAGAGTGGCCAGAGCTCCGTACCAGACAGCGTCTGAGCAAGGAGTCCCGTGTTTCCTTCCACCTCCTTCCAGTAATGATACCAATAATAATAATGATAATGATAATAATAATAATAATAATAATAATAATAATGTAATGCCACAAATTTAATATTCATGTATGTGTTTAGAAGTACTGTAAATTTTAAATCAGATAGGGTGTAACCTGAATACTAGTCTATAAATTCCTATCCTAAGTAGTAATTCATATGTTAATGATTAATGTAGGGTTAACTTTATTTTTATATGTATGCATCTCTGTATCTATGCACTGGGTGATGTAATTGTGGATACTGAGCTATGGGAATTCCTCCGTCTGGTCGAGTAATGAATAACAGATGCACGCAGCTTTTCCCCTTCTTTGTGCATCATTGTTGGGCACCGAGTTTAAACCTTAAACAGTGTAATGATGAGTATACAATTCTTTCCATATCCTAGTTGTGAAATGCTTACTAATGAAGCTGCTAGAACCCGAATATGTAAGATTAACAGTCAAAAAGGCCTAAATAATGTCATTTGTGAGGATTTAATAGTCCCGCTTACCTTAGCCGTCACTAGATGGCATAAGCTGCCCCAAAATTCAAGGCGGTATAATGGTAAAATCAGTATCTAAATTAAGTAAGGATTGAATCCCAAATTTTCCCCAATTCAATCAAAAGTCCTGGCGTCATGTGTACACTGCTAAATAAATTGTGAAGAGAATTGAAACCCACCATATTTCTAAAACACCACCTCATTTGACCTAGCAGTGGCATCTCTGGAGTACCCAGTAAGCCGCACTTGAGGCCCAGACGTCTTGCATAATGGACGTTGGTTCAGGTGAGCTGTCCACATTTCTCCTTTCCCCCCCCTTTTTCTTTGTTTAATCCTTACTTGGCATGGACCATATGAAGTAATATTGTTGAAAACTTAACATAGACATGAGGCCCAGACGTCGTGTATGATGGACGTTGGTTCAGTCCCCAGACACCGGCGACGTCGGAGTGAGCGAGGCCTTCCCGTGGTAATGTCCATAGACTTTTACATACACACATTACACTGCCCATGAATTATTTTATAAACCAAATGTAATTGAAATGGTATCATTGATCTATGAAGTGAACTTTTTTTGTAGATAAGGAATAGAAATTTAAAAGTGATGTGATCTGGTAACGGAAAGGCGTAATTCAAATCCATTAACCGTTTTCTTTCTCTTAAATTAATGTTAGAAAATTAGGAGCGTGGAAGGGAGCTTAGTGGTTGTGGGCAATAATGTAAATTTTGAATTGTACCTCGGGGCTAAACAAGCCCGAGTGATTATGTATTCTTGGTGATTATGCCATTTTTTTTAAAATTGTTCCTCGAGGCTAAACAAGCCCGAGTGATTATGCATTTTTTGGTGATTATGTAGTAATGACGATTATGAACTATTAATAATTCTGAATTGATAGTGTTTGTGGATTAAAGAGAATTACATGATGAGAGTATACTATTCGGACGAAATAGAACACGAGTAATTATTTTTATTGGTTCGAGGCTATGCCAGCCCGAAAAGACAACCCAAGCTCGTAAAAAGGTCCCTGTCCTGAGGCTATTGTCGAGCCCAAGAATATCTGGCAAAAAGAAAGTAAGATATAATGACCTCAGAAATCGCTTGTATGTACCAAATTGTTTTCGCCTGGTGACAATGTTGGAGGAATGATCACCAAACCATCGTTTTAATGTACAATCTTCTTTCATATGACAAAGGGTCATGTAATTAAAAATGTCTTTTGAAAACCAGCATAAAACTTATTAAAGTATATGTCATTTTCTTTCTTGGTGTACCTAATCAAGGGAATTAAGTCCTCATGCCTAATTCACTCCCCTTCCAATTCAAGATTCCTTCGCTGAGGGAACGACGACCACCTGTGGTCCTGACTAAATCTAGGCTCGACCAAAAACTACAAATGCTACCAAAATTTTTTTAAACAATTATCATCTACCATACCAAGTCAAAACGCCACCCCCTTCCCCCTTTTGTTTTATTGAAGTGATTTTTTTTTTTTTTTTTATTAACCAAGGAGGGGAGACTAAGTCGAGTATCACCTGTATTATCAATGGGTAAGTTGACCAGTACCAACAACCGGTGGGGATAAAATTTCCTGGTATTACACTGGTGGCAATAGTGGTGGGATATTCATTGTTCCCACATTAGTGGCGTTGGTGAGAAAGTTAAGGGAAGTGAATAGCCAAGAGAGTGAGAATGTCAAAGGTAAAGAGAGACAACATTTCAAAATTTAATTTCCTTTTTTTTTGTGTGAGCAAGAATAGTAAATTAAGGTCACCATGTCTCTGTATGGACAGTTGTTTGCTCAGTCGCAGCCGGAAGCTGATCGTCTGTCACAAGTGGGGAGAGATCATGTAACCATTCAATTGGATGAGGCGGAGGAACAGTTCGGTACTACTAACAGAACGCTGCTTTCACACTCGACCCCTTGTTCACACATTATGAATTCACATCACTTTCTCACAAAACCGTGCGATATCCCAATTTTGGAATTAAATCAACTTCAAGGGATAGAAGCTACATCTCGCCTCGAAATGTTTTGTGAAGCGGTGGAACAAACTCATACCAGTAACGCAACCAGAATCCAGGTTGCCAAAAGTCGAATGGGTTCCGAATTGGCCACTTTTATTCATAATTATCAAAAGAAGCATTTTGCACTGTCATGGCCCGAGCTAAAAAAACTCTTGAGTGCGGAGTTTGCCATCGAGCTGAGTGTAGATCGAGCTTGGCAAGAGCTAGAGAGCATGACCTATGACTGGGAAGAATCACCCCAGGCGTTTGTACATAGGTTCATATGTAAGCATGCGGCTCTTGAAACAAAGTTTCCAAAAGAAAAGTTTCCCTCGCGAGATAAACGGATCAAGAAGAAACTGTAGTATGGTCTTCCGCTCGAGTCTAGGGAAAAATTGGAAGGTTACCTTGATGACGGATATCCACTCCGTAAATTCATTGACAGGATTGAAAGGCAGCTTCTCGAAGACAGGTACATCACCAGAGTTAATGCAATGCCGGATAGAGACAATAAAAGTGAAGATCCCTCAAATACAAATGTAGTTGATACTCCACCAAGACCATCCCATGATAACTGTCAACCCGAGTCAGACAAGGAAGTGACTGAATTGAGAGCTCAATTAAGGGATTTGAAAACAAATTTAGAACAACTCAGTCAAAAACAATCTCCTGTAACACCGAGGCAAAAATACTGTAGTCATTGTCTGAAGAGTTCACACACGTTGCAAGAATGTTGGGCCAAACCACCACCAGGTCACTGTTTTGATTGCCGTAGGTTGGGATGTCGTAGAGGCAGTAATGATTCCCCAGGTCACATAAACCACAGCACAGCGAAATGGAGCAATAACAGATTTCAACCACTCAGTCCAAATGCGAGGCAGACCGCCACTCAAACAAAGTTCCCCCATCAGTCTATTTGACTAACCGCAGGTATAACATCGCCCACAGTAAGTGTCAGCGTGACTAACAAGATAGTGGAAACTGTAGTTGATACAGGGAGTATAGTGGAAACTGTAGTTGATACAGGGAGTGGATATACCTTAAAGAGGCCACCGTGAAGCGGTTAGGAACAGAAATAAACATGAGGAGAAATCCACCGAGATTACAGGGAGTCACAGGAGCGCCACTCCGTATCCTGGGTATGGTCAAAGTAGATATCAGAGTGGGAGATGAGAAAGTTCATCAACAGTGGTGTCCAGTCGTCCCGAACGCCTACTTGACTACTGAAATGTTGTTGGGATGTGATGTCCTCGGACAATCTCCGTTGATCTGGAATGGTGCGCAATGAGCACTGATGTGGGGAGGAGCCCCGTACGTCATAAACTATGTTCCGCGGCGGAAAGGAAAAGTTGAGCGAGTCCAGGCCACACCTATCAGAGCCGTCAGGAACCCTCAACAGTTGAAGCAAATTAATCTCGTATCAGTAGAGAGACTCACCCCATATCAAACCAAATTCATTGCCGTGCCAGTGAGTGAGGAACCTAAAACCACTTTACTGTTTTATCCACAAGCGCGTTCCAGTCATAATAGTCACCCTTACATATAACAAGTGAATTCAGAGGGCCTAGTCTATTTACCCCTCAAAAATAGAGCCAAACAAGATAAACTGTATCGGATAGGTACCATTCTAGGCTCCTATGAAATTATTGACGACCCTCCTGTAAGTACAGTCAGCTCAGTTACCAAAATTCATAATGACCTGATTCCTACCAGTGATCAAACTGATGAAAGCGGAACTCGTGTTCAACGACTCCGAAAGCTAATTGACGAACAGACATGGCCTCACTTAGCTTTAGCTCAACAAGAAGAATTAGCTAACGTAATTCTGCAACACGATCCCCTCTTCATTTTGGAAAAAAGACAACTAGGAACCATCAGCGGTCCCCCCCGTTCACATTAAAGTAGCAGATTCACAGCCCAGCCGTGGACCGATCTATCGATACCCTGAACAAGCTAAACAGGTGATTGCTGAAATGTTGCAAGACATGGAAGAGAGAAAAATTATTGAAAGATCAACAGCTGCCTGGTTATCTCCTATCTTATTAGTTAACAAGCTGGATGGCAGCAAGCGCATGTGTTTAGATTATCGCCACGTGAATCAACATCTAGCCACGGATATCTGTCCACTGCCCAGACTGGAAGAATTAGTCGAGCAGGCCGCAGGTCATAATTACTATGTGACTCTTGATATGCGTGAGGCATATTTTCAAATCATGCTGAACAAGGAAAGTCGTGATTTAACCACATTCAGTGATGGGGTCACACTTTACAGTTTTAGGCGCTTACCATTCGGACTAAAATGTTCACCAGCCATATTTTCCCGACGAATGCAGGACATTCTTACTCCATTGTTGAAGCAAGGCTGGGTAAAAAATTATTTGGACGCTTTGATAATTTAGGCTGATGACTTCCCCATGTTGTTGAGTCGCTTACAGCAATCATTCACTTTACACACACAGAATGGGGCCAAGCTAAATTTAAGCAAATGTACTTTTGGGTTAAAAGAAGTAACCTTTCTTGACCATAAAATCTCAGCGGTCGGGAGTACGCCAGATCCAAAAAATATAGAGGCGATCAACAAAATGAAAAGACCCACGAAGGTAAAAGAAGTCCGGAGATTCCTTGGGATGTGCAGGTTCTACCGAAAGCACATACCTTCGTTCGCAAAAATAGCAGCTCCCCTTAGTAACTTGACATGATCTGGAGTAGCGTTCGAATGGTCAGATGAGTGTCAATCCGCGTTTGATCAATTGAAGTCGAGCTTAGTGAATGCGCCAGTATTGGTAAGAGCCAATGTGACTTGACCATTCATTGTAACCACCGACGCGAGCAACACCCATATTGGTGGCATACTGAGCCAGATACAACCAGACAACTCCAACTTGCCTATTGGTTACTTTTCCAAAAAGCTCAATCCTTGCGAGAGAAAAAATTCTGCAACTGACAAAGAAGCATTGGCAGTCGTTCTCACATGCCGCAACTTTCACCATTACTTGTGGGGTTCCCACTTTACTATCTTGACAGACCATCAACTGTTTATCAGCATTTTTAAGCGAAAAACCAAATCCCCACGAATGAACCGATGGATTCTCGAGATGCGTGAGTACGACTACAACGTGCAATACGTCAAGGGTAAATATAATGTAGTTGCCGATCAACTTTCTAGACCTGTCAGAGTGATATTCCACCAGTCAGAAACCAACTGGCTTGGATTTAGTCGAAACGAAATGAGAGAAGCAGCAAGAAGAACCCATGTGGGATGAGTTAGCTAAGTACTTGCGTAGTGAGAACCTCCCTGCTAAAAGACTACCGAAAGCTATGTTGAGCCAGTTCGCATTGATTGACGAACTATTATATTTTGCTTGTGAAACAAATGATGGTAGCATCCAATATTGTTTGGTGATTCCTAAGTCAATCACTAAAGAAGCTATAAAACACGCTCATGAAATCTCAGGGCATCTAGGTCAGAAAAAATCCATTAAGAAAGCCGAAGAACTATTCTACTGGCCAAATCTAAAGGTAGATGTATGTGAATATGTGAAACAGTGTCCCACTTGTCAAAGATTCAAAGGTGAAACTGGGCTGTAGCAACCTTGGAAAGGTTTCCCGCCTGTAAGTAAACCATTGGAACGTATCGGGATCGACTTGACTGATATGGTTGCTGGAGCTCAGGGCTACCACTATGTCCTTACTGTGATAGATCATTACAGTAGGTTTGTGAAATATTACCCACTCAGAGATAAACATACACAACACATCATACACTGTCTTGGGCAATACTTCACCGACTTTGGGACGCCACGAGGAATCGTGCTGGACAACGGAGGAGAGTTCACGAGTGGAGAGTTCAAGAAATTCTGCCATAGGAACCAGGTGGACTTGTTCTACATCACCCCTTATCATCCCCAGGGAAATTCCACCACTGAAAGGATGCATAGGACTATGAAAAGCATCCTAGCATCTCTCTGCAACGGACACCCCTTGCGTTGGCCTCAGCTGCTCCAATCATGCCAAACCGTCATAAATCAAGCGGTGCACTCGAGCACGGGACGACAGCCCTATTATGCCTTCTTCTCACGCCATCCCCCTCGCCTCATTGGTACCTTATTACCTTCCGTGGATGCAAAGGAGGACGACCTGTCGATAGCACACACGCTCATCAAAGGTACCAACCAAAAAATGACTAGGCGATACCGGGAGGTGGCCAACAGGCGGAGGAGAGCACAGAAGGTTGGAGTCAATAGCTTGGTGTGGGCGAAGAAAGAGACCATACAGCCGGGTATCTGTAGGAAACTGAATGCCAAATGGGACAGCCCGTATAAAGTGATCGAAGTGCTGCTAGATGGAAGTGTTTATATCATTGAAAATGTATTTAGTGGAAAAAAAAATACAAAGGGCTGCTGAAAAGGCAAAACCATATTACGGTACCGAAGAATGGCTCTTAGAACCATTGCAACAGGAGCTCACCCCGAAGCCCGAAGATGAGCAATTACCACCGCGAGCGAGGAATGCCCCTCGGAGGCTCATAGAGGAGTGTTAGTTAGAAAAGTAGATAAGTGCATGAGACGAATGTTGTGAAACATAAATGCTTAAAGTTATGTTCCGGGTGGACTCATCCCCGAGGAGAGGGTGTAAAAAGGAAAAGAGAGAAGAGTTCTTGTTGGAACCGGGAAGTGCCTTACTTTGAGGGGAGTAATTAATCCCCTCACCTTACAGTTAGCACGGTTTGTGAGGTAGTGGAATCTTCAGGACAGAATGAGCACTCACCTCTTGCGGGTGGAAAGCTGGAAACAAAAGGACAGAGTGAATGTGATTGCGAATGGAAGAGTGGAAGGAAGCACCTCCCGTGGTGATCTCACTCTCAAGAGACCCTGTCGAGCTCAGGTGAGCGACAAGCTATCCTCCAAAACCTGAGGCTGACTGGGGCATAAATTCCCTCATAACATCCCGTGTAAGGAGTGATCATACCTCCTAATGAAGTAAGTAAGCGACCTTCCGAGGTATGCATCAGGTGTTTAATGTGGACCGATGGGTGCCACGGATTGTGGGGAAAAGTATTCCAATCAAAGTGTTCATAGCAGTTATCAGAGTATCAACATTCCATCCATGCACATGACGTAGAAGATTGACTTGGGTAAAATTTGTTTTCCGAACGTGGGAGCCATGTAGTGCCACAAATTTAATATTCATGTATGTGTTTAGAAGTACTGTAAATTTCAAATTAGATAGGGTGTAACCTGAATAATAGTCTATAAATTCCTATCCTAAGTAGTAATTCATATGTTAATGATTAATGTAGGGTTAACTTTATTTAACGGCCATACTGCGTTGAGTACGCCGCTTCCCGTCCGATCAGCGAAGTTAAGCAACGTTGGGTCTGGTTAGTACCTAGATGGGTGACCGCCTGGGAACACCAGATGCTGTTGGCATCCTTACGTGTCAAGTGGGGTTGGTGGAGGATTAGTGCCCCTCCCTGTAAAACAATTAACTCTAAGCCATTGGCCACCCCGTCTGGGATACATGGCGTCTGGCAATGAATGAATGAATGAATCTCTGTATCTACTGTATGCATTGGGTGATGTAATTGTGGATGTTGAGCTATGGGAATTCCTTCGTCTGTCGAGTAATGAATAACAGATGCCCGCAGCTTTTCCCCTTCTTTGTGCGTCGTTGTTGGACGCCGAGTTTAAACCTTAAACAGAGTAATGATGAGTATACAATTCTTTCCGTATCCTAGTTGTGAAATGCTTACTAATGAAGCTGCTAGAACCCGAATATGTAAGATTAACAGTCAAATAGGCCTATATAATGTCATTTGTGAGGATTTAATAGTCCCGCTTACCTTAGCCGTCACTAGATGGCATAAGCTGCCCCAAAATTCAAGGTGGGATAGTGGTAAAATCAGTATCTAAATTAAGTAAGGATTGAATCCCAAATTTTCCCCAGTTCAGTCAAAAGTCCTGGCGTCATGGGTACACTGCTAAATAAATTGTGAAGAGAATTGAAACCCACCATATTTCAAAAACACCACCTCATTTGACCTAGCAGTGGCGTCTCTGGAGTACCCAGGAAGCCGCACTTGAGGCCCAGACGTCGTGTAAATGGACGTTGGTTCAGGTGAGCTGTCCACATTTCTTCTTTCCCCCCCCCCTTTTTCTTTGTTTAATCCTTACTTGGCATGGACCATATGAAGTAATATTGTTGAAAGCTTAACGTAGACTTGAGGCCCAGACGTCGTGTATGATGGACGTTGGTTCAGTCCCCAGACACCGGCGACGTCAGAGTGAGCACGAGGCCTTCCTGTGGTATTGTCCATAGACTCTTACATACACACATTACACTACCTATGAATTATTTTATAAACCAAATGTAATAGAAATGGTATCATTGATCTATCAAGTGAACTTTTTTTGTAGATAAGGAATAGAAATTTAAAAGTGATGTGATCTGGTAACGGAAAGGCGTGATTCAAATCCATTAACCATTTTCCTTCTCTTAAATTAATGTTAGAAAATTAGCAGCGTGGAAGGGAACTTAGTGGTTGTGAGCAATAATGTAAATTTTGAATTGTACCTCGAGGCTAAACAAGCCCGAGTGATTATGCATTTTTTGGTGATTATGTAGTAATGACGATTATGAACTATTAATAATTCTGAATTGATAGTGTTTGTGGATTATAGAGAATTACATGATGAGAGTATACTATTCGGACGAAATAGAACACGAGTAATTATTTTTATTGGTTCGAGGCTATGCCAGCCCGAAAAGACAACCCAAGCTCGTAAAAAGGTCCCTGTCTTGAGGCTATTGTCGAGCCCAAGAATAACTAGCAAAAAGAAAGTAAGGTACAATGACCTCTAAAATCGCTTGTATGTACCAAATTGTTTTCGCCTGGTGACAATGTTGGAGGAATGATCACCCAAACCATTGTTTTAATGTACAATCTTCTTTCATATGACAAAGGGTCATGTAATTAAAAATGTCTTTTGAAAACTAGCATAAAACTTATTAAAGTAGAGTAAAGTATATGTCATTTTCTTTCTTGGTGTACCTAATCAAGGGAATTAAGTCCTCATGCCTAATTCACTCCCCTTCCAATTCAAGATTCCTTCGCTGAGGGAACGACGACCACCTGTGGTACTGACTAAATCTAGGCTCGGCCAAAAACTACAAAGGCTACCAAAATTTTCTTAAACAATTATCATCTACCATACCAAGTCAAAACGCCACCCCCTTCCCCCTTTTGTTTTATTGAAGTGATTTTTTTTTTCTATTAACCAAGGAGGGGAGACTAAGTCGATGTACCACCTGTATTATCAATGGGTAAGTTGACCAATACCAACAACCGGTGGGGATAAAATTTCCTGGTATTACAATAATAATAATAATAATAATAATGAACTTCTGCCTGCAGTAGTTCCTATCATTTTTATATATCATCACTTGCATACTTTCCTTGTGTACTGATATACAGCAAAATAAGTGCTAAGTGAATGCGAAGTAAATTAGGCTATTATTTTTTCGAAAGCGCAAAACTGATCATCTGTAACTGTCTCAACAGTTTTGTTTGCAATCTTCAGCAACCTTTGTTTCAATATATCGCCATATGACCGCTCTCATTGGAGATAACAATAATCATTGCTAAAAACTATAAGGCTCATACACTGCAACAAAATGAAGGATTGCTCGAGAGAGAGAGAGAGAGAGAGAGAGAGAGAGAGAGAGAGAGAGAGAGAGAAAGGAAGGTATAGGCCATCAAAGTCAAGGTAACAATAGTAAGGTCGTTTTGAAGGTAAAGATCTCTGGCTTCAGCTTTTTCGGCAACTGAGAAAATTCGACATTTTATTAATTACCAACATTATAATTCGAATCCTGAGAACCATATTCCAATGTGTATAAAAATTTATACCACGTCCATCATTTACTCTCAAGAAGAATAATATATAAGCATAATCAAAAAAATAATAATTTTGCTTTACAAATATAGAGAGGGCCATGTTAGCATATATTTTAAAATCAGAGTATTGATCATCATATGTCGAAGTATACTCTGACCAAAAGTGTCATTTCCTGCATTATCATTCCTAAATAATAAACCCAGTGTTCATACATCAAATTTTTACCCTAGGACACCTTGCAGTGTAATTTTAGCCTTTTTATTGCACATCTGAGATAAAACAACAAAATACGCTGAAATATAGTTTTATCGTTCAGTTTGGCGGACGTTAGAAAATGTGGCTTAGAGATGGAAGTGATACGTGTTACTACCATAAATTTAACTCTGAACTATGAACTGAACATTACTGAACATTAACTCTTGATTTAATGAGTGATTTACTGTTGACTGGATGGCCACAGATTCAGACTTTGTAGGAACGACTGGAAATTGAAAGATCTTAGAAAATTCCAAGAAAACTGGGATCGACGGAATGCCAACAATCTATGGATAAGACAGGTACAGTAGACATGGAATGTTTGACGGCAGGAATCATTTAACCCCTAAAGCGCAGTGTTGAATCTGGCAAACTGTTCTCTGTACCCGATGATATTTGTAAAAATTGCTTCTTCTTAAACCACCATATCTCAGCAACTTAAGCAAGTAGCCCATTCAATAATACTAATAATGCTAATAATAATAATAATAATAATAATAATAATAATAATAAAAACAATAATAATAATAATAATAATAATAATAATAATGACACCAGTATCAGTAAGAAGAAGAATATATATATATATATATATATATATATATATATATATATATATATATATATATATATACAGTATATATATATATATATATATATATATATATATATATATATATATATATATATATATATATATATATATATATATACAGTATATACCTAGTAATATTTTGTCTCTCCACTGCAAGTGCCCCAGGCTGTTTAAGTGTATACATTTTGGAGAGCAAAGGCAAAGAAGCTAGGAGTTTGTGGCTAGGATAGGCTCTCCATGCAGGCCAGGGAGGTCCGGGCAGGAAAGGGCTGCCCCACTCTCACTCCCACATACCATGCTAGACTTTCACTGTTTTACGGCCATGAGAATGGTTCATCACCCTGTACGAACGCTCTTATTCACTAGTATTTTTTTTTCTGGCCATTCAGTGTCCTATGGTGTGTGAGAGGTGGGTTAATACCAAGGTGTATCACAGTGTTACATAAGGAATTTACAGTACTTGCCCTAAAAGATCCGTTTCACAACAGGAATGTCACTTCAACACTTATTTCTAAATTCTTGTATTTTAATAATTAACATATTTTCTATAATCTTACTTCACTACAGGAATGGCAATAATATCCAAATGATTATTTTTGTCATAACACCTAATTTCTTTGCCATAGTTTCCTTTATTTTCTAACAGTTCACTCATATTGCACTTTTTTTTTAATTCTTACCTCAGTAAATGAATGTCAGTCCTTAAATTCGCAGTAATGCATTCTCCGAACTGAAAATTTCTAAATATTCTAAATCACCTTTTTATTTACACATATACACTGTATACAATTCCTCAACCACCAGTTCCTAGTACCTCATCGGGATATGGAACTGGAGAAAGCGGTTAGGTGGTGAGTTGGAGTGAAATCTCCCACGAAGTAAGGGGATGTGGATTGTGGTGAGCTGGTGGTGTGGCGTGGGACCTTTAAAGAAGACTGGGTAGCAGTAATGCAGTGTTTCTGGTGCATGTAACTTCTGGCTGCCCAACACTCTTCCCCATACTCTGATGCCTCAGAAGGCTTTCCCCAGTCACTGGAACGCTAGAAGATCTGTTTGGGCTCTGAAGAGACACTAAGGTCACTCGAGTAGCAACATGGAGCTGGGGGAAGAGGTCTTGGAGAGCAGCCAAGGCATGTAACTCTCCATGTGGTAACTTCCATCCTCTGGCGTCATCTATCCATTCAGGAATGATGACGCTCACTTTTATTCCCCTCCTGGCTGCACATTCACTTGGTCCCTTCCTTGCGGGAGTGTACAAATTCGCAGGGGTGGTGGTGGTCCAGATCAGGCAGGTGGGGGAAACAACAAAAGAATTGGATAATGGAGAATCAGAACTCATTATTGCTATATTTTTGATGGCTTTGGGCAGTCTATCAATGTCATCCATCTGCCTTCTTGATGCCACGGTAACCAAAAAAACAAATGGTGGTCAATTGAAACCGTGGAAAGAAAAGGAAAACAGCAATGTCCGTCAACCGGGCGCTCCCAAGCGACTCGTCTTTGAAGGCCAGTGCCGCCACCTGTGTTTTAAAGGTAAATCTATATTCTGGTGCTTATAATTATTTCATCTGCTTGAGAAATACATTTTACCTTTTTTATTTATTTTTTATTTTGTTAGGGAACATTCCTCATACACAGATGTGGAAAAGTCTTTGAAAATAAAACCCATCCATCCATCCATTGCCAGACGCCATGTATCCCAAACGGGGTGGTCAAGCGCTTAGAGTTAATTGTTTTACAGGGAGGGGCACTAATCCTCCACCAACCCCACTTGACACGTAGGGATGCCAACAGCATCTGGTGTTCCCAGGCGGTCACCCATCCAAGTACTAACCAGACCCAACGTTGCTTAACATTTTATATTATAGTAAAATTCATTCATGACACCCAAATTATGCTAAAAAGTAACTAATATGAGACCAAGGATAAGAGCAAAAAATTTTGCTTTCATAGTAAACTTAGAGTTTGCTCAGCTTTGTACTGTGAAAAAAATTTATTACTAATTTCATCAACCTTTAATTATATCACTGGGAAATCAGGATATATTCTATAAAAGCAACTATTTACTATTACCGTATATTCATGGATTTGGAGAAAGCATATGACAGGGTGGATAGGCAAGGATTGTGGAAAGTGTTAAGAATATATGGAGTAGATGGGCAGTTGTTGAATGCTGTAAAGAGTATGTACGATGGTGCGAAGGCTGCAGTGCGTGTGGATGGTGAACTAAGTGAATTTTTCTCTTTGAAAGTTGGGTTGAAACAGGGATGTGTCATGTCTCCATGGTTGTTCAATCTTTACATGGATGGGGTAATAAAAGAGGTACAAGGTAGGGTAGTGGATGTTGGAGTGGCCCTGGTGAGAGAGGATAGTGTTTGGAAACACCCTGTACAGTTGTTTGCAGATGATACTGTGTTGTTGAGTGAAGACGAAGGGGAGCTGCAAGGCTTGGTGGATGAGTTTGGGAGAGTGTGGAAGAAACGGAATCTAAAGGTGAATGTAGGGAAGAGTAAAGTGATGGTCTCTGAGAGAGGTGAAGTCAGTGAATGTACAGCGAGGTTGGATGGTGAGGAATTGGAAAATGTGAGTACGTTTAAGTATTTGGGTAGTGTGATGAGTAAGGATGGAGGTTTGGAGGGTGAAGTGCGTGAAAGGGTACAGCAGGGAAGAAAGGTTGCTGGTTCTTTGAAAGCAGTGATAAGAAACAGGGAAGTGAATATGGAAGTGAAAAAGTTACTATATGACAGTATTGTGATACCAACTCTAACTTACGGAAGTGAAGCTTGGACGTTGTTGGAAGGACACAAGTCAAGAGTGAGAGCAGTGGAAATGAGTTATTTAAGAGAAGCCTGTGAAGTCACATGGAGAGACAGGCTGACGAATAGGGATATAAAGGAGCGTTGTGGTGTGGATGTGGATGTGATAGGAAGCGTTATGAGGAACACACTGAGGTGGTTTGGCCATGTGAAGAGGATGGAGGGTGAAAGACTGAAGAAGAGAGTGTATGTGAATGAGGTGGAGGGGGGAAGAGGGAGGGGGAGGCCGAGGATGAGATGGAGGGATGGGGTGGAGAGGTATATGAGAGAGGGGGGTGTGAGTTGGGAGCAGGGCAGTGAGATGGCTGGGGACAGGGCAACTTGGAGGCGATTTGTTTGTGGCCACCCTAAATGGGATTGAGGCGTCTGACAATAGATAGATAGATAGTATATTAGTAGTTCCAAATTTTGCATCTTATTATTTAACATTGAATTTTACTACAACTTCTACTACTACTACTATTACTATTACTACTACTACTACTGTTTGATAATAATAATAATAAAAATAATAATAATAATAATAATAACAATATTATTATTATTATTATTATTATTTTTATTATTATTATTTTTATTTTTATTATTATTATTATTATTAGTAGTAGTATTATTTTTATTATAATTTAATTTTCACTTTAAGGATAGAAATTAATGGTATACTGGAATGTGCAAAGCGAGTGGAAAGAAGAGAGGCACTAAGAAGGAAAGTGGATTGTGCTATAAAAGCCTTCACACAATGCAAAGGTTTGAACATAACATATGGGTATGAGACTATGGTGAGACATAAAAACGAAAAAAACAGAGATGGAGTGTTGGAGATTGGGTCTTCGAGCCACATGTGTGTTGTGAAGAGACTGGATAGGATAAAAAATAGTGTGATCATGAAAGATATGAAATAAGCAAGTCCGTGAAAAAAGTTCTAGAGAGCAGCATTAGATGGTACATGGAACAGATGGGTATAAATAAGATAGTAAAAATGTTATATGTGAATGAGATTGACGGCGGGATGAGGCATGCTAGGCCAAGAAAGTGGATCTATGTGGTAAATGAGCGTATGAGAAGATGTCTTGATATCGATGAGGCTAGGGAACTGACAAGGAATCTAGCTGGTTGGATAAAATTTACACAGAGTAGTATATGACAAGGGTTTGGCATCCTTTTGTTAGCCTGAGAGATTCTGTCTGATATGTAACTGTAAAGTTACACGTGAAAATCTGTAACTATGAGGAGGAGCTAGGATTCGAGGTTTGAATGCCAAATGAATGGGTATGCGACCTTCACAATGGTTATGTTATTGATTAGACTTCCAACTGCCATATTCTTTAGTTTTCACTGGCTCTCAGACCCTGCCTCACTCCACCTACAGATGGAAAAAAGGAGGAGGGATGATGAAAATTAGCAGAGACGAAGCGACAAGTCGTTCTGGAGGGGGGGGGGGGTTGTCCTAACCAATAATAATAATAATAATAATAATAATAATAATAATAAAAATAATAATAACAATAATAACCAGTTACCTATTAACTAATTGTGTCGCCACGATAAAGAAGCTTCGCCATAACAGTATAAGGTATATAAGGCAAGAAATTTTGACATCATAAAACAAGTCTGTGGCCTTTAAATGTAGTTCAAGGTCATTCATATTTGGAACATGTACTTGGATTGACCTAAGGTAGCTTCTTGTCTAATAGCAACAAGATTTAAAGATAAAGATATGGAAGAATGCATGGGTACCTTTTACATTTGTCTCAGTAACGGGCAACTGTATGGTTAACTGTAACCATATTCCCTTCAGATCATAACAGGGCCCACATATATATTTCTGAAATAATAGAGCTTTGGTGGTTTTCTATAAAATGTGACAAAGAAAACACAGAGCAGATTTCAATTCGGTACTTTCTACTAAGCTAAATGGCAAAATATTTATCCAAAAATCTCAGCAAGTTTATTAATCATAGAATTTACAACCGAATAGCTGTTTCTCAATTAGTTTCTGAGATATTTCAATTTCAAATATACAATTTTTTCACCAAAAAAGAGTATATGACCTTCACAAACATATCATGGTCATTTATATTTGGCACAAGTACTAAGGTTACCCTAGGGTACCTTCCTGTATAATATCAAAATTTAAGAAAGAAGTGCAAGGGAAAATAGAAAATAATAATACTTACAAAAACAAGCCTCGCCATTTATGTGGTGATGCTTAAAGAGTTACGTATTAACTTATTATGTAGCCACAATAAGGAAGTTTTGCCACAACTGTTTATGGTATTGATTGTCAGTAATTCAAGGTATTCATATTTGGAACATGTACTCAGATTAAGCTAAGGTGGCTTCCTTCTTGAATAATATCAACATGATCTGAAGACAAAGGATTGGAAGACATAAATGAGGCATGGGTACAGTTTACATTTGTCTCAATTACAGGCTAACTGTATCCTTAACCGTAACCATATTCCTATCAGATAATGAGAGGGACTGCAGCTATATTTCTGTAAAATTACAGCTTTACAGTTTTATGTTTTTCTCTATGACATGTTATAATGAAAACACT
The DNA here is from genome assembly GCF_032717465.1 of Coenobita brevimanus. Taxonomy (NCBI): domain Eukaryota; kingdom Metazoa; phylum Arthropoda; class Malacostraca; order Decapoda; family Coenobitidae; genus Coenobita; species Coenobita brevimanus. The sequence continues at coordinate 31,396,199 of NC_137003.1, forward strand.
GAGCAGATTTGAATTTGGTACTTTCCACTAGACTAAATGGCAAAATATTCAGGCAAATTCCCGGCAAACATTTTTATCACTGGATTTTCAACCAAATAGCTGAATCTCAATTAGTTTCTGAGGCATTTCAATTTCAGATATGTAGTTTCTGCATCAAAACAGAGTATTATGATCTTCAAAAATAGGTCAAGGTCATTAGTATTGGCACAAGTACTTGGGTTACCCTAGGGTACCTTCCTGTATAATATCATGAAGATCTAAGAAAAAGTACAAAGAAAAATAATAGTATTACTTATGAAAACAATTAGCTTCGCCATATACATGGCGCAGCTTATTAGTAACAATAATAATAATAATAATAATAGTAGCAACAACAACAATAAAATAATAACAATAATAATAATAATAATGATAATAATAATAATAATAACAATAATGATAATAATAATAATAATAATAATAATAATAATAACAATAATAATAATAATAATAATAATAATAATAATAATAAAAATAATAATCATCGTTATCATCATCATCATCATTATCATGATAATCATCATCTAATCCTGTGTTGTTCCATGAGGAGCGTAGGGGCCCGAGCCAGGCAAGTTTGTCATTACATTTAAGATGAGAGTGACCAGCTTCAATCATCCCTGAGCGGCATTACGTGAGCAATAAATCCCAACCCTCCCTTGGATATAAACCTGCACAAGTTCAATCTGATTGGAGCGCCTTAATTGCCCACTAAACCACCAGGCGCCATATATGGTTACCACCCAGCATAGTAAATGGTTTCCTGGTGTACAGGAAATCACCTGGCTTGTCACTCAGTGTGTAGACTTTAAATAGAGAGGTGGAGGTGTATAGTATGAAGGAGGACTACTGGGACTTGGAAGCAGGCTGTGAAGCCTATGCCCAGAGTCGGACACATAAAATACATACATACATATATATATATATATATATATATATATATATATATATATATATATATATATATATATATATATATAAGGCATTAGGATAAAACACAATGTATTGGATGTAATGTCTGCTGGGGATATACAGTTTCTCACTAGGAATGTCAATTCACATAATGTATATCCACAACCTTGTTGTCCCAGACCATCTTGAATCCTGAACCATATGATGTATCTTAAACTTCCTTGAAGTCCAGACGACCAAGAATTTCATGACGTATTCAAACACGTGGAGTAACCAGCCCTAGGCGGTTAGTCCACGTGAAAGGATATCTGCCGGACACACACATCCTCTCCAATCTGTATATAATGTCGGAGAGCTTCCCTTCAGAGCAGAAGGGGTTGTTTCTTTGATTTCTTCATATCTTAGTGACAGGAAAATAAGAGTAAAAGTAGATGATGTATATTCCAATTTCCACTCAATTAACGTCGGTGTGCCACAGGAATCAGTTCTGGCGCCAACCCTATTTCTGGTTCATATTAATGATCTCTTATCTGTCACCCAAAATCCCATTCACTCATATGCAGATGACTCAACACTACATAGTTCATTCACACTCAGACATCCATTTGCAAAGTCTAATATCTCTACCTCTTAACTCAGTACAGCCATCTCCATAAATCAAGATCTATCTACAATCAGTGAATGGGGACAAAACAACCTTGTCTCTTTTAATACTAGTAAAACTAAATATATACAGTTTACTAATAGACAGATATTGCCAGATTCTTACATTACCCTCAGTGCTACTAATATTCCCATCTCCAAAAGTATTGAAATTCTTGGTGTCTCACTTAACAGTGCCCTCAGCTGGACCTCTCATGTCAGATCACTTGCTAAAACCGCCTCAAAGAAACTTCTTCACCGATGAGCAGTTAGCTATAATATATAAGAGTCATGTGCGCTCTCAGCTTGAATATTGCTCACCCTTGTGGAATGGTTGTGGAGAGGTTGCATTAAGACAACTAGACAAAATTCAGAATAAAGCTGTTAGAATCATTAACAACCCTGCCATTACATATAAACTACCTCCCCTGCAAGTAAGAAGGAATGTTGCCCCCCTTGCATTATTTTACAGATATTTTTTTGGCAAATGATCAGACGAAGTTGCGTCCATGGTGCCACCTCTCCATGCCTTCCCTCATGCTACACGGGCATCTGGTAGCGCTCATGATTGGAATGTCACTCAGCCATATTGCAGAACTTCTGCCTATCAGAATTCTTTCATTCCCCGAACTGCATCTCTCTGGAACTCGCTTCCCCAGAGTTGTTTTCCTCCAAATTTCAACCCACAGCTGTTCAAGTCTAACTGGTACAGATATTTTATGAACAGAGGACACCAGTAATCTGGTATATGGATTATTTGTTTTTAATAATTTGTTTTTCCTTCGTTCGTTCTGTTATTTATAAAAAAAAAAAAAAAAGAAGAAGAAGGTCAAATAACATGAAAATTAGAGAAAGGGGAGAGAAGGAGTTAGAAACTAGGTCTGAGAACACAATCGGGGGGGAGGCAGGAGATAGGTAGTGGGAAAGTGAGAGTAAAGTAGGACAGCAGCAAGCACAAACTGCTACTAACCATAGCCTATACAGGTCACGCCAAGTTCTTAACTTTTATTCAAGTAACAGTCTCACAATAAACTCCGTCGACCCAAATCTGCCTGTTTCAGCATCCCACTTAAAATACAAAGAGAATAACGGAACAGAGAAGGCCTACATTGACTTCTACACGCCTCACCATTACTCTATCATAGCGACTCTCCCATCGACGATTCAACCAAATAACATTCTCTACAGAAATACTTAGAAGTGTAGGGTCACTCATAGGCAGAAGAAGAGGAAAGAATGAAGGAAAGAAAACAGAAGAGTGCGTGTAAAGTCACCCTTAGGCAGAAGGATAATGAAAGAATGGAGGAAAAAACAGAAGTGGAAGGAAGGAAGGAAGGAAGGAAGAGAGGAAAGGGCAGTCACCCGAGGTCAGCACTACATCGAGTGTGTGGATGGTAAGCGTCTCCACCTCCCACAAATAATAATAATAATAATAATAATAATAATAATAATACGACTATTACAGGGTGTTAGTTAAGAAGAAAGTGTTGTAGAGTAAACAGTTGCAATTACAAGTTATTTGTGAATTACTTTTTTATTTCAGGTTTAAATATTTCAAAAATTCAGGGCTTGTTCGGGAAAACAACAAAGTAAAGGTAATAAGTTACAGTACATGTCACAGCTGCATATCTCATCAAAGATACCTGCTTTAACTTTTGACCTCACTGATCTGTGGAAACCTACCTATCAAGTATGCAAAGCAGTGTTGCCGGCAACACTTTTAATTGGGAATTATCGTACCGGCTCTTCAAAAATATCGTTTTTTCGTCGGAATTATCGTACACTATTAAATAAATTTTTATAGTGTTTAATAATCTGTTGTATTTTAAAACTGTCGCCGATACCTTGGTGTATTTACTGAAAACTTACCCATTACAAATCTTATCTTCATAGGTACCGTTATTTTTTAAGGTACTGATGTTAACTTTGGTGTATATTTGTCACTTTTTGTATCAGAATCAGGGCATACCATGAAAATCTCATAATAATAATACTATAATAATAAAATCACATCCTTCATTACAAAAAACATGTTACAAGAAATACCCTTTGTGCCACTCTAGAAAATCAATCTGACCAGCAACTGAATGCGGTCCATAGAACTTTAATAGATAATTCTTAGAAATGTGCTTTCTCTTGCAGATGATAATTCAGTAAGACCATAATAGTAGTATTTTCAGTGATCACCATTACATTAGCCCTTAAGATCACTCATCTGTCAGACTGTGGAATAGCTGCGCATGATTAGCTACGCATGCCACAAAATCTACTGCCATGCTAGCTCTCAACCCAAAATTATCGTACAAACCGTACGATAATAGAAAATGGTTTCATACATCGTACCAGAGGCAATATTATCATACATATACGATAATTATCGTAAGTGTGGCAACACTGATGCAAACCCAGTCTACATTTTATCCATCACTTTAAGAGAGGTTTTCATAAGTCCAGGCTTGATGTACAAGGGAGGAATGTACGCTTTCTCAGGGACCAGGTTAACTATTCTCAAATATTTTTCTTGGCTGGAACAAGTGAGGTACATTTTGGTCAACCATTCTGAATGTGCAGAAGCGTTGTTGCTTGTCCCTACTGTTCTACTCGCCTAAAAAACGACAGTACTATGCGTAATCTAGCTGCAACCCTAGCAAAAGTATAATGACCATTAGATCTCCACAGATATTACATTTATATTTTTGATACTGAGCTTTTTCTAAATGCAACTTCATGTTGCCGTATGACTCGTCCATGTTTGCAGCACGTGCAATAGGCACAGGACGAAATTTACTTCTGTTATGAAGAATTACCGTTTTTAAGCTGACTTTTGAGAAGTCAGTGAACGACCGCCATTCGTCCACATTGTGTTCATGACTGAATTAACATCTTTACAAAACACAAGTTCATCCTCTTGTGAGCAATATTTTTAGTCATCACGGCAACTGCAGAAAAGACAAACCACACAGTAGTAGATTCCAACTCTTTAATCTTGAACCTAAAAATTCAGCCTGCATCTCAGATAAATCCAAGACACTAACAAGGTCACTCATATCACCTTGTGACGATAAATGTGGTTCAGTGGAAGAAGAGGTAGCCTGGAATGTTGGATCAGAAATTTCTTCATCTTTTTCCTCGTGATATACTCTAGCTTCGTTTGATTCCTCATCACGTAACCCCTCCGTGGCCGAAGGCCCGGAATTTTTCATGCACGTCAGGCCGACGCCGGGGCCATTTTTTGAAGTTTCGAAAATTGATTTTTTTTTCTTGCCATATTGAAGAGAAAGTTCAGATGCACCAACAGTGCAAATCCCAGCTTCTGGACGCATTTTATTGCTTGCAATGGAGCGCAGACGTTGCAGAAATATCGGCAACCGATATCGCCGCCCAGGGGCGCTACCGCAACGCAACTGGGAAGGTGTTGTTATTTTTTTTAACCTCCCAAAACAATACGAATGGTGCTAAAATGTTGTGCATATATGAGATATGATGATACCGAGTGATTTCAGTACATAATCTGTTAGGAATGTCTGGAAAAACAATTGTTATGAATACTTTTTCACCTTTTTGATATAAAATGTTTATGGTAGTTTCGAGTTATTTTTTATATTATCGTTGTGCCCATGCTTGGAAAAGGGAGCGAAAGAGTTGAATTTTCGGTCCTAAATGAAAAAAACTGCACGTCCTCCAAGGTCAGACTCTGCCACACGAGAATAAAGTGGAGGGTCAGATCCGCTTAGCAATGTGGAGGTTGAGTCGCAACTTCGAACTCCCACATCATGAGCGTGGCTAAAAATAGAATCGTACTGCAGTTTCAGAAGTCTACTTATTACGAATACAGATACACAGCAGAAATAAATATGTTTACAGACGGGGGAAAACGTATTTTTTCCTTAATAACATGTTCATCTTTATCATTTTACGTTCATCTTTATCATTTTAACTTGTTATTTTCGCAATATATATTGCTGTCTCGTAAACAGGGTGGTTGTATGTGTTTTGCAAGGGAGGAAAAAGATTGTATTTTCTGTCTGGGTCGAGATAATGGGTGTAACTATGTGTTTTTAGGCATGACCACGAGCAAAAAAATCGTACTTCCACTCGTCTTGAGAGCAGGTGCTGAACTGACAGATGATACGTGAGAGGGTGAAGTCAGTCTCATGTCCCAGATTTTCGTTCACTTCCCGGTTTTCACAGCTTTCTACAAGTTGCACTGCATCAAATGATCTAAACCATTACAACAAACCTGAGCAAATACGTAAAGATACCAAGACAAAAATGTATTTTTCACTTAATATCATGTCTTTTTTGTATGTGCCTGTATTACTTCATAATCGTAAGCAGGTGTTTGTGTGTGTTTTGCAAGAGAGGAAAGATGATATGTTCTGCCTGGGTCGAGATAATCTGTGTAGTTGTGCTTGTTTAGGCATGGCTAGGAGCGAAAAAATCGAAAATCCACTCATCACAGCAGCAGGCTTTGAAGTGCTTGTTGAGGTGTGGGAGAGTAGTGTAGGTCAGTGTGAAGACGTTCAGAAAGTTCGTTCACTTCCCAAAAATTTTTGCAGTTTTTTTATAGGCCGCGCTCAAACAGCGCCTGCGGTCATTGATCGGCTAAACGTCATTCGACACCGGCGGCCATGGAGGGGTTAAAGTTACATACAGTGGAAGATTTGGTACTTGAAGTTCAGCTCTGTGGGGTACTGGTCTCATTGTATTGTAGTGCCACAGATTTAGTATTCATGTATATGTTTAGAGGTATTGTAATTTCTAAGTTAGATAGGGTGTAATCTGAATACTAGTGTATAAATTCCTGTCCTAAGTAGTAGTTCATGTGTTAATGATCGATGTAGGGTTAACTTTATTTTTATATGTATACATCTCTGTATCTATGCATAGGTAGTGTAACTGTAAGTGTTGAGCTATGGGAGTTCATCCATTTGGTAGAGTAACGAATAACAGATGTGAGCAGCGTCCCCCCCGTGCTTGTGCGTCGTTGCTGGGTGCCAAGTTTAAACAGAATAATAATGGGTATGCAATTCTTTCCGTATCCTTGTTATGAAATGCTTACTAATGAAGCTGCTAGGACCCAAATATGTAACATTAATAGTAAAAAAAAAAAAAAGGGCCAAAATAATGTAATTTGTGAGGATCAAATAGTCCCCCTTGCCTTAGCCGTTACTAGATAGCATAAGCTACCCCAAATTCAAGGCGGGATGGCAGTAAATTCAGTATTTAAATTTAGTAAGGATTGAATCCCAAATTTTCCCCAATTCAATCAAAAGTCCTAACGTCATGTGTACACTACTATATAGATAGTGAAGAGAATTAAAACCCACCATATCGCAAAAACAAAGTCTCATTTGATCTAGCAGTGGCGTCCTTGGTGCACAACATGCCACATTTGCTACCGAGATCTGGTGGATAACAGACATTGATTCAGGTGAGCTGTACACATTCCTCCTTTCTCCCCCCCCCCTTGCTTGTTTAATCATTACTTGTCGTGAACCATATGAAGTAATGTTGTTAAAAGCTTAACGTAGACATTCGCTACCGAGACCTGGTGGGTAACAGACGTTGATTCAGTTCACAGACACCGTGACGTCGGGGGTGTGCACGAGGCCATCATGTGATATTGCCCATAGACTTGTCATACACACACTCTTACACTACCCATGAATAGTTTATAACTGAATGTAATAGAAATTGTATCATGAATCAATCAGGCGAACCTTTTTTTTTTTTTTTTTATAGTAGATAAGGTACAGAACTTTGAAAGTTAATGTAATCATGTAACGGAAAGGCGAATTCAAACTCATCAACCGTTTTCTTTCTCTTTTATTAATATGTTAGAAATATTGGAAGCGTTGAAGGGAACGTAGCGGTTGTGAGCTAAAAATGTAATTTTTGAGTTGTTCCTTGAGGCTAAACAAGCCCGAGTGATTATGAATTATTGGTGATTATGCATTAATGATGATTATGAATTATTAATGATTATGAATTAATAGTGATTGTGAATTATTAGTGAATTGTATGATGAGATTATACTGCCCAGACGAAATAGAACACGAGTGATTATTTTTGGTTTGAGGCTATGCCAGCCCGAAAAGACAATTCATGCCAATAAATGCCCCAGTCTTGAGGCTATTGACGAGCCCAAGAATAACCGATAATAAAGAGTGTGGTATGATGACCTCAGAAATCACTGTTGAATATTCAAAGTGTTTTGCTTGGTAAAAATATTGTATGATGTTCGCCCAAAAATGGCTTTAATTTACAACCCTTTTACATATGATTAAAGATCATGTAATTCAAAAATGTCTGTTGATTAACCAGAATAGAATTATTAAAGTAGAGTAAAGTATATGTCATTTTGATACCCAATCAAGGGAATTATGTCCTCTCACGCATAACTCACTCCCCTTCCAGTTCAAGATTCCTCCGCTTTGGGAACGACGAACACACGTGGTACTGACTTATTCTCGACTCGGCCAAAACTACAAACGCTACCAAAACTATCTGTTAAACAATTAACCTTTATCATTCAAAGTCGAAGTGCTACCCCCCCTTTGTTTTTACTGAGGTGAATATTTTATTAGTCATTGAAGGGAGACTAAGTTGAGTACCATTTGTATTATCATCGAGTAAGTTAAACAGAACCAACAACGGTGGGAAATCCAATTTCCGACCATTACACTGGTAACACCGGTAAGATTAAATATCTGACGTTACACTGATGACCAGTAACGGGGGGACAAAACATTAAAATTTCCCGGCGTTACAGTATATGGTAGATTAGAGTATTTAATTAAGCTCTTTGTTTTTTAAATGATCCCTTTTGCACTTACAAGCCAGAAATAGCAGTGTGTTCTGTGGCCTTTGGGTTTGCTCCAAATCAATGGAACGACAGAAGGCATGAGACTTGAATTGTTTAGCTAACCTGTGATTAGTCTTGCACATGTCACACAACGAATGTGAGGGTCCAGCTTTTGTCTTGATCACGCAGTTTACATCCGAAATATAGTTCATATCATTTTTTTACAAATGGTGTAAAGATCCGTATCTGTGATTTAAAAGCTAACTCGCTACAAACATTGCAGAGACTAGGCTGTAACACTACTCGAACAGAGAGGTGCTCCCAAGGTGGATGGAAAGCTGATGGCAGTGAGAGCAGGAGCTTTCGTTTCATCAGCCCTCGGGACTAGTTTCTGACCATCCTTCTTTGCTAAACTTTTCCAGTGTTTCAATAATGCACAGCGCAGGCCAGCATCCTCTCCATTACAAACTCCTATAACTGTCAACATCAAACCACATGCACACAACACACTACACTTTCAGTTCAATATTTTGATAAAAAAGGCATCTCAACACCAAGCCTCAGAGTCCCTAGGTGGGAGGGACAATGAAAGCCTCCACCTTCCGCCACTTTCCTTGTGGCAACCAAACGAGATGCCTGGAACCACTGTCTGAATCACTACTTCTTCATTACTGCAACATTTGTGACCTTTCCTCCAACTTTATTTCTGTTGAACACCACCTTTCCTCCTCTAATCCTCACGTTCTCATCCTCACAGACTCGACTGTTTGAGACGACTGATAGCAAACCCTTCTCTGCATCTTTTTACTTTCGCTTAAAATCATTTCAAAGCCAAAGTTTATTGTTGTGTATATATATATGCAACAACATATCTTGCTCTCGCATTCTTGAACTTGAATCTTCGTAATTCTCTACTTTCTGTCTTTGGCTGTCCTGTCATTCTCTGACTAAGTATATTTGTGCTGTTTACTTAATCCCTAATTCCACTGACTATGAAAAATTCTTCGACTCTCTTACCTCTAAAATGGAACACATTCTATCAATTTCACCTTCCTATGAGATCTTCATTCTAGGTGATTTCAATGTTCACCACCAACTTTGGCTCTCCTCTCCTTTCACTGATCCACCTGGTGAACAAGCCTATATTTTTTCTAATCTTAATGACCTAGAGCAGCTTGTACAGCATCCAACCCTTATCCCTGACTGCCTTGGAGAGAGTTCCAACAGACTTGACCTCTTCCATACAGTTACTTCTGTTTATGCTGTTGACCTTTTCTCTCTGTTGGGCTCCTCCGATCACAGTTTTATTATCTTAACCTGTCCTACTGCCCCAGTAAGGCCTGTGGACCCTCCCAAGAAGCAGCAGATATGGTACTTTGACACTGCTTAGCAGTCCCTCAGGCAGTACTTCTTTGATTTTGCCTGGACTGAATTCGAATTTATTTGAGAGCATTTTGCTGTGGCATCAGTTTACATTATGCTCTCTACTTTCACATCATCAGCAAGTTTTCTATTTTTTTTTAATTTCGAATATTTAGTTACAATCTACAAGTTGAACGCAGCTATGACAAGGTATGAGCTGTGGGATATGTAAAAGGGATGCTGATATACTGCGTTTTCACCCGTGCCTACCGGTAATTTTTTAGTGGAATTCCGAAGTTTTACTAAGTTAGATTTTACCAAATAACGCACTAATGACAAAATTTACCTCAATTTGCCCGAATACAGGGAAAAAAATCAAAGTAGGTTATTCTTAAAACTTTACCTGGACATATTTTGATTTGTCTTGAGAATTCAAATTTTCAAAGGTGTCTAGACCATCTGATAAAGTTTGTAAGGCCCAGTTTTTAAATCAGCCTGTGCAATAACTATACAACATAATGTATAATAATTTATATGGACAAATTAATCGTCAAACGGTTATTGTAACTTTTATAATAAAAATAATTTTAAATGCGTCGGTATTAATGAATGCACTCAGACAACCAAACAGCTGGCAGCTTTCAGTAGCGTATTCTCATCTCGTCTCAGAGGAAATTAAATAGACTGTAGGCACTGTGTAAAAAAAATCCTACTTTTTACTTTTCTGGATTCCCCACTCCATGCGAGTGGCTGTCGTGGACATAGCAATAGGTTATACTTTGGTAATCCTTGATCAAAGCATAGGTTAAAATTAGTTGGTGTAATGTAATGTATAATTGAGATCCACTAGGCTGATTCCAAACTACTGTAGCAATTCAAATAAAGTTTGTATATATAACAGCAGTAATAATAAACTATTATCTTATTGTATTTCCTGTACAGTTGTTAAATCGATATTAAATGCCGTAAGGTATGCTGAAGAATCAAAGGAATAGATTATTATTTTTATTGCATGTTATCTGTTTCAGACTAATCTGAACTAAACTCAGAATTATTAAACATGGTGGCTTTGGATCGTTAGGATGATGGTGATGATGATGATAATGAATGAAAATTAGGAGTGAATAATTATCAAGTCAAATGTTTTGGTAGTATTATTGCACATACTATTACTTCATGCTTGGTTGTCGAATGTTTTGTAGGTTTAGAATGAAGACAAAAGTATAAACAAACAACTGTTACACTGACAGCTCAGAGTCGTCTTCAGATTTAATATGAATATTTCGTCACACTTCTTCCTCAACAGTTCGTATTGCAAATTACCCCCCAGCATTCATTCCACACTACTGATGCAAAAATATCTCTTTACTGAACTGATAAAAATGTTATGTAATTTAATACCACTGGGTAAAGTGCAAAATAAAAACCGAGGAATACGTGTTATAAACCTTTCAAGACACCAAGAAAACAGCTCTTAACCTCAAGAAAGTTTGTAAGTGCCGCCTCTGTGACATCCTCGGTGAGATGACGTCACATTTTGTTTACAATCCTCGGTGTAATTTAGAAGTGGCTCCCCCGAGCAAAACCATTCGATCTCCATCTAGGGACATTATCCCTCTGTTTACTCTTTTTCTGGCTTTCGATCCCATTAAGCTGGAGATTGGGGGGGTAGTATTTTTTTTTTTTTTTTTCACATGTATATGCACGGATTCGGAGTGCAGCTTGTGAGTGTTATATATATATATATATATATATATATATATATATATATATATATATATATATATATATATATATATATATATACAGTATATAGATAGATAGACAGACAGATAGATAGATATAGATATATACAGATAGATAGGTAGGCAGATTATATATATATATATATATATATATATATATATATATATATATATATATATATATATTGTTACATAGCCTATGATTTCATCATCCTTTGTATAATTCTAACGTACAGTATGCTGCATGTTTGATCACGATTCGCCTCGTGGCTTCCATAGTGACCAAGCTTCCGTGTTCTACCTCACTCCCCCCTTCTCCTCCCTTATAGTAGAGTAAGTCGTTCTTTCTGTTGTTCAGAGCAGGAGTGTCAACTCTTTGTCCCCTATGGCTTCATTTGCGCGTCCTTCTTACAAGTTGTATCAAGCTCTGCCGGCCCCTATATAAGAAACTCAGTCTCTGCATTAATTGCCACTTAGATCTACTCCTCATTTTGTTCACATCTCTGTCCTCCCCTGTACAGTTGTTATTATTTTTGTGAGGCTCAGGAAGTCTCCAACCATCTAGCTGCTGTGTAATTTGAGTATAAGTGTTATTACATTTTTTCTTGTACTGTGGAGCATAAGGTGTTAATTCGTAGGCCTGGTGAGGTTTTTGTGATTCATGTGGAATTTTTGATGTCAGCCATTATTAATAACATTTTGTATCTGTAATAATATATCTTGCATTAACTGAGCATTATCCGGTTTTCTCATTTTATCAGGGCTGACTTAGATAAATTTACTCTTGCTAATTTCGTGTTAATAGAGGCTATTGCAGTTAACCATATATTTAACCTGTTTTTTGCCATTCCATTATCCTTATGAGTCCTGAATGATTAGTTATTAGTTAGAGCATTAAACTTTAACTTGTAATTTTACCTAACTCTTTTGGTTTGAACCTGGAACTTTGCGGGACAGTAGTGATTTTTAGTATTCTCACTTGAAGTTTTCATTATCTCTCTCTGTAACAATATATATATATATATATATATATATATATATATATATATATATATATATAGAGAGAGAGAGAGAGAGAGAGAGAGAGAGAGAGGGAGAGAGATAGGTAGACAGATATTTTATTTATATATATATATATATATATATATATATATATATATATATATATATATATATATATATAAAATCTTCATTATCATCTAATCCTGTGTTGCACCGTGAGAAGCGTAGAAGCCCGAGGTTCTGACATTTAAGATGAGAGTGACCAGCCTCATTCATCCCTGAGTGGCAGTGTCTGAGCAATAAACCCCAACTACTTTTCAGATATAAACTTTATTAGGCTCAATCCTACTGGAATGCCTTAATTACCCACTAAATCACCTAGCACCATGATTTGGTTATATGGTTATCACTCAGCGTTGTAAATGGTTTCCTGGTGTACAGGAAGGCATTTAGCTTGTCACTCAATGCTGAGGCACCCGTTAACAGACGGAAAATGAAAGAATGTAAGATGAAAGACAGAAGGAGAAGGAAGGAAAGAAGGACGATAGAAAGGTCAGTCACCTCAGGGCAGCAGTACATCGAGGGAGTGGATGGTGAGCATCCCCACCTGCCAACATTATATATATATATATATATATATATATATATATATATATATATATATATATATATATATATATATATATATATCATCATCATCATCACCATAAGGCATTGCAAGTCCACTGCTAAAAGAAGGCCTACCCCAAACTACACAGTTCCTTGGCTGAACAAAATTACTCTGCCAGGTTTTACCAGCAGTCTTCTCTGTCTTATCCTTCCACCTCTTATCTAACCTTTTTATGTTATGCTTGCAATCTCTTGACGTCCAATCAGTCAGCTTTTTTCTTCATTGCTTATCCCTTTTTCTTCCTACATGACCTGCCTACTTCTGTTTCTATCCTATTATAACTTCTATATTGTCTGTCCCCTCTTTCACCCAAACTGATCTTTTTCTGTCTCACAAGCCACATTTTCAATACTGACCTTTCAGTTGCTCAGTGAGAGCGGATTATTTGGTTTTCCGTCGATTTTTTCAGGTTTCCAGGTCTCACAACCATACGTTATAGCAGGGTTATGCATCCATTATATATATAATATATATATATATATATATATATATATATATATATATATATATATATATATATACTTTTAGTTTCATACATACTGGCAAGTTATTTTTCATGATGTCTCTGTGTTTACTGAAAGCTTTCAATCCAACTGTAATAGGTCTTTTTATTTGGTTTTCAACATCTTTCGTTTTTTTAGAGTTTGTTCCCCCACATTGTAGTAGTACGCATCGACGACTTCAAGAAATTCATCGAAAATTTTGATGCCGTTCTTTGGAGTATTTGAAATGACATTGCTTTGGTTTTGCTTTACAGTAGTTCATCTTTAGTCCGATTCTGAGAGTTTCTCCACTTAGATCTTTTAACATTTCTTGCAATTTCTCTGCTGTTTGTGAGATTAGGACAAATCACGAATTCTCGAGACTGTATTTATACAAATTCGTGACACTGTACTTTGGTGGGAAGCCACGAACTCTAGCAGAAGACCAACTGTGTATCACTCAATTTAACCGTTCCTGTATGCACTTTGATCGAGATGGTTTTTCAAAATATTTGTTGCTGCTCCAAAAGTGACTGTTCTTATGCATGACATTAGTGCTTCACTGAGTGATTTTATTGCGTGTATATATTGTTCGCCCTGCCTCTGTTGACCGATGAAGTTATCCCACACCCACTTCCGGAGAACATGCCCATTTCTCACCCCCCGTACCCGGCTTGGTTACATCAGTTGGTGTCGGACAGCCACGCGAGTGAGGATTCGTCGAGCCAGTGCTGAAAGCAGGCCCCTTCATCATAGCGCCTACAGTCTCCAGTAGTTCTTCAATTTCCTGTATCTCCCCACCAAGTTGGTGATCGGCTGTAGTGTGGACTTAGCAGCTAGAGATGCCCAACCTCCCGAGCTAGCTCCGTTCCCTCCACTGACTAGTATTTCTGTTCTTTTTACTAGGCTTAAGACTAATTAGCTTTTTGAGTGTGAGTTGTGAGTGGGTGTATTTCCTTTGATATTTGAATTCATTTTGAAATTTTTGTAATGTAAATTTTTGTCGTAATTAATAAATTTACAGCTCCTTTCTTGAGCTTAATGTAAATGTAAAATCGTGTTTGATTTCTCCACATTGTGCTTTCTTAAATTTGCTTATCCCAGTTTGCACAAATTTCTTATATTAATCAAAACTGGTATTTAGGCCAGTTCTTTGGTATTAATTCTTAAATCTGCTGTGCCAACTAGGAGTTAAGCACCAGCAAGAGCTTGTCTCGATTATTATTATTATTATTGATATTCGAGGGGGCAAGGATCACACTTTCTCAGAGGCCAACAGTATCAATAATTCAGCATTCGCGAGTAATTATTCTCTGTTGTGTATTGTTGAGAACGTTTACAATATTCTCGTCTTTAGAGAATCGGGGAAGTAAGCCGGAATAAAGTAAAACAAGTTTTCATAAGTCGATTCACCTTGCGTCAGTTACTGATTATATACATACAGTATATCAACATTTTATTTCTTAAATTCACATCCTCCCGTGACAGTCATATACAAATCTTAAATGATTTAATTATTATTCATCTATGTTTACGTTTTTGTTCTCCAAGTCTAGGTTTCTGAAAATACTTTCATTGAATGCTGAAAATAATCTAGGAGAATTTGTATATCCCTGGCACTGTGCTTTCTGGGTCTAAATATTTTCCTAGTCTCTGTGGTTGTTCCCTCTTTTTTTTTTTTTTTTTTTTTTAATATCTATTCGAACTGTTTTACAATGTTCTCATTTACTTCATTTTCCCGCAACGAACTTATAATTGTTACGTTCTCCAGTGAGCTGAAAGCATTTTCCTAATCAGCAAAACCTAAGCATCGTGGTTTGTTATATTCTATGGTTTTCTGAATTAGCTGATCCACTGTGTGTACTGTACATGATCAGTAGTCGAATACTTGCTTCAGAATCCTGTCTGCTCACAAGGTTTGTTTTCTTCCAAATTATTGTTATACAGTATATTATGTTTGTAAGGACCTTAGTGATGACTTGTAAATAACTGATATTAAGCTAGTAGGTCGATATTTACTAAGATCTTTTCAGTCGCCATTCGGGTAAAAAAGAATAACTATTGCATTTTACCATGGTTTGAGAATTTTCCTTTCCATAATACACTGAGTAAATAAGAGGCAGAGCTTGTTTTGAACATCTAGTCCTTTAAGGGAAATATTTTGTTAGTCTGGTGTTACCCTGGGTATTTCACTTGCGTCACATGAAATTGTTAGTTATTGGTACTATTGTCTTCGATGCATACATTTCTTTGTAAAATTATTCAACTCTTTTCACCATCTCTCTGTAATTAAAGACTTCGCCATTTTATGTCTTTCAGTGGCATATGTTGTTTTCCAGATCTATATGAGACTTTTCCTTTTTTTATGGTTTCTTTGATTTTGTCTGTGCTTGTCTTTCTTTTTTCCTTTCTCTTTTTGAAAAGCTTTTTTATCCTGATTTCTACCTAATTTTTCTTTCCTTTTACTTCCATTTCATATCTTCTTTTCCTGAGCTCGAGGGTAATTTTTTTATATGTGTTGGTTTTGATTGTATTAGCTTTCCCAGTTACCTCTGGTAATAGTTTAACACTTTTATTAGTCTATTTTCTGTCTCATCAATGTCACACTCAGCATTCCTTTGTGCCTGAAATCTATTCTTTGCTTCTAACATTTGTATCTGAAAGACAGCTTTGTTTTCTCTTATTTGGGGGGACAATACATGCCTATTTTTAATCGGTTTCTTTCACTTTTGAAATTAAACCAGGCTGGACAACCGAACATTCTATGACCATTATTTTTGCTTTGTTGGTAACTGATATTAGTGATGGTGTAGTTCTTATCTTCTATAATGAATCCGATTTCATTCTCTGTCTCTCGATTTGGAATTCCCCAGGTGCCATTTCTCCCTGTTGTTTTGTGAAACAATGTGTTCATTATTTTTTTGTCATACATCTCATCAGTATTTCAAAACATTTCATCTGTGTCATTCATCTTTCCTTTTTTCTGTTTTTCCCATTCATATTTCTCCATTTTCTTTCCAACATTTGCATTGATGTCACCCATGAGTATAGAATATGTGGTCTTTTCTTCTTCCATACTCTGGGATATGTTATCATAAAATGTTTCCATTTCTTCATCTGAGCTTTGAGAATTTGCAGCAAATACTTGTGTTACTTTCAGGGTGTATCTTTTGTTTGTCTAATTACAGTCAATGCTACGCTGTCAGACACACTGCTGAATTTAATGATGCTTCCTGCAAGAATTCTGTTAATTAGAAATCGAATACCAATAATTCTTTCATTCTGCTTTCCTCAATAGAAAACGTAGGTGGTTTCTGTCTTGAAGCTGACTTATTTTTTTTTTCTTTTCTGTGGCCTTCGCTCAGACCTATAATACCCAAGCTAATGTTCCGTACTTCAGTCACTACGGTAAAAAAAATTTATTCTTCTGTGAGGCTTCTTACATTGTATGTGTTGATTTTCATGATTTGCACTTTGTTTAATGTCCTGGTCTCTGATTTCCCATGAGAGTGCCTACTCCTTTTCGGTGGCACACGGTCCCAAAGCACAGGAGGTAGTGCGGTAAGTAGATAATGATCCAAAGGAACGTCTGTAAAATCATTAACAGTATAATTCATGTTATTCTGGGGACTGTGGCAAAATAATCATGCCTTTTTCTCGCATAGTTTCTGGTGACATGTAATTTTATGCCACCTTCTTCAATATAACCGATAATGATCAACAAAAGGGGTCTCATGCTCTGTTCCGTCAAAGACGGTAGCCTGCCTCATATATCTATGAGGCATTCCCCTTTCCGTCACCTGCTGATGCACGAAATAACAGTGGCATCGTGGGCATGATGTTTACGCACACACACACACACACACACACACACACACACACACACACACACACATATATATATATATAAATATATATATATATATATATATATATATATATATATATATATATATATATATATATATATATATATATTCATCCATCCATCATCCAATCCTACGTTGCCCCATGAGGAGCGTAGAAGCCCGTTGGTATTCAAGTTGTTCCTGACATTTAAGATGAGTGACCAGTCTCACTCATACCTGAGCGACATTACGTGAGCAATAAACCCAAACCCACCCTTGGATATAAACCTTCACCGGCTCAATCAAATTGGAGCGCCTTAATTACCCCTTAAACCACCCGGTGCCATAACTTAATTATATGGTTACCACTCAGCATAGTAAATGGTTTCGTGGTGTACAAGACACCATTTAGCTTGTCACTCAGTGTAGAGTTACCCACAGGCAGAACGAAGAGGAAGGAATGATGGAAAGACAGAAGATGGAGTGTAAAGTCATCCTTAGGTAGAAGGACGAGGAAAGAATGAAGGAAAGACAGAAGAGAATGGAAGGAAAGAAGGATGGAGGAGAGGAAAGGGCAGACACCTGAGAGCAGCATTACATCAAGTGAGTGGATGGTGAGTACCCCCACCTACCACAAGTATATATAAATAAATAAATAAATATATATATTGCCAGACGCCTTAATCTCGTAAGGGATGGTCACAAACAAATCGCCTCTATGTGGCCCTTTCCCCTGCCATATCACTGCCTTCCCCTCAGCTAACCTCCCCCTCTCTCATATACCTCTCCAATTCCTCCCTTGATTTCATCCTTGGCCTTCCCTTCCCTGTACCCCCGTCCACCTGACTCAAATACACTCTCCTCGTTAATCTCTCAGTCTCCATCCTCCCTTCATGGCCAAACCACCTCAATGTATTTCTCCTAAAGCTTTCTATCACATTTACATCCACACCACAATTCTCCTTGACTTCCTTATGTGTCAGTCTGTCTCTCCATGAAACTCCACACACTCATCTCAGATAGCTCATTTCCACTGTTCTCACCCTTGACTTGTGTCCTTCCAACATGGTCTAGGCTTCACTTCCGTACGTCAGAGTTGGTATCACAATACTATCATGCAGCAACTTTTTTACTTTCATGTTCACTTCCATATTTCTTATTATCGCTTTCAAAGTACTAGCAACCCTTCTTTCTTGTTGTACCCTTTCAAGCACTTCATCCTCCAAACTTCCATCCTTATTCATCACACTGCCCAGGTACTTAAATGCACAAACGTTTTCCATTACCTCATCATCCAATCTCATTGTATATTCAGTGACTTCATTTCCCTACAGGACCATAACTTTACTCTTCCTTACATTCACCTTTAGATTCCGGTTCTTACACACTTTCCTAAACATTCACCAAGTCTTGCCGTTCCCTTTCGTCTTCATATAACGGTACAGTATCATCTGCAAGCAACAATACAGGAAGTTTTCAAACGATGCCCTTTCTCATCAGGGTCGCTTCAGCATCCTCTGCCTTACCTTGAATCTCTTTTATAATCCCATCCATACACAGATTGAACAACCAAGGAGACATGACATATTCCTGTTTCAGTCCAACATTCAGGTAGAACTGGCTTAGTTCACTACACACATTGCAGCCTTAGCACCCTCATACATACTCCTCACGGCATTCAACAACTTCCTATTTACTCCATGTATTCGGTTTTCCTGTCATTCTCTGACTAAATATATCTGCGCTGCTTACTTATCCCCCAGTTCTACTGACTATCAAAAATTCTTTGAGTATCTTACTTCTACGATGGAACACATTCTATCCATTTCTCCTTTCTCTGAAATCTCCATTCTAGGAGATTTCAATGTTCACCACCACCTTTGGCTCTCCTCTCCTTTCACTGATCCACCTGGTGAACTAGCCTACACCTTTTCTACCCTTAATGACCTAGAGCAACTTGTACAGCATCCTACCCGTATCCCTGACCGCCTTGGAGAGAGCGCCAACATACTTGACCTCTTCCTTACTACTAATCCTTCTGCTTACACCGTTAATCTTTTCTCTCCGTTGGGCTCCTCCAGTCACAACCTTATCACCTTAACCTGTCCTATCGCTCCAATATGGCCTGTGGACCCTCCAAAGAAACGTTGTCTGTGGCACTTTGGAGCTGCGGATTGGGAGGCCCTCAGGCAGTACTTCTTTGATTTTCACTGGAATGATTATTGTTTCCATGGCTGGGAGCCGTCTGAGTGTACCTTGTGCATTACGGAGGTTATTCTCTCGGGCATGGAAGCATACATTCCTTTCTCTGACTAATGCACGAAAGCCTTGGTTTAATCACGCTTGTTCTAATGCTGTCCGCAACAAGGAGAGGGCCTATAAAAGGTACCGGAGCCAACCCACCCCTGAATCACATCTTTTATGCGTTTCTGCCCAGAATCATGCTAAGTCTGCTCTTCGCTCTGCTAAAAATAATTTCATTCGTACTAAATGCTTTCAACTCTCCAAATCGAATTCTTCCCGCTCCTTTTGGCACCTTGCCAAAAACCTTTCTAACAACTTTACCTCATCATCCTTCCTAACAACTTCACCTCATCATCCTTCCTAACAACTTTACCTCATCATCCTTCCCTTCCCTTTCCTACTCTGATGGCTCTGTAGCTATTTCTTCTACTGATAAAGCAGATCTCTTCTCTCAGACTTTCTCCTCCAATTCCACCATAGACGATTCCAGTGCTGTTCCTCCATCACTTTCGCCCTCTGACTTCCTCATGGCTGACATTAAAATTTCTTCAGCTGATGTATTTTCTACCATTGCTGGCCTGAATACTAATAAGGCATATGGGCCTGATGGAGTCCCTCCTGTTGTTCTCAAGTACTGTGCTTCTGTGCTTACACCCTGCCTAGGCAAGCTCTTTCGCCTTTTTCTGTCAACTTGTACCTTTCCTTCTTGCTGGAAGTTTGCTCTCTTTCAGCCAGTCCCAAAGAAAGGTGACCATTCCCAACCCTCTAACTATCGTCCAATTGCTTTAACATCCTGTATCACAAAAGTTTTGAAGTCAATTCTTAATAGATAAATTTTACAGCATCTTTCCTGTCACAACCTTCTTTCTGATCGTCAGTATGGGCTCCGTCAGGGATGCTCCACTGGCGATCTTCTCACCTACCTTTCAGACTCCTTGTCATCCTCCTTTCGGGACTTTGGCGAAAGCTTTGCCATTGCACTTGACATCTCAAAGGCTTTCGATCGAGTCTGGCATAAATCTTTAATTTCCAAACTGCCCTCTTACGGTTTCTATCCTTCTATCTGTGTCTTCATCACTAGCTTCCTTTCTGGTCGATCTATAGCCGCTGTTGTAGACGGTCATCGTTCTTCTCTTAGATCCATCAACAGTGGTGTTCCTCAGGGCTCTGTCCAATCACCAACTTTCTTCCTTTTATTCATCACTGACCTTCTCAGCTGTACATTTAACCCTATCCACTCTTATGCTGATGACTCCACCCTTCACTTTTCCATTCGGTTCCCGCATCGTCAATCTCACCTCCCTCCTTCTCCCAGCCATTCCCCAGCCACTTACACTCATATTACTTTCATTCTCGGTGTTTATCAGTTCCTTAACATGCTCTTACCATCTGGTCACCTTTCCTGCCTCCCCCACAATCAACCATTTTTAATCCCTACGTGTCAAGTGGGTTGGTGGAGAGTTAGTGCCCCTCCATGTAAAACAAATAACTCAGAGTCAAATGGCCACCCCCTACGGGATTATGGCGTCTGGCAATAGATAGATAGATAGACTTCTCTACTAACTTCTTTATCATCCTGTCTATCTCTCTTTGACTCCTTCAAGACTACATTCTTACATTTCCTTCGCTTTACACTCAAATTCCTTCTAAATTCCTCACCCACCCTCTTCTTTCTCTTACCATTCTTTTCATCTCTCTCCTCCTCCCTACATAATACCCTCTCTTCCGTCTTGCAACTTCCTCCATGCCTTTGCTTCCAATCCTCTCACTATATGCTTTCTTCTTTTGCACCACAGCTTCTCTCACCTTTTCATTCCACCTTGGTGTTCCTTGCACCACCTTTCGTCTTCTCTTCACCCCGTACACCACCTCACATGCTGCACAGATTTCTTCTGTGAATATCTAGTACACGCCTTCCACCTCCACCATCTTCTCCCACTCATACTTACCCAATCGCTCCATCACTTCTGTCTTATATTCTGTTTGTTTGTTTTTTTCATCCCCTTGCAACCTTTCTACCCTCCTTTTATGGACTACTCCCTCCTGTCATTTCTTCTCCTATTCCTCCAATGCAGTTGAACCTTGAGTTTCACCAATACCAAGTGGTGGTCAGGAAATCCACCCCCCAAACCTCTGTATGCACTTGCTACCATTACATACCTTCTCAATCTGTCATCCTCGCACACATCAATTATAGGATTCCATTCATTCAGTTCACCACCCTCCCTTCTCATTACTCGTCACGTATACACGTGGATCATTTTATGCATAAAAGAGGGTACTTGCAATCACCAACTTCCTCCCAGCATTAATGTCCACTTAAGCACTACCATTCTCATCCACTTCTGTAGGCACATCCCGCTCACCAGCTACTCCATCCACCTTCTTATTCCCCACTTTTTCATTGATATCCTCATTCAGAAACACTGTCTGATTCATACTTTTCCATGCTCCACATTTACCAAGAGCTCTTCTTTCACTCTGCTTTCACGATCGTGTGTTGGCGCATACACATATACAATCGTCAACATTCCGGCTCATATACCTCATCCAAGCTTCCACTCTGCCACACTCTCACCTCTCCATTTAGTCTCAATTTATCCACATACGGTAAGTCTACTTTTGCACCCTCATGCATCAGGACAATCTCTCTCTCTCTCTCTCTCTCTCTCTCTCTCTCTCTCTAAGAATATATATATATATATATATATATATATATATATATATATATATATCTATATAAGAGCTGCATTGTCCATCTGTTTGTTAGTCCTTCAATCACGCCCAAACCAAGGGCCAGAGACCCCCAGCCCATATATAGTCTGAATCAGGATAAACCAGTAATGGTCTTAGGGGGGGTCAAATTTCAGATCTGGGTCATTTGCTGTCACCGGTGGAGTGTTCGCCTTTTTGGCCCTGGCAACATCGGTTACCCCTGCAGGCCAATTTTTTTCATGGAGATTCACATGACCTCCAGCTCGGACATAGGCTATGTGAGGTTGACCTTCGAGGTAATTTGAGGTCACCTGTAGGAGGTTATTTGAAATCGGTAATACACTGTCGAACGACAGGACCCAGCGGCCCGATTTTTGGTATGGAGACTCGCGTAACCTCCAGTTACGACATAGGCTATGTGAGGTTGATCTCAGAGGCCATTTGAGGTCACCGGTTATTGCAAACAAGTGTGCTCAAATACTATGCCTTAGTCTGCAAAAATTGAACAAGAAAGTTCCTGGACCTCTAATAATCTCTCTTCAAAAGCATAACAGGTACATGGTCTTTAGGTACATGGTCTTTATAGAGTAGAAAGAAAGATTGAACTAGAACAAATTTATTAGAATGTTTACCTTTTTGGCTCGGCCACGCCGGCTACCCTTGCTAGTATATATATATATATATATATATATATATATATATATATATATATATATATATATATGTGGAGGAGGAGGAAAGTCTGTTAGCCATGTAGCAATACTCTTCCAGACTTGCCAACAGTGAATTCCTCTCTCTCTCTCTCTCTCCTGTATATTTCAATATTCTGAGGGTTAATATGTTAGCCTACTTTTCCTGAAGGGGGAAAATTAACTGGTGCTCCTAATTTAAACTTTTCCAAGATTCCCTGGTTAGATTGATAGTCAGATCACCACTTAAGTATCGTGTTACGCCTGAGACCCTGTATAGTTACTCTCTCAGAATGTAATACCTTTAATATGGTTACGTTTTATCTCAATTTTCTCTTGCTGCATCCAGGTGAAAATTTTTATCTTAGAAAATGGTCACTCATACTGAATGAACCCATTACCTTCCTACTCCAATTCAAAACGTTCCCTAAGATGAATAAAATAGTTTGAAATTTCGAAGTCAAATTGCAAATGCATCATTAGAGTTACAGCAATATGTTTTCAGTAGATATATAGACAGAGGACAAAAGTAAATATAGGTCTGAGATATTTAATATACTTTACGTAAAATGGAATCGCATTTCACAGATACGGCTGTAAAAGCTGGTTGTAAATGATGCACAAAAAACTCTCTATCTTGTTTCACTTAACACTCTAACAAGCAAGTTAAAGGACGACATAACCTACGTCGCACCATAAAATAGGTGTGGAGAACAAAAGTTTGAGTGAGATGGACTGGAACTTTGATTAGTGTTGGGGCTGGCGGAGGAAGGAATACCCAGTGCAAAAGAGCATTGTAGGATTCATGCTTGGTGGACAGTGGAGCATATTTTTAAACTCTCTTCCAAGATTTAAAAAATAGAGGTAATGAAATATGCTTGGATGAGAGTGAAACGGGTGGGATTAGCAGGACCTGTGGCTTTCATGAAGTGGCGCCGTTTAGAAAAGTGTGCTATAGGTTTAAAGATTCGAGTGCAGTGAATGTTTGATTAAAGTTTTCTTCAACATGATAAAGTTTGCGTTCCTCTCGTTCACTTAGTCTTACGGCAAAGGTAAAGTACTTAAATCTCATAGGTCGAAAAGAACACATCCGGATTTATAATTCTTATTAAGATAATTGTGTGGTTATAACGTAAAGAAAGAGGAACCAGTGGGTGAAAACCTGCATGTCATGTGTTGTGTTCAGGAGGAAAATGAACAAAAGAGAGGTAATTTCAAAATTCGTTTATTTGAAATTCACAGGCGTATTTTGTTTAAAAGATATATTGTCATGATCAGAGGAATTACCAATGGCAAAGGCAGTTCAGAAGCCGTCGTGTTATATACATGGATTGAAAATAACGATTAATTCTTGCATTAACGATCTCAGACAAGGGAGGAGAGCGCGTCGTCAGACGGCTACTTTGCATCTGACGTAATGGAGGAGTTACGGATGCAAACAGTTCAGAAGACCAGTGACTACTATCAGAGTGATAGAAGAGAGATAATGTTCCAAATCTTCTTTATATTTCACAAAATTTATTTCATGCAGTTCTAAACAGTATGTCTCATAAAATACCGTTTTAACAATTTAACTGGAGCTGCACATCAACAGTTGGATTTACCACATGATCTTACTCATTGCTGTTTTTGCTGTGGCCTCAAACTCTTTCGCACGTAATCCTGTTGGAATACACTTCATTTTCTTCCATAAATGTACAAATTTCCAGCTAAATACATTTATAGCTGGATAATACGAAAATCTGACGACTGGTTCCGCTTCCTTCAGTAGCCTATTATGAAATCAAAGTGAACATCCCTTACGTATTACGATATTAATGAATACTATTTCTTTCAGTGTTTCCTTTGAAATTTCAGTGACTTTCACGCCAGACGATTCTTCCTTTGGTGTCCTTCTCTTCGGCTGACACAATCAGTATTCTAGCCATAGTCCTTCTGTAACCAACAGACTAGAAGGACCGTTAGATCTATTGTTTTGTACCTTCTCTTCCATGAAACAGAATGCATTGGGATCGCAGCTGGTTAGACTAAGCAAACAAATAGGTCTTTGGGAATCCATGTGTTAGTTTCAGATTAGTACCAGAATCTAGCATATTACTGGGATTGTCATTCCCTTCAGTCACTTGAAGTAGCAGTACATCAAATGAGTGGATGGTGGCCGCCTAAACCCATACTGTGTGAGTGTGTGTGGCTGTGAGAGAGAGAGAGAGAGAGAGAGAGAGAGAGAGAGAGAGAGAGAGAGAGAGAGAGATCTGACAGTTACCATGGTTATTCACCGAAAAAAAAGATATGACCCTCGGGAAAAAGGACAAAAACACGCTTGCTGAAAAGGTCAAGAGAGTTGGAAAAGTAATTCAGGCAGTGGGTGTGGGGGTCTGAGAAAAAGACTGGGGAAGTGGATTGGAAGAAGGAGGGGTGAGGGGTGGAGGGAGGAGGTGGAAAGGTGAGACTGGGGGATTATGGAGGGATGAGGGATGGAAGGGTGAAGGAAAGAAGGAATGAAGGTGAAGGGAGTGAAGGAAGTATGAGTGAAGAGGAGAGGAATGGAAAGAAGGAATGTCTGAGCCAGGAAAAACTGAGAGAGAGAGAGAGAGAGAGAGAGAGAGAGAGAGAGCATTGGTACATAATAATTTAGCCGTGTCTCTTGCTCTCAAGCCAGGTGTTCCTAATTTAGTACTAATAGAAAAGAAAAATTGATCCACGAAGTACCACTGCGGCCAGGATTAACTGACTTGCTTCTTTCAGCCACCCCATGAATGTGGCAACTTCCCAGTCGTGGGCATCACGCATGGCTGATGCACATTTCTGTACATTATTTCTCTTTACCATGAACTTGTGCCCTTTAGTTTGAAGAAGTAATAGCAACAGAGAGTATTCTACCCTGACTAAATGAAAAAAAATGAAAGGTTGATTCAAAGAATTGTGTCGTTTCTATAGATTACACAGTCAGCGAACAGTTATGCCAGCATAGACTTGGCTGCGCTCTCCCACTTCCATTCCCAGACATGACGCTTGAGCTAAGTCGAAATATTCATTTTTTACCAGGAGTGAATGGGAGAGAAGAGACGTATTGTTTTTGTGTGTTCAAGGATGAGGAGGGTAATGTAAGGGGAAAGAAAGTCGTTAACTGGTAAATGCTTCACACACACACACACACACACACACACACACACACACACACACAAGGTGGGTGAGTTTATGGATGAACTCTAGGTGATGTACCCTAGATGGAGACCAGCTTTTGTGATAGGTCAGGCATGAACAACCTCTCTGAGTCAACGGCCTAAATTATAATTCTGGTATGAATCCACAGGCCACAATCCTCTGGAATGATTCTGAAGACATTTTCTGTACAGCTAATTACATGCATATTGAGGTAAAGTATATTAGTTTCCATCTACTACAAGCAGCTGCACCTAGCACTGCCCGGATAAAACCCTATGCACGTGTATATGCCACTGCCTGGGTCCTGTATAGCCATTCCCCATTTGATAGAAGACCCCGGGGTCCCGTTATATTCATTAAACCTGTGTTCCTCCTTGGACCCATTTCTCAGGGGATATATTCCCCATGAACCTATTCCTACCGTAGACCTATTTTCTCATTACCCACCCACCCTGCTCACCCACATGCTCACATATCCTACCCATACACCTTCCGACCCATCATTTCCATCCACACACACACACACACACACACACACACACACACACACATACCTGTCCTCTCACTCACCCACCCGCACTGCCCTATCACTCACCCACCCATGCTGCCATTAAACACCCACCTAACCCTGCCCACTCACCCCACATACCCTGCCCCGCTGTACCCATCCTCCCATCCACTCCACACACCCTACCTCTCCCTGCTGTGGTAACCACAGAAGCCCCTAGCCCGCCAAGAGAAGACAGTAATGTTCATAGACGTCCTCGCAATTTATGGATTAAGCTCCATTTTCATATTAGTTTCTAAACTCACCGTGAATTAGAATATCTTTAAACCAATTTTTTTCTGTACATTAATCATCAACAATGGAATGTTTTGATTTAAAAAAATGAGCTCTAGTGGCAACAGGCAGCTGGCAATGCTCTGTTGGGTGACTAACTTGAGCACCTTGCACCGGAAAGGGTTAGGCCTGGTCCTCTGAAGAGTTCACTGAACCCGTGAACCATACGCAGTTGATAAAACAACAGTACTATAATCACATACCGCACTACACGATCACTGCTATACATACCATTTATAAACAGATTCTTCTTGATATATTTTTGTCAAATGGCAGTTTTAATGTTTTCTTTTACTGTAACCACATTCACTGCCAGTTGCCAGATGAACTTCAGCTCCTTTAATCATAAAAAGATTTATGATTTAATGTACTGTACTCTTCTGTTCTACTGATATTTATTTTTTAAGCTTAGGAATGATTAAGGGGGTGTTATGTGGGGTGTTTTGGCAATACGCGATTATTGGTTTTACGCGATGCCTTAAGAACGTAACCCTTGCGTATGTTGTGACACGATTGTATATATATATATATATATATATATATATATATATATATATATATATATATATATATATATATATATATACATTATACATACATACATATATAAATATATATACAATATACATATATATATATATATATATATATATATATATATATATATATATATATATATATATATATATATATATATATATATATGGTGACTAAGTAAACGTTTGCAAATACTAATGTGTCATGAGGATATATCACTG
Organism: Coenobita brevimanus; assembly: GCF_032717465.1. Classification (NCBI taxonomy): domain Eukaryota; kingdom Metazoa; phylum Arthropoda; class Malacostraca; order Decapoda; family Coenobitidae; genus Coenobita; species Coenobita brevimanus. Next base: position 31,424,118 of record NC_137003.1, read on the forward strand.
AACATTTTTATTTGGACTGTCATGCATTGCAAAACTAATATCTCCGCAGCAAAACCAACTGTTGTGGAATGGTACACGATTAAATCATGGTTGTTTACTCTGGATCAAAGCTTAAAGTAAAAAAACGCCAGGAAAAAAAAAATCATTCATTAAGTATGCATCAAGTAAGCATAGAAGTGGGACGCAATTCTTAATTTTTATTTCTTCGACTACAAGAATAGTTTTTTAATAACAGAAAAGAATGTGTCGACCAAGAGGATATTCTGATAACATGATTGGCATTTTAAATAATATAACGATTCTTGCACCGATCCAGTACTACATTTAACCAACCTTGTACACTGTACTTGCATATTACATGTCTTGTAAAATCTGCTTTCAAGAGATTGGGTGTGCTAAACCGATTCCGTTCTTTCATTACCCCTGCACAATTGTTGACTCTATCCGCTCCTGTGTTTTTTTTTTTTTTTTTTTTTTTTATGTGTCCGACTCTGGGCATAGGCTTCACAGCCTGCTATCAAGGCCCAGCAGTCCTCCTACATACCATACACCTCTACATGTCACCACTTCGGCGCTAACACCCACCGTCCATATTGAATACATGCTAGGACTGTCTCATACAGAACTGGTGTACTGGTATTAGCGGGGATACTTTACGACATGTCGGCGGGTCTTTTGGTAGATCTGCAAAATCTGTTTTAATGAAATTCAAATCCTTGAACTGTTCTCTGTCCCATCGGGTATTCGAACTTGGGTCCACTAAAACTGCAGGCCACCTCTCTACCGATTAAGCCACCGCCTCCCCAACTCTCATATGTTGGTAGGCTCCCCACACACAGCTCTTCTCAATAGGGTGGAATCAAAGGCTTTTCATCTCATTAACTCTCCTATTCTTACTGACTCCCTTCAACCTCTGTCTCTTCGCCGCACTGTTGCATCTTTATCTCTTTTCTATCGCTACTTTAATGGTCACTGCTCCTCTGAACTGTCTGCATGCATTCCTTCATCTCTACGACGGGCGCATACCACCCGTCTAGCACCAAACTCTCATCCCTTTTCTGTCCACCTCTCTAATGCAAGAGTTAACCATTACTCCCAGTCCTTCATTTATGCAACAGGTCAACTCAGGAACTGACTCCCTCTGTCTGTATTTCCTGCTGCCTATGATCTCCAGTCTTTTAAACGCAGTGTGTCCAGGCATCTCGAAATGAATGGACCTTGAATTTGGCTGTCTCTTGCATTTTGTTTTTCTCTTGGAGGGATCTGTTACTGCGGGTTCATGGCCTTCGGTTCCTTCTTCCTCGCATAAAAAAAAAACGAAAAAATATGTTGGTATCAAAAACGTGTGTACTAGTATTCCTATATATCAACAAGGCTAATATGCTGTTCAGTCGTTTTCACTGTAGAGTATGGAAAGAAAAAATTGCCATGTAACATGGCAGCATGTCTGAGAGACTGCAAATTAACTCTTTCATTATATAGTTCCATCAGCTTTGTGACTTTTTTCTCAGTGATCTCATATATATATATATATATATATATATATATATATATATATATATATATATGAATGGTATCTTGTAGGTCTTGAAAGAACTAGTGAATGCAACAACTAGCCATTATAGTCATAACTCTTCTAAAATAAATAAAGGCGTCTGATACCAGCATGAGTATATTTTTAAGTACGTCGTCGAATGAAACGTTAAAAGTGTTCATTGCAGATGAATTCCGAGGACAACAGCAATCCCAGATTTGAGATAAAATATACCGTATGCCAAGAGGATTCACATTTCAGAGTTGCGGCAATAAGCACGATGTATAGTATATGTTGCACCACAGAATTTTCGATTTCCTTTCTTCTGTTTGTCTAACAAGTATGTTCGGTGATGACATGACCCAAGTCGTTTCATAAAATTTGCGTGGTGAACAAAGGACTGGATTTGATGGGATGAAACTCAATGTGTTGGTGTTGGGGGAGGAAAGAATACCTTGGAAAAATGTGTTCTAGGATTCATGCTTGATGTGCAGTGAAGGGTTATTCAGAATTCTCCCCTGAAAATGAAAGAGGTAAAGAACTAGGTATGGGGGACAATGAAATTGATGGAATTAGTTGGAATTCGATTCGGGTGAGGAGGGGCTCTGTGGAAATCAATGATATAGGATTAATGGTTTGAGTGCAGTGATTGTTTACTTCAGAGTTTTCTCTAACAAGATAATCTTGCGTTTTTCTCATTTACCCGGTCTTGTGGAGCAGGTAAAGTGTATTTAAATTGCTATAACAACAACCATACCAAATTTTATAAAGCCTTAGTTGGACACTTGCCAGTTTATTTGTTTTCATTCAAAGAAAGAAGGCTGGAAGGCCGCAAAGCACATGCTGTTCTAGAAACGTTGAACAAAACATCTAAATTCAAGATTCATTCACTTTCCAATGACATTTCAAATATTCGGAGACAAGAGCAGAGAGTGTACGAACTGAAGAAAACAGTTCAAAAGTTATCTTGTTCAATAAACAAAGGACTGATAGTATGGGATAACTTTTGCATTAGAGATCTATCCAGAAAAAGGGGTGAGAGTACACCGCCAGATGGGTACTGTGCACCCGATTGTAATGTAGTGATGCAAGCAGACAATTTAGAAGAGCTGTGGAAGGTTGACATTGCTACAGCAAAGAACTAATAGTGCAAATTTTTTTATACTAGGCAGAAATTTCCATTTATTCCGGAAGAGTACCGGTATTGGTTTTACCAGTTAGCTTACAGCTATATTGGAAGAGTCGTTTAAAAGGATTTTCCTCATGATATTACTCTTTCTTGGTTGCTGTGGCTCATAGCTCATCTGCCTATAAACCCGCTGGACTTCATTAAGCTCTTTGGGTACGACAGATTTTTTTTTTTTTTTTTTAGCCCACAATGAAAAAAATAGGGTGTTTTCACGAACTGTTTTGACCCCCATACAATTAAACAAACATGCTTTGAATTATAATCACACAAACTGCCATCTACCCATTAACCTTTGAAATGAACTGGAGGTCCGTAGAAGGTCCAAGGCCAGAGGAAAAGTCAGCTGAATAGGAGCTGTGTATACCTGGATTATGCGTGTCGCCCATAACGGTTGTTAGTAGGAGCCTCGCCACGTGCAGGAAGAGGTTTGGGAGGTAAATTCATGTGCTTTATAACACTAATAAGCCAGTAATTCAATAGTTTTTAAATTATAACGGCATTTGTTACAGTGCAATATACTATGGATGTAACTTACTGCCATAAAAGACTTTGTAGTAACTTGTAGAGAAGTTTGTTGTTTAGTTGTCATTCTCGATTTCTTGTAGTAGGAATTAAAGATGACTACAGTGAGTTGATCTAAATTTATTATCTTAAGAGAAATCTAAGTTGAGCAGGGTATGTCTTACAAAGACAATATAATAAATAAGTCTAGTTGAGCCCCTCTTTCTTGTTCACTCTCTCCACTACCTGTCGGTTCAAATGCTAGCCTCCTTCTGCCTCTCTGCTTCCTAAATTCTGATGAAACAGCGGTCGTGTCACGTGTGTTGCACTGTGGTTGGAAAGTTCCAGAAACCTGTGTGTGAGTATGTGTGTATGTCACTAGGCTTTGTTCGCCTGCTATCTCGCTGACACACTACCTACATCATCCCCTGACTCTGCTACTTCCTATGTGTCGTCAACATTTCCTCAGTTAACTTGCAAGATCATTTCCCTTTCCCAGGCTTGCATGGAGCTGTCTATCTATCTATTTATCTATCTATCTATTATGATTTGTGTTTATAATATGGACTCATAACATTGCTCGGCCACGCTGCTGAAGGTCCTCCAACAGCAATCATCATTGACATATGCTAATCAATTAGTACATAATATTGATTATAATATTGTATACATATAATATTCATAGTAAATTGCAATGATCCAGTATTATTACATTTTAAACAAGTTGTATACATATTTGAATAAATGCACTAAAAGTAAAGTACTTAACTGTAATACACTATGTACTTGGGTTATTGTAGTGAAATGCATACATGCAAGAAAAAAAAATAGTTTAAAATTAAGATTATGGTAAGAGTTATTAATATTTCATTTAAAGATAATGGTACTGGTATGCCATACTTCTATATCATGGGTTATTCTTCTTTGTGTGTGTATATATATATATATATATATATATATATATATATATATATATATATATATATATATATATATATATAATTAATACTATATACAAAATATGTACACTTCATGCAGGGGGGTTAACTTGGATGTTAACTCTCCCCCCAGTAAATACTGACTCCAAATTTGCAATTCTTGCATGCATTCTGTGCATTGCGAACAGCAGTACTGCAAATACAATGCAGAAGATTATAAAGACAGTAGGTGCTGGGCTATACACATAATATGGGTTGAACATACTTAAACTCAAATCTTCCCAGGGCTTCATTGTTTCATTGATCAGTTGCATAGTTTCAAACTTAGGTGAAGTCAGCTTAATACTTGTGCTCATGTTTAAGTTCATATCAGGCAGTGGGTGGAAATGTTTGTGTGTATGATTGAGGATGGCGTAGTGATTGATGGTGGATAAAGTAGACATGGCTGGTGTAAATACCGCACGGTAGTCTGGTGCAATGTATAATCCTGAGGCTGAAGTATGAGATGGTGGTATATCTGAACAGACTATGTAAACTGATGTGTTATGAGTGAAATAAAAAAAAAATGGGAGTGTCCGATGCATTGATGATGTACAAGTTTATCTGGGGCAAAAGTGAAGTTGCAATGATTATGAATATTGTCATTTCTGATGATAGCCATTTCACAAGGGACTGTATCAGTAAGCTGAAACGTGAAAATGTACGCAGGACAAAGATGAAAAGCATGTAAGGATGTGCGGCACTTTCGTTCAATCGTTGATTCACTTGCGAAAGTGACAGTGTTCCGTCTCTTGGAGACCATGATGAGTTCGGTGTCTGTGTTGATGTTGATGATGACCAAAGTGTTGTTATTTTTATAGGGGAAGGGGTGTATTTGGTATACTGTGAACAGGTCTTCAGTTATGAATGGTACATGAACTACTACTGATGTTGGTGTTAGTGTTGCTTCTAAATATGGATAATATTGCATGAATTCCCTACTGCGGAACAAAGGCTTCAATTTATGTTCATGTATGCCTCGACTAATTATCTGACGTAGCTCATGAACTGGGAGTAAGTCAATTGTGATCTTGCCATCACCAGCATTCGAAATTCCTTGCATAAGTGCCCTGAAACGATCTCTAGTGTTGTTTAATTGTAGTAGAATCGTGTCAATATGTTCTGTGATGATGGAGAAGTGTTGGAAAAGTGTAATGTTTCCTTCCATTTTATTTATTTTATCTACACTTTCGAGAGCTATGTTTTCTGCCTTTTTCAGATTTTTTACAATTGTCTTCATTGCTGAGTTCTGTCCTGTGATGAATTTATCTTGGTATGTTAGTATCTGAGCAATTTTATTAAATTTGTTGTTTATTTCTTTAAGGTCATCCTCTGTAGCCAATCCAAAGTTGTTCCCAAGAACTGCGCCACCCAGGTCGAACAAACCGCGCTTTTGGCGAGTACGTGTGATGTTGTTCCTATCGCTCATTACCTCCGTTCCATAAGATGGGAGATCTTGGATCATGATGAGCATAGTTGACTTTGCCTGTTCTAGTTTCCATTTCGCTAACTTCACTATTTCATTCACATCCTTTGTGTTATGTGCTTGTGAAACATAGCTTCCTATCATGAAGTCCAGAGTTCGCATAGGCTTCGCAAGATTTTCTAGATAAGAAGGTAATTCATACAAGAGTATTCCAGACTTATTTCAGTACTCATGACGTTCTTAACGATTGAAGTCGTGGCCGTTGGAGCTATGAGGCATCCTTGTCGAATATGTGTTGGGAGTCTAAGTGCGCATATCCTCTTGCTATGTAGAGGAGAATCCATAGCATAAGTTCCTTCATCGTAACCTACCGAAAAAAATCTATTAATTTCCTAATATGGTCATGCTGTGGTCGATGATAGTGATGATGAGCGTTACGGTTGATTGTTATTTCATTTATAGAAGGAGTTTAAATTGATATTTAATTCTCGTAAATGATGTACTGTACATTTTATTGGAACAGTTGCACCTATGTTCGATTGTTTGGTATATTACCTTAATTTCTTTTTGTAATCATTGTTGTTTTCTTGCTTGGTTTCTTGAGTTACGTTCGCCTGTTCGGTTGTATCCGGTGCTGAATAATTATTGGATAGTTCCCTTGAAACTCGTTTTAAATGGTCAATATGAACTTGTTTCTCTTGGCCAGTTGACAGTGACTTAATTGAAACTTTGATTGCTTTTATGTTAATTACTCTGTATGGGCCCTCAAATTTTGGGGATAATTTATTGTCTCTCGTATGAATGATACCATAAACAATGTCTCCTAAGCTGATAGGTGAATCTCTTGCCTTCTTGTTAAATGCCTCCGTCATTTCTTCCTTGGATATCGTTAATTGTTTTTTGACTCTTTTGTGTATGTCCTGGAATTCACATAAACGGAGTTTAGAGTAATCATCGTAATTGTATATGGGCAGACTGTCACCTTCTAGGAGCTCATTTGGTAGGTTTTTATCTGTCCCATATATAATGAAATGTGGTGTGTCACCTATGGATTTATTTATAGATCCGTTAATTGAGGCTTCTACTCTGGGAATCCAATCATCCCAGCTTGCATAATTTTCACTGAGAATGTGTCGTAGCACATCTAATACTTTTTTCTTTTGTCTCTCTACCAACCCATTCGATCTGGGTGATAGGCTAAAACGTTAACCTTTTTGATGTTGTATTGTTTACATATTTCTTGTAAGATCTCAGAATTAAATTCTCCTCCATTATCACTTATTAGTACCTTTGGGGTAATAAAGCGACATATTACATTATCTGTTATTGCCTTTGCTACTGTCTCTGCTGTCTTATCTTTAATTGGAGCTAAAATGACATAACGGGAAAAATGATCCGTTGCTACGAATAGGTATAGGTTATTATTGTATGATAATGGCATCTTGAGTAAATCAACAGCAACAACGTCCCATGGTTGATGTGGTACAGGGTAATTACCCATCGGTGCAGGTGTGATTGGGTATCCTTTGTGTTTTGCACATGATTCGCATCTGTCTATATGACTGTTTATATTTTTTCGTAATGAAGGCCAGTAATATAACAGCTGGGCTTGTTTGAATGTCTTATCCATTCCAGGATGTCCTGCATGTGGGCTATCGTGTATCGTTCGTAATACTTGGGGAATCATGTCATTAGGTACTACCAACTGGTTAGTATTTCTTTGGCGTTTTGGTTGTTTAGAGTTAATTTTGTATAATGTATTATTGACCATTGTGATTTGTTCGAGTGGCACATGCAATTTAGGTAATTGTATGTCATATCCACTTTCTAACTTGTATATAACTTGAGACCATACTGGGTCAAGTCTTTGTGCCTTTGCGATATCATCGTGGTTTGGTATATTTCCTTTGAGATCTAATGCCGTGACCTGAATTGTGTTCGGGTTCCTAGATAATGCGTCAGCTACTATGTTCATTTTACCTTGTATATAATGAATTTGTACATTGTAGTTTTCAACTGTACATTTCCATCTTGCTCTCCTCCCAGACAGGAGTTTTTCTTTAAACATACCCAGTAGTGGTTTATGGTCGGTGAATAAGTGGATTTCGTAACCATATACCAAATCTCGAAACTTTTGTAATGCAAAAACCACTGCAAATGCCTCTAAGTCTGTAGTGCAATAATTTTTCTCTGCACCTCTTGTTTGTCTGCTGGCAAATGCAATTGGTTGATTTTTTCCTCTTTTAGCTTCCTGCATCAGTACAGCCCCTAATCCTTTAACTGATGCGTCTGTACAAATAAGAAATGATTTTGTGTAATCTGGATATGCTAAACAAGGTGCATTTGTTAGTTTAATTTGTAGATTGGTAAATGCCCTTTTTTGTTCTTCCCATTGGAATATAGCATCTTTTTTGAGTAGTTCGAACAGAGGAAAGGCTATATGAGAGAATTATGGTACGAATGACCTATAGTACCCAGCCAGACCTAAAAATTTTCTAACTTCTTCAGTCGTAGTGGGTTCAGGAAAATCTCTCTCTGCCTGTATTTTGTCGTCAGTGGTGTGAATACCATTAGAACTTAATTTGTGGCCTAAGAAATTGATTTCCTTAAAGCAAAATTTGCATTTAGAAAGCTTAATTTTTAAACCAGCATCACTAAACTTTTGTAAGAGTAAGGCTAATTTCCTGAGATGATCCTTAATATTCTTCGTTGCGATTATAATATCGTCAAGATAAACAAATATTCCTTGTCCTAAAATTCCGGACAATGCGTAATTCATAAGACGCTGGAATGTGCCTGGGGCTGTCCTCAGTCCCATCAGCATTCTTGTATATTGGTAATGGCCTCTGTTTGTGGAAAAGGCAATATATTTACGTGCCTCTTCCGCAACTGGTATCTGATAATAGCCGTTTAGGAGATCGATGGTTGAGAATGTTATTCTCAGGTCCAATATTCTGTAGAACGTCGCTTAACAATGGCATGGGAAATCTGTCTGGGATTGTGTGATTGTTTAGTTTACGGTAATCTACTACCGCACGCATTTCTCCATTTCGTTTGGGCACGAAGAATAATGGGGCATTCCACGGGGAGACTGAAGGCTCAATAATTCCAAGTTTTTACATTTCGACATACTGATTTGCAAGTGTACGTTGGGAGTGTAGGATGCGGTAAGCTGGTATGAAAATTGGTGGTGTTTCTGGGTGCACATTAATCATGTGATTAATCAGGTTAGTACACCCTAATTGTTCTCCGGGTAATGCTACAGTGTCCCTGTGTGTTTCCAGCAGTGTTAACAAATCATTTTCTTCATCAAATTCACCTGAGTGAATTAAATTCTCTTTTATGCTTTCTCTACCCGTAGATTTTATCTCACATGTCATTCCAGCTATAACTATTTCCTTCACAGGGGCCGGACATTTTTCAATATTATCTATGCAAGTCCCCTTTTTCAACTGAACTTCCCCATTCATATGATTAATTATGAATATCTGAGTTTGCCCTTCGTCGTTCATCTGACATAATGCGTTTTCTACTGACAATCCCTTTACTTTACATAATTCTTCTAAGACAAGAACAGTACTATTCCGTAATTTGCTCTTTATGGTAACTTTCATGTAGGAATTAGGTGTTATAACTAAATTATTGGTGAGATGGGCTGGAAAAACTGATTAATCAGTACTGTTATCTGGGTCACTAATTCTGGAGGATGGGGCTGGTGGTGGGAGTGGATCTATACACTCATCTGTTTGTGTATGTTTGTTTAAGCCTTTAATATTACCAATTCTTTTTGGTTCTCTTTTACTAATCGGTGAGGGCTCTGATGGTATTTCCTCTATGAATTCATTGTCAAAGTCTATTCCATTCATTTGTGGGAGTATAGTTATGTTCTCTGCTCTCATGGATCTTAAGCCCAGTAACATATGAGCTTTAATTGCTAAGTTTTCAACGATATAGAAAAATGCAGAGAATGGTCTTGTAGTCTCTGTGAAACTGATATTTAATCTTATCATACCTTTCACTGTAATTTGTTTTCCATCTACCGTATATAAATCTAAATCAGCTTCACCCAGAAAAGTTACTTTCTTCTTATTTTTAAAAATTCTGTTTAATTCTTCATGTGTTATTAAGTTCACTGGAGAGCCTGTATCTAAAAATAAGGAAACGTTTTGATCCTCACATACTGCTGGTATCAAGATACACTCATTTCCCAACATGCCTCCTATGCGAATTTTAGACTTGTTTTCCTTTACGTTCGTTTTTTGTCATGACTTGGTCTTCCCCCGATTTGGACATAGACAATTTTTTCTACTGTTTTGCAGTCACTGGTCCAGTGCCCTTGGTATCTATGATGCCTACAGTAAGGACCAAATCCTTGTGTCTTTTGTCTATCCTTTTTGCTTTGATAAAGCATTCATACCTTGTGTGTCCTGGTTTTGCACAATAATGACATAGAATGGACCTAACCCTTGACTGTGACCTACAAGGTGACTTCCCATAAGTAGTGTTGTTTATGGCGCGAGACCTGCTCGGGCTGCGCGAAAACTTATGAAACTGCCTGTAGCCAGGTGTTTATGATCGAACCCTCGTCACGTTTGGTTGTTTGCTCTGCCTGCTTTCGGGTCGCGATCGATTTTGTTCTCTGTTTGGGGTCGGTGTCGATGTTTTCACAGCTGATACTGTCTCAGGTACTCTCATTTTACTAGAATGTGCAGGTGTGTCGACCATATCTGCTTTGCTGCACTGCATCTCTACCTCGTTAATTAAGTCTAGTAAGCACATGCCTGGGGTGTACGCGATCGTCTTGGCGATCTTAAGGGTCCTATCAGGTAATTTACACAAGGCTGCTACATAACCAATGATGTCCACGACGAGGTCTGGGGACATCTTTCCATCATCTGTTATCCATTTTGAGTTTTCCAAAGTAACTAACAATGTTCTTTTGATTGTGGAGACATCAGCAGTTATTTCACTGAGCACATGGTTTGTAGTGTGCTCCCTTACAAGATCTACAATCTTATGCAATTCTGGAATTATACCTGGCAAGAAGTTCATACCTCCAGAAAATTTCTTCAAAAATTCAGTTTTAAATTCATCATATGTCCTAGCCTTGAGGAGCTTGTCAGATCTCAATAAATTGCTTGCTGGACATCTTTCCTGGCTTATGCAAGATGAAAAAAATGGCAATTTTCTCTTGTTCATCGAGTATGTGGCGCTTGATGAACATTTGTTCGCACTGGCTGACTAATGAAATTACATCAATGCGATCTTTTTCTGTGCCAGAGAATTTTGGGGCAGTTTTATCTTCATGGTAAACGTACACATGAGGTGGGGATGTTAGATCCGCGGTATTTGTTTCGTGACTCATTTTCACTGTTTGCTCTGTTAATTTAACTTGGACTTGCTTATCGTTGTGTGAGGGAATGGTGGAATAGGATTCGCCTGTACGTTGCACGATATCAAGTATATTCTGATAGGTATGCAAGGCAGAAATTAAGTCCTCACTTGCTACGGCAAGGGGGATTTCCCACTCATCATCTGGAACTGACATATTTGTTTCTTGGTCTTTAGTTTGTGGTGAGGTTTGTAAAACGGGTGTGTTGCCTTGGTGCTCTCCTAATTGTGAATCTTTTGTTAGGGCTAATTGTGTTTCATCTGGTATTAACGTGAGTGGTGGCGAAAATATCCCTGTCATTAAGATATGGTGTTATGAAATACGCCTTTTGTTTATTTATGTCCTAACGAAATAGATGAGTAAATAAGTTGTCATAAATGATAGATGGTGAGTGTATAAGTGTATATATGGAAATAAGTAAAGAAGTTGAATATATCTAATTTTAGCACTGAGAAGAAATGAGTAAGTATAATTTCACCCACTTGACACAGATTGGAGAGGCGTGTCGATGCAACTGTCGATCTCGGAAGAAAAATGCAGGGTTGATTGAAGATCTCTTGATAATTCTAGTGCTGTGTTGATGGACGATATTACTCAGGAAAATCCATGGCCTGGTGCTTGTGGTGGTTAACAGCTGTCACAGGCAAACCTCAGCATAGAACGTCGAATTTCCAACTCAATACTGTGGAAATAAATGAGTATGAGTAGGAGCTATGTGAATAATGAGTAATGAGTAGTGGGTGAGAAGTGCCTGGTGTCAGTCACACGTTGCTTGGCGTGGCAAACTCGGGTTGTGATGTCATCTCAGCACATGGTGACGTCGGCTTCCCACACTGGTAGCTGTGGTGAATACTGAGTAGCGATGCGTAACCTGGATGAAGAAAGGTGAGTAAGTCGCGTTATTAATGTGGCTCTGGTGTTTTGCTGCATGTCTTGACCTCTGCGTCAGCGTTGGAGGTAGGTGGGAGAGAGTGGTGGGGGTTTGTGTGCTTGTTGCTTTGATCTTTCCTCTTCTTTACTTGCTTTGTTTTTTATTCTTCTTGCTGCTGCTTGAAGTTACGTGAAGATTATAGAGTTGTTTTGTAGACTTGTAGGCTATTTGCATTGTAGGCTGTATTTTGTAGGAATTCACTGTAGAAATGAAGCTAATCTTGTAGAGTCTCGCCTGCTTTTGTAGAAATTCGTTTTTGATTCGGAGACGATGTCCGTAGTTTCGCTTGCCACCAAATAATGTCATAAAAGACTTTGTAGTAACTTGTAGAGAAGTTTGTTGATTAGTTGTCACTCTCGATTTCTTGTAGTAGGAATTTAAGATGAATGCAGTGAGTTGATCTAAATTTATTATCTTCAGAGAAATCTAAGTTGAGCAGAGTATGTCTTACAGAGACAATATAATAAGTAAGTCTAGTTGAGCCCCTCTTTCTTGTTCACTCTCACCACTACCTGTCGGTTCAAATGCTAGCCTCCTTCTGCCTCTATGCTTCCTAAATTCTGATGAAACAGCGGTCGTGTCACGTGTGTTACACTGTGGTTGGAAAGTTCCAGAAACCTGTGTGTGAGTATGTGTGTATGTCACTAGGCTTTGTTCGCCTGCTATCTCGATGACACACTACCTACATCATCCCCTGACTCTGCTACTTCCTATGTGTCGTCAACATTTCCTCAGTTAACTTGCAAGATCATTTCCCTTTCCCAGGCTTGCATGGAGCTGTCAATCTATCTATTTATCTATCTATCTATTATGATTTTTAATTATAATATGGACTCATAACATTACAACTGCATAATAAAAAAGCTACACTAAGCATTATCATGCCACTTGAGTGTAATACGGGTAGTAATTAAGGTGACAACACAATATTTGCCTAAAACACTATTTACATATATATATATATATATATATATATATATATATATATATATATATATATATATATATATATATATATTGTTACGGAACAGAGAAAACTGTCCCGCAAAGTTCCAGGTTCAAAACAAAAGAGTTAGGTAAAATTATAAGTTAAAGTTTAATGCTCAAACTAACAACTAAACATTCAGGACTCATAAGGATAATGTAATGGCAAAAAACAGGTTAAATATATGGTTAACTGCAATAGCCTCTTTTAACACGAAATTAGCAAGAGTAAATTTATCTAAGTCGCCCTGATAAAATGAGAAAACCAGATAATGCTCAGTTAATGCAAGATATATTATTACAGATACAAAATCTTATCAAAAATGACTGACATAAAAACACATGAATCACAGAAACCTCACAAGGCCTACGAATCAACACCTCATGCTATACATTACAAGGAAAAAATGTAATAACACTTATACTCAAATTACACGGCTGCTAGATGGCTGGAGACTTCCTGAGCACTCACAGTAATAACAACTGTGCAGGGGAGGACAGAGATGTGAGCAAAATGAGGAGTAGATCTAAGTGGCAATTAATGCAGAGACTGAGCTCATTATATAGGGGCCGGCAGAGCTTGATACAACTTGTAAGAAGGATGCGCAAATGAAGCCATAGGGTACAAAGAGTTTACACTCCTGCTCTGAACAACAGAAAGAACGACTTACTCTAGTATAAGGGAGGAGGGGGGGAGTGAGGTAGAACACGCACTATTGAAGCGACGAGGCGAATCGTAATCAAACATGCAGCATACTGTACGTTAGAATTATACAAAGGATGATGAAATCATAGGCTATGTAACACCTCCCCACAAAGGAAAAGAAATTTACAAAGGAAATTTCTTATTTCCCTAAAACAATCTGTCTAAAGTCTAGATAAGCAATCCGCAATAACATTTTCTTTCCCCTTGATATGTTGCATGTCTAATGAATACTCCTGAAGAAGTAGACTCCATCTTGTCAATCTCTGATTTTTATCTTTAAACTTACTAAGGAATTTCAGTGGGTTATGATCGGTATAAATGACTATGGGGTCAAAACCAGAACACAAATAAAATGAAAAATGCTGTAAACATAAAATCAAGGCCAAAAGCTCTATCTCAATAGCTGAGTAGTTCTTTTGAGGTGGAGTGAACTTCTTACTGTAATAAGATACAGGGTGTTCCATACCCTGATCATCCTCTTGCAGCAAAACAGCCCCAGCTCCTGTATCACTTGCGTCAACAGCCATCTTAAAAGGCTTAGCAAAATTTGGAGTAGCGAGCACTGGCTGACTTAATAGGATAGCTTTAAGCTTGCTGAAAGAGGATTCACAGTTATCGGTCCAGACAAATTTAACTCCCTTTTTCAGTAGGTCTGTAAGTGGTGATACAAGAATTGAAAAGAACAAATCTCCTGTAATAACCTACCATTCCCAAAAATCTTTGTAGCTCTTTCCTACTTTTAGGTCTGGGAAGATCACTTATAACCTGAACCTTAGCTCCTGGTAGTGCAACGTGTCCATCACCAATTACGTACCCAAGGTACTGAACTTTAGCTTGACCAAACTCACACTTCGATAAATTAGCTACAAGATTAGCCTGAACTAAACGCTCAAGAAATTTACTGACATGGCATAGGTGATCTTTCCAGTTGTCACTGAAGATTAATACATCATCAATATAAACAACACACCCTGCCAAACCCTCTGTTACAACATTCATGAGCTTCTGAAATGTGGCTGGTGCATTCTTCATACCATATGGCATTACAGAACATGCAAAAGTCTTTCCTAGTGTTACAAAACATGAGATCTCCCTAGCACATTCAGTCATAGGTACTTGCCAGTATCCCTTTAACAAATCAAACTTACTTATGTACCTAGCCTTTCCGATCTTGTCTATGCAATCTTCCACGCGAGGGAGAGGGTAAGTGTCTGTTTTGGTTATCTGATTAACACGTCTCTAGTCGATGCAAAGCCGCTGTGACACACCTGCCTTAGGGACTAGAGTGACAGGAGAACTCCACTCGCTCTGACAGGGCTCAATCATCTTGTGGTCCAACAGGTAGCCAAGCTCCTTCTGGATGAGAGGAACTTTCACTGGGTTCACACGGTAAGGAGGCAGTTTAATTGGTTTTGCGTCTCCAACATCGACATCATGCATCAACACAGTGGTTCTTCCTGGAGTGGCACAGAACACTTGTGGGTACTCCTGCAGTAATGCCGAAAACTCCTGCCTTTCCTCGGGAGGTAGATGAGAAAGCTTAGTCTGGAGATCATTCATGATATCAGGATTCTTCCCCAAACTATCACTCAGGCTCATGCTGCATGGGGGAGCTTCAGACTCTGGTGGAACAGCTACAGTGCAGACTGGGTTATTTTCGTCCCGCCTGTGATATAACCTTAGCATGTTGATGTGACAAAGTTGTTTGTTCTTTCTACGATCTGGTGTGGCGATGACATAGTTGACATCACTGAGTTTCTTCTCCACGAAATAAGGACCACTAAACTTGGCTTGAAGAGGTTGCCCATGCACTGGTAGCAGAATCAAAACCTGATCTCCTGGCTGAAAGTGGCGTAACCTGGACTTCTTATCATACCAAGTCTTCATCTTCTCCTGAGCAGCTCTTAAATTCTCTCTCGCCAGCTGTAAAGCAGTGGACAGCCGTTCTTTGAACTTCATCTCATACTCCAGCAGGTTGACGTCATCTTCCTCCGACAGCCAGCATTCCTTGAGTAGCTTAAGGGGTCCTCTTCATGGCCAAACAGTAGTTCAAAAGGTGAGAAGCCCAGTGATTCATTTGGAGATTCTCTTGCGGCAAATAAAACGAATTGAAGACCTTTATCCCAGTCTTTCTGATGTTCCAAACAGTATTTCTTGAGCATCGATTTGAGTGTTTGATGATATCTCTCCAACGCTCCTTGGGTCTGGGGATGGTAAGCTGAAGACGTGATCTGGGTGATGCCCAACTCTTTCAGAGACTGCTTGAAAACATTTGACATGAAATTACTTCCCCGGTCTGACTGTACCTCCTTGGGCAGACCAAACTTTGTGAAGAACCCTAGCATTTCCTTAACCACGTTCTTTGCTGAGATATTTCTAAGTGGAATGGCTTCAGGATAACGAGTAGCCATATCAATCAGGGTCAACACATAAGAAAATCCTGAAGAAGTCTTAGGAAGAGGGCCCACAATATCCACCAACACACGGGTGAATGGCGCCTCAAAAGGAGGAATTGGAACTAGAGGTGCAACCTTTTCGGTCTGATTACACTTCCCCACAACTTGACAGGTGTGACAAGACTTACAATACCAGGAAACATCCCTGAAGATACCTGGCCAGTAGAAGTGTTTCAAAATGCGTGCCACAGTCTTCCTCACTCCAAGGTGTCCTTCCAAACTGGAATCATGAGCCACTCTAATGATATCCTGCCTACAAACACGAGGGATGACAACTTGATGTACAACCTCCCATTCACAGTCGGCTGAAGCTGTTGGGGTCTCCACTTCCTCATAAGCACTCCTGCCTTTAGATAATAACAAGTAGAAGCACCAGCTGACTCTTCCTCACTGCAAGCAGAGTTAGCTAGACCTTTCAACTCAGGGTCAGCAACTTGCAACTCAACCAACTCTTGACGAGACAAATTATCTACACTATGGGGTACTGCCTCATCTGGTGAGTGGTCCAAATTAGCAAGAAAAATGCCAGCTAGGATAACATCATCATCATCATTTTCCTCTAAGTCACCAGTAACTTTAGACTTAGCCCTAGTGACAGCACATGCAGAGAACACATCAGGGATATCACAATTCTGGGCCGCAGCCACTGGCTCACTAGACAACTGAGGAGCTGGACACACTTGACTTCCACCAATATCATTTCCAAGTAAGAAAGTTACACCTGACATTGGGAGTGTCTCAACCAACCCAACCATAACAGAACCATTAACAAAACCAGACTCTAAAATCACTCTGCACAGAGGGACAGAGAAGTAATTATTCCCTACACCTTGTAAGATTACAGTTTCATCAGAGGAATTAACATTAGAGCCTAGAACACTGGTCAGCATAAGGGATTGGCAGGCACCTGTATCACGATATATTTTAACTGATTTCCTGTCATTACTGTCCAGAGGACTGACAAAACCATTAGACAGGAAATTAGCACGTGAACTCTTGAGCGTGTCACTCACGTTACTGCTCAAAAGAGGAGCTTCATCATGAGAATTTAATTTACCCCTCAAAGCAGGTTCAGTTAACTCAGTTAAAGAATTCTGGGAACTCTCAAAGGTGGACACTAGACCAATTGACTGAATATTTAAAGACTTCTTTTTGTTCACATCACGCTGTCTCCTGAAACATTTCTCCGCAGTATGACCAAGCTTACTACAATAAATACATTTACTTTTCTGAAACCTAGAGGTGAAGCTGGTATTTACTTCCTGAGAAACATCATCTTTATTCTCTTTCCTGTTACCTGTACTCTGAGTAGAGGCAACGTTCTTACTCTCGGCTTTCCTTTTTTCTTTAGAATATTTCTTGTGAGTGAGAACATATTCATCAGCTAAAACTGCAGCATCAGACAAATTATCTATTCTTCTCTCATCAAGATATAGGCTTCCATCATTATTAATACACCTTTTGAAGTCCTCCAGCAAAATCATCTGCTTAAAATGACCAAAATCAGAATCCACATTCTTAGAATTTAACCACTGCTCTAACAGATCTTCTTTGATTTTTGCATACTCAACATGGGATTGCTTATCTTGCTTATAAGTTGTCAAAAATTTTACTCTATAGGCTTCAGGAACAAGCTCATAGGCCTTCAGAATCAAGCTCTGAACTACATCATTATTATCAGATGATCCTGAGGCAAAGATGCATAAGTTACTTGAGCTTTACCGGTGAGAACAGTTTGAAGGAGTACTGGCCAATACTCTTTGGGCCAATTAAAACCTGTAGCTACCCTCTCAAAACAAATGAAAAAACTTTGTTAAATCAGATTCATTAAAAGGAGGGACAAGTTTAACATTTTTAGCCACATCAAAATCATCAGAGCTAGATGATCCAGTTCCACCTTGTTTCATGCGATACTCATGGTCTAGCTGAATCCTAGCAAGTTCAATTTGTGCCTCCTGAGAACGTGCCTGAAACTCAGCCTCCTTAGCACGAGCCTCCTGCGGGGCTAGCTGTAACTTAGCTAATTCAATCTGCGTTTGCTCATTTGGAGGAGTTACATTAAACAAGCTTTCATTAATCATGTCGACAATTTGATCTTGAGAATGATGAGAGCGAACAACAATTCCCAATTGTTGAGCAACAAGCTTAAGTTCATTCTTTGTTCTGTTTGCTACGTCACACACTGTTTGCATATTTGGCAAAAAATCTTTGGCTTCATCAAGCGTAGTAATAGCAGACATCATGAATAAATCAAAGTCACAAAATATCAAGCAATATCCTTATGATAATATCCTGAATATCCTGATAAGTTGTCGCCAAATTTATGTTATGGAACAGAGAAAACTGTCCCGCAAAGTTCCAGGTTCAAAACAAAAGAGTTAGGTAAAATTATAAGTTAAAGTTTAATGCTCAAACTAACAACCAAACATTCAGGACTCATAAGGATAATGTAATGGCAAAAAACAGGTTAAATATATGATTAACTGCAATAGCCTCTATTAACACGAAATTAGCAAGAGTAAATTTATCTAAGTCAGCCCTGATAAAATGAGAAAACCAGATGATGCTCAGTTAATGCAAGATATATTATTACAGATACAAAATATTATCAAAAACGACTGACATAAAAACACATGAATCACAAAAACCTCACTCGGCCTACGAATCAACACCTTATGCTATACAGTACAAGGAAAAAATGTAATAACACTTATACTCAAATTACACAGCTGCTAGATGGCTGGAGACTTCCTGAGCACTCACAATAATAACAACTGTACAGGGGAGGACAGAGATATGAGCAAAATGAGGAGTAGATCTAAGTGGCAATTAATGCAGAGACTGAGCTCATTATATAGGGGCCGGCAGAGCTTGATACAACTTGTAAGAAGGACCCGCAAATGAAGCCATAGGGGACAAAGAGTTGACACTCCTGCTCTGAACAACAAAAAGAATGACTTACTCTACTATAAGGGAGGAGGGGGGGGAGTGAGGTAGAACACGCACTATGGAAGCCACGAGGCGAATCGTGATCAAACATGCAGCATACTGTACGTTAGAATTATACAAAGGATGATGAAATCATAGGCTATGTAAACAATATATATATATATATATATATATATATATATATATATATATATATATATATATATATATATCATATATGTTCTTTCATTTTCAGACTTTTCACGTGAGGGAAATAATCTATCACCTGACTTTATCGAGAGTACTCACTTTTTTACTTTTCTACCACTTTATAGTTATGCACTTACAATTTTAGTTTTAGTCATCGTATTTACTTAACTTTTACGTTATACAGCAACAATACTCCTGAATACTTTCCTCATATTCTGTAGTGTGCAACACACTGCAATATCGCTCATCGTTGTCCCCATACTCACTATTACACTTCTTATTATAGCACGGATGCAACTAAAAAAAAAAATATATCACGGTTTATTGCCTGTTTCTTATAAAAATCCATATGGTTAATTCAAACACTAATTTGAAATTTAGCATCACCTACTGTGTGTTCACATATTTGGATTTGAAATCACCGGACCAGAAAAAATTTTAGCTACCCTGATTCTGGCCAAGTCTCACAAGGTGGCATTGCTATTTCTTTCATTAAATTACAAATCTAAACGTGAATCTGACACTCTAATTTGCCTTATAACGAGACTAAATATTAATATCAGTTGGTGAGAAAGATGTTTGGAAGAAGAAACAAAGAAGAAGGTCACTTTACATCATACCCCAGTACTGTTTGGGTGAAGATCATAACAGTGTGATTACCTGAAGTGTTGTCATTGAATGCATGGCATGAGTTTGCATTTTTGTACTGGATGTTTTTCTACTTGATTATATTTTTCAGTCAGCTGTACTCCATTTATTTCTGTGCGTGACAGAAATAAATGGAGAGAAATTGTGATTGAATAAGTGATGACGCAGCCCTGAGGGGACATTCTCCCGCATTTGGTCTGATCAGCTAGTCAGGTCAGGTGCGGGTAAGGGGTTGTGTCCCCCCCTGTGGCGGGGGGGACACAACCTGGCCGCACTATGGGGTGGTACTGCTACTCTGCGGCCAGGTTGTGTTAGGAAGAATACTGCCACCGTATTCTCTGCGTGTCGTAAAAGGCGACTAAAAGGGGCGGGGTGAGGGGACTAGGGACCCCCTCCTCTGTTTTTTAGTTCCTAAAAAGAGACAGGCCAGAAAAAGGGATGGGGGATGGAGTTATCCCAGTACCCTGAAGATATTTACATATATGTACATTATTTACCACATTGCTCAGAGGTATTGTATAATGAGAAACACTTTCAGTGCGTCACTTTCACTTCTGTGTAGCACACTTCATTCCCAGTCACCATTTCTCCTTATGCAGTGTAACACAAATGTAATATTTTGTACATACCAAACCAGGATATTCACACAGTTTTATAATATTTTCTGACACACAGAAATATCCAAAGGAGTGGTAGACATGAAAGCATTCTCCTATGCAAAGGCCAAACTGGTACTTTGTGCATGTAGTCACTCGTGCTACAGTTTTAGCCTTTTTCTCCTCAGTTTGATCTTCTCCTCATTGGAGTTTGTCAGATGTCACTGAGTGGCTGGTGGCACCACTTTCGTAGCTGGGTGCGCTTCCTATCTGGTTGGGTTGGTAAGGGGGGGGGAGACGGGAACAGTTGGAAGAAACAGGGTAACATGCACATTCCATGGTGACCAGTGGGTAGTTGAGTGATGCAACATCTTCAGACAAGCTGGACAGGATCCAAGTGATCCATTCAATTAGCATAATCAAGAGTTTGGTGGGAGCAACTGAAGAACCACTGTATCCACCATCGGTTCTTCCAGAAGGACATTTGCAAACGAAGGCTTTTAAGTCATTTCAAAAAGCATTTAGTTTTGAGTTACCAGAGAAATACATTCATAACTGAATTATACATAAATCTGACTAATGGTTTTCTCTGCATTCATAACATAAAAACCAGTCACAGCTCTGAATTATGATATTAAATGCAAATTTTCAACGACATATTAAGATATTATGGAATGTAGGTTTTCTTTTCAATATTTCCAGTGAAATTTCGAATGCAATTATTGAAAGCTGCATATGAATCTTAGTTATTTTTGCCAGTTTCGGTTGAAGGGTACTGGGGATGGGGGAGTCTTCTTGTGTTACTATCATTTTCATCAGCTCATCATTGTCATAGTCTTCACTAAAATGAAAGACTAAAAGAGCGATGATGTCTGTTGCTGTCTGTTTTCCTCCTTATCAGTATTTTCCTAAACTTGCGTACTTAGAGACCACATTCGGTTTGATTGCCTTAAACTACTAAACCTTCAAGAATGTTTCCACGTGTTTTATGTTATTCCCAGAGTATAGATAACATGTCATCCAGCACAGTTACCTGAGGTAGCACAACACGAAATAAGTAGATGATGCCTGTTCCCACCTAAGCTTCTGCCCCAGAGAGAGAGAGAGAGAGAGAGAGAGAGAGAGAGAGAGACCGATGAAATTACCAAGTTTACTTACACAAGAATGAGAAAGTAATTATGACCCTAGGGAAAAAAAAAAGTTGGAAAAGTAATGCATGTGGTGAGTGTGGGGGTAGGGGGAGTAGGGTAAAAGGAGGGGAGAAGGGTGGAGAGAGGAGGGAGAGCTATGGGAAAGGGAAGATGGATGGGTGAGGGATTGAGGGAGGAGGGAAAGGGAAGGAGTAAAGCTGCAGGGGGGTGAGAGGTAGAAGGAAGATGGGAGGGATGAGATAGCGAAGATGGAGGAGTGAGGAGCGAAAAGGAGGAAGACAGGGAGTAAAAATGGAGGAGGTAGGTAGCGTAAAGAGGAAGAGGAGGAGGAGGGAGATGGAAGATGGAATGGGTAAGGGATGGAGGGAGAAGTGGGGGAGGTGAAAGGAGATGAAGATGGATGTGGTGAGTGGTGAGAGAAAAGTTGAAAGAAAGAGAGAAAAGGAGGAAAAACAAGAAATGAGTGAGGGAAGGAAATGTTCAGAGGGAGAGAGAGAGAGAGAGAGGCAAACCAACGTGGAGAAGGAGAGTTATGAAGATCAGGAGAGGGAGGAGGGAAAGAGAGGAAGAAAACTAGAGGGGCAATAAAGATAAGGACAAATGTTGGGGAAGGCTGAGAAAATTGTGATGAGGTTAAGAATGTGTGTGTGTGTGTGTGTGTGTGTGTGTGTGTGTGTGTGTGTGTGTGTGTGTGTGTGTTGTGCACAAGAGAGAGAGAGAGAGAGAGAGAGAGAGAGGGGGTTATCTATAACTTCATTAGTCCGTAATGTGATCCACTGCAGGATTGCAGTCTCATCGTAAGGGGGGGGGGGAGGATGATAACCAGAATACAAATTTCATCATGGTGGCTAAATACGAATTAGGTAGGAGTCTTTGTAATTAGAGCAGTGCATGTGAAAAATGAATGCGTTATATTGGCTATGGTATCATGTGACATTTTTGTGTATGTCCAGGCATCTTGAAAGAAATGAAGCTTGATTTTAGTTTTCTTTAGTATTCAGCTTTATCTGGACAAATTTTGCTTAAAGTGTCTTTCTTAACCCAATTTAAATCTTCTGAAGATAACTTACAAGCATGAGTAAAAAATTAGGTTTTCGGACTGAAGAGGGTAAAAATAAAACACAACCTTACAGAGGAAATAGAAAAGACTAACAACGACGGTTTAGCAAAAAAAAAAGAAGAAGAAGAAGCACACTGAGAATGCAGCACCCGCGTACCAGGCTGGTGTGAACCGAAGCATGAGATTGTTCCGGGATGCTGGTCTTAAAGTTTAATTGCTCCATTCTCGTTAGAGTCTTAAGCCTTCCACTGAGTTTGACCCAGGTCGATTAGGAATTATTAATATTATCTTTTCTTTGACCCTGACGTCTGAGCTGTTATTCTCAAAAATTTCATCCTTGGCTAGCCTTGAAGCCTCGCACCAAATTTGGCTGAAATCGAACCAAAAACGTGAATGACAATGTCGAATATTTGACGATGTTCTGTGACTCTGGCCTTCACTGATTGTTCTCAGACTTTGATCCCTTCATCCATACCTTACTCTGAACCTGCCACTAAGTTTATGTTAAGATGGATAGAAACTGCAAATTTTGTCGTGTGCCTTTGCCCTTTAACCATATATTCTTAAAAACATTAGGCCAACGTCTTGGCGGGTCCACAGTCCTTTCACTAAGTTGTCCAAAGCATAACAAAATTAAATAATTTAATTCGTTCACACACAAACACACATCGATCAGATTTTGGCTTTGCCCTGTGACTTTGACTGCTGACAAATTGTTCTCAACTGAATCCCTTCTTCTTTACCTTGCCCTGAATCACTTCACCCAGTTTGATCGATATCAGATGAAAATTCCATGCGGTGATACTTGCTGCGTGTTCTCGAGAAAAAATATAAATAAATAAACAAATAAATAGTCTTGACAATGCATTTAACATATCGAGCCAGTGCCCTTTATGGCGAACACCGGCACTCAGTATGAAATTCAGTCGATCAAGATTAATCAAGACAGATCAGTGGTGCTCTTGTGGTATTTAGAATGACCTTAATTGGTACTTACTTATCCGTATTATAAGTACACATAGTGAAATATAGACTTCTGTGGTGAAGTAAGCAGTTTAATGGACACTGGTCTAATATAAATCGTTTAGATGATAAGACTAACACAGCATATGATGGAGTGGGCATATAACCACGTGATCAGCCTATTTCTTAATCTAGCAGCAGTCTACATAATCATGATTACTGCCAAAATGGGTCATATTAGCTTCTGAGTATATTCTCTCCAAAATGCAGCCTATGTCATGAGACCTTCATATTTGGCTGTTCCCTTTTATCTTGACCCTGAAATTGTTTCTTAAAATCGAAGTCCTTCATCTTTGTGTTAACCTGAACCCTTCAGTCATATTCAGTCATAACTGGATAAAAACTGGTATAGTTGCCATTGCCAAACGACCTTGACCTTTGACCTTTTGTTCTAAAAAATATAAGAACTCCTTCCCTGATCCAAAACCCTTTCACCAAGTTTGGCACTAGTCAGATCAAAACTGTGCTATGTATTATTTTCACCGTCACACGGCGGTCGAAATTTGATCATGCCTTGTGACCTTAACCTTTGTCTGGTTTCTCATGATCAACAACTTTCGTTGTTTCTTTACTTACAACCCTTTCACCAAGTCTAGTGTAAATCAGATCAAAGCTTTATGTTCACTTTCCCAAACAGCATTGACCTTTGATATTGTTATCGTTTTCCAATTTTCTGAGACTCAAACTTCCTACAAACCATGATGAAAATCAGATGAAAAATGCCTGAGTTTTATTTTTTCATACATAAGCCAGGCAAAACATTGCACCCGACGTGCTTCCAGTGAATGGATTTCAAGGACAAAAGTATCTCTGAAGCATTATACAAAATTAGCACTTCTCTGTATAATATTCCAGTACAGTCTCTCGGATGCATCCTGGTCTGCTATACGATAGAACCGACTGGAAATGGTTTTTGTGATTTACACTTTTGTGATCAAACAGCGACGAGATTATTTCTGGGTCCGAACCAGTCTTTGACTAGAACATTTATTTTTTTAAAACCTGTGATATACTCGTATGAAGTTAAAACATGCAAAGATGTTATTTGACTACTTCACAGGGATAACCTGAAATTCACTCTTGTCTTTTAATTTCTGCACTGTTTGATTGGATACAACACAGAGGGGTGGAGACGGGGCTCTTGAGAAACTGTGTGGAATGCGAAGAGTGGATAGGGTAAGAACTAATGTAATTCTTTAACGATCCTGACTTGGGAGTCCGTGGAGAATAGACCAGATAGCTTGCTTAAGTGGTATGGTCATTTGGATATAATGGGTATAAATGGGGTGACGAAAAGAGTATGTGGATGTGGATATGAGCTTGAAGGTGAACGGAGGCGTGGGAGCTATGGAAGAAATGGATATATATGGTAAATGTGTAAAAACAGGAGGTTTGAAGGGTGACAAAGCTATAGAACTGAAAAGGAATTGAACTGGTTAGATAAGTTTTGTACTGAATGCATTGCAAATGTTTTTTAAGCATCCAAACTTTATCTTGACAGGGGTTGAACTGACTGTCTGACAGTTAATGAAAGTACTTGTAGAAAGGTGTACGAGCACTTACGAGAAACCAAGATTACGGGGATTTGAGTGATGAATGAATGGGTGTGTGACCTGTTTCACTAGGCATGCTAATGATTTTCTTCTCTCACTATCATATTGCTTCTGTATCAGGACTACCTCACTTCATCTGCATGTTGTAAGAAGAGGAGGGTTGATGATGATGTTTTAACATACAAAAATTTTGGCACACAAAACGGCGGTGCTGTGATAGAAGGCGAGTCTCGTGTGCGTGTGTGTGTGTGTGTGTGTGTGTGTGTGTGTGTGTGTGTGTGTGTGTGTGTGTGTGTGTGTGCGTGTGTGTATGTGTGTGTGTGTGTGTGTGTGTGTGTGTGTGTGTGTGTGTGTGTGTTGTTACGGAACAGGGAAAGATAATGTACACTTTAAGTGAGAATACTAAAAATCACTACTGTCCCGTAAAGTTCCAGGTTCAAAACAAAAGAGTTAGGTAAAATTACAAGTTAAAGTTTAATGCTCAAACTAACAACAAAACATTCAGGACTCATAAGGATAATGTAATGGCAAAAAACAGGTTAAATATATGGTTAACTGCAATAGCCTCTATTAACACGAAATTAGCATGAGTAAATTTATCTAAGTCAGCCCTGATAAAATGAGAAAACACTGGATAATGCTCAGTTAACGCAAGATATATTATTACAGATACAAAATATTATTACCACTGGCTGACAATATGAATTACAAAAACTTTACTAGGCCTACGAATCAACACCTTATGCTATACAGTACAAGAACAAAATGTAATAACACTTATACTCAAATTACACAGCTGCTAGATGGTTGGAGACTTCCTGAGCACTCACAATAATAACAACTGTACAGGGGAGGACAGAGATGTGAACAAAATGAGGAGTAGATCTAAGTGGCAATAATGCTGAGACTGAGCTCATTATATAGGGGCCGGCAGAGCTTGATACAACTTGTAAGAAGGACGCGCAAATGAAGCCAGAGGGGACAAAGAGTTGACACTCCTGCTCTGAACAACAGAAAGAACGACTTACTCTACTATAAGGGAGGACAGGGGGGGTGAGGTAGAACACACACGTGATCAAACATGCAGCATACTGTACGTTAGAATTACACAAAGGATGATGAAATCATAGGCTATGTAACACCTCCCCACAAAGGAAAAAGAAATTTACAAAGGAAATTTCTTATTACTCTAAAACAATCTGTCTAAAGTCTAGATAAGCAATCTGCAATAACATTTTCTTTCCCCTTGGCATGTTGTATGTCTAATGAATACTCCTGAAGAAGTAGACTCCATCTTGTCAATCTCTGATTTTTATCTTTAAACTTACTAAGGAATTTCAGTGGGTTATGATCGGTATAAATGACTATGGGGTCAAAACCAGAACACAAATAAAATGAAAAATGCTGTAAACCCAAAATCAAGGCCAAAAGCTCTTTCTCAATAGTTGAGTAGTTCTTTTGAGGTGGAGTGAACTTCTTACTGTAATAAGATACAGGGTGTTCAATACCCTGATCATCCTCTTGCAGCAAAACAGCCCCAGCTCCTGTATCACTTGCATCAACAGCCATCTTAAAAGGCTTAGCAAAATTTGGAGTAGCGAGCACTGGCTGACTTAATAGGATAGCTTTAAGTTTGCTGAAAGAGGATTCACAGTCATCGGTCCAGACAAATTTAACTCCCTTTTTCAGTAGGTCTGTAAGTGGTGATACAAGAATTGAAAAGTTAAGAACAAATCTCCTGTAATAACCTACCATTCCCAAAAATCTTTGTAGCACTTTCCTACTTTTAGGTCTGGGAAGATCACTTATAACCTGAACCTTAGCTCCTGGTGGTGCAACATGTCCATCACCAATTATGTACCCAAGGTACTGAACTTTAGCTTGACCAAACTCACACTTTGATAAATTAGCTACAAGATTAGCCTGAACCAAACGCTCAAGAAATTTACTGACATGGCATAGGTGATCTTTCCAGTTGTCACTGAAGATTAATACATCATCAATATAAACAACACACCCTGCCAAACCCTCTGTTACAACATTCATGAGCTTCTGAAATGTGGCTGGTGCATTCTTCATACCATATGGCATTACAGAACATGCAAAAGTCTTTCCTAGTGTTACAAAACATGAGATCTCCCTAGCACGTTCAGTCATAGGTACTTGCCAGTATCCCTTTAACAAATCAAACTTACTTATGTACCTAGCCTTTCCGATCTTGTCTATGCAATCTTCCACACGAGGGAGAGGGTAAGTGTCTGTTTTGGTTATCTGATTAACACGTCTGTAGTCGATGCAAAGCCGCTGTGACCCACCTGGCTTAGGGACTAGAGTGACAGGAGAACTCCACTCGCTCTGACAGGGCTCAATCATCTTGTGGTCCAACAGGTAGCCAAGCTCCTTCTGGATGAGAGGAACTTTCACTGGGTTCACACGGTAAGGAGGCAGTTTAATTGGCTTTGCGTCTCCAACATCGACATCATGCATCAACACAGTGGTTCTTCCTGGAGTGGCACGGAACACTTGCAGGTACTCCTGCAGTAATGCCGAAAACTCCTGCCTTTCCTCGGGAGCTAGATGAGAAAGCTTAGTCTGGAGATCATTCATGATATCAGGATTCTTCCCCAAACTATCACTCAGGCTCATGCTGCATGGGAGAACTTCACTTGCAGACTCGGGTGGAACAGCTACAGTGCAGACTGGGTTATTTTCGTCCCGCCTGTGATATAACTTTAGCATGTTGATGTGACAAAGTTGCTTGTTCTTTCTACGATCTGGTGTGGCGATGACATAGTTGACATCACTGAGTTTCTTCTCCACGAAATAAGGACCACTAAACTTGGCTTGAAGAGGTTGCCCATGCACTGGTAGCAGAATCAAAACCTGATCTCCTGGCTGAAAGTGGCGTAACCTGGACTTCTTATCATACCAAGTCTTCATCTTCTCCTGAGCAGCTCCTAAATTCTCTCTCGCCAGCTGTAAAGCAGTGGACAGCCGTTCTTTGAACTTCATCACATACTCCAGCAGGTTGACGTCATCTTCCTCCGACAGCCAGCATTGAGTATCTTAGGGGTCCTCTTACTTGGCCAAACAGTAGTTCAAAGGTGAGAAGCCCAGTGATTCATTTGGAGATTCTCTTGCGGCAAATACAACGAATGGAAGACCTTTATCCCAGTCTTTCTGATGTTCCAAACAGTATTTCTTGAGCATCGATTTGAGTGTTTGATGATATCTCTCCAACGCTCCTTGGGTCTGGGGATGGTAAGCTGAAGACGTGATCTGGGTGATGCCCAACTCTTTCAGAGACTGCTTGAAAACATTTGACATGAAATTACTTCCCCGGTCTGACTGTACCTCCTTGGGCAGACCAAACTTTGTGAAGAACCCTAGCATTTCCTTAACCACGTTCTTTGCTGAGATATTTCTAAGTGGAATGGCTTCAGGATAACGAGTAGCCATATCAATCAGGGTCAACACATAAGAAAATCCTGAAGAAGTCTTAGGAAGAGGGCCCACAATATCCACCAACACACGGGTGAATGGCGCCTCAAAAGGAGGAATGGGAACTAGAGGTGCAACCTTTTCGGTCTGATTACACTTCCCCACAACTTGACAGGTGTGACAAGACTTACAATACCAGGAAACATCCCTGAAGATACCTGGCCAGTAGAAGTGTTTCAAAATGCGTGCCACAGTCTTCCTCACTCCAAGGTGTCCTGCCAAACTGGAATCATGAGCCACTCTAATGATATCCTGCCTACAAACACGAGGGATGACAACTTGATGTACAACCTCCCATTCACAGTCGGCTGATGCTGTTGGGGGTCTCCACTTCCTCATAAGTACTCCTGACTTTATATAATAACAAGTAGAAGCACCAGCTGACTCTTCCTCACTGCAAGCAGAGTTAGCTAGACCTTTCAACTCAGGGTCAGCAACCTGCAACTCAACCAACTCTTGACGAGACAAATTATCAACACTACGGGGTACTGCCTCATCTGGTGAGTGGTCCAAATTAGCAAGAAAAGTGTCAGCTAGGATAACATCATCATCATCATTATCCTCTAAGTCACCAGTAACTTTAGACTTAGCCCTAGTGACAGCACATGCAGAGAACACATCAGGGACATCACAATCCTGGGTCGCAGCCACTGGCTCACTAGACAACTGAGGAGCTGGACACACTTGACTTCCACCAATATCATTTCCAAGTAAGAAAGTTACACCTGACATTGGGAGTGTCTCAACCAACCCAACCATAACGGAACCATTAACAAAACCAGACTCTAAATTCACTCTGCACAGAGGGACAGAGAAGTAATTATTCCCTACACCTTGTAAGATTACAGTTTCATCAGAGGAATTAACATTAGAGCCTAGAACACTGGTCAGCATAAGGGATTGGCAAGCACCTGTATCACGATATATTTTAACTGATTTCCTGTCATTACTGTCCAGAGGACTGACAAAACCATCAGACAGGAAATTAGCACATGAACTCTTGAGAGTGTCACCCACGTTACTGCTCAAAAGAGGAGCTCCATCATGAGAATTTAATTTACCCCTCAAAGCAGGTTCAGTTAACTCAGTTAAAGAATTCTGGGAACTCTCAAGGGTGGACACTAGACCAATTGACTGAATATTTAAAGACTCCTTTTTGTTCACATCACGCTGTCTCCTGAAACATTTCTCCGTAGTATGACCAAGCTTACTACAATAAGTACATTTACTTTTCTGAAATCTAGAGGTGAAGCTGGTATTTACTTCCTGAGAAACATCATCTTTATTCTCTTTCCTGTTACCTGTACTCTGAGTAGAGGCAACGTACTTACTCTCAGCTTTCCTTTTTCTTTAGAATATCTCTTGTGAGTGAGAACATATTCATCAGCTAAAACTGCAGCATCAGACAAATTATCTATTCTTTTCTCATCAAGATATAGGCTTACATCTTTATTAATACACCTTTTGAAGTCCTCCAGCAAAATCATCTGCTTAAATTTGTCAAAATCAGAATCCACATTCTTAGAATTTAACCACTGCTCTAACAGATCTTCTTTGATTTTTGCATACTCAACATGGGATTGCTTATCTTGCTTATAAGTTGTCCTAAATTTTACTCTATAGGCTTCAGGAACAAGCTCATAGGCCTTAAGAATCAAGCTCTTAACTACATCATAATTATCAGATTGATCCTGAGGCAAAGATGCATAAGTTACTTGAGCTTTACCGGTGAGAACAGTTTGAAGGAGTACTGGCCAATACTTTTTGGGCCAATTAAAACCTGTAGCTACCCTCTCAAACAACTGAAAATACTTTGTTAAATCAGATTCATTAAAAGGAGGGACAAGTTTAACATTTTTAGCCACATCAAAATCATCAGAGCTAGATGATCCAGTTCCACCTTGTTTCATGCGATACTCATGGTCTGCCTGAATCCTAGCAAGTTCAACTTTTGCCTGAAACTCAGCCTCCTTAGCACGAGCCTGAAACTCAGCCTCCTGAATACGAGCATTTGCCTGAAATTCAGCCTCCTTAGCACGAGCCTCCTGCAGGGCTAGCTGTAACTTAGCTAATTCAATCTGCGTTTGCTCATTTGGAGGAGTTACATTAAACAAGCTTTCATTAATCATGTCAACAATTTGATCTTTAGAATGATGAGAGCGAACAGCAATTCCCAATTGTTGAGCAACAAGCTTAAGTTCATTCTTTGTTCTGTTTTCTACATCACACACTGTTTGCACATTTGACAAAAAATCTTTGGCTTCATCAAGCGTAGTAATAGTAGACATCATGAATAAATCACAGTCACAAAATATCAAGCAATATCCTTATGATAATATCCTGAATATCCTGATAAGAGGTCGCCAAATTTATGTTACGGAACAGAGAAAGATAATGTACACTTTAAGTGAGAATACTAAAAATCACTACTGTCCCGTAAAGTTCCAGGTTCAAAACAAAAGAGTTAGGTAAAATTACAAGTTAAAGTTTAATGCTCAAACTAACAACAAAACATTCAGGACTCATAAGGATAATGTAATGGCAAAAAACAGGTTAAATATATGGTTAACTGCAATAGCCTCTATTAACACGAAATTAGCATGAGTAAATTTATCTAAGTCAGCCCTGATAAAATGAGAAAACACTGGATAATACTCAGTGAATGCAAGATAGATATATTATTACAGATACAAAATATTATTACCACTGGCTGACAATATGAATCACAAAAACTTTACTAGGCCTACGAATCAACACCTTATGCTATACAGTACAAGAACAAAATGTAATAACACTTATACTCAAATTACACAGCTGCTAGATGGTTGGAGACTTCCTGAGCACTCACAATAATAACAACTGTACAGGGGAGGACAGAGATGTGAGCAAAATGAGGAGTAGATCTAAGTGGCAATTAATGCAGAGACTGAGCTCATTATATAGGGGCCGGCAGAGCTTGATACAACTTGTAAGAAGGACGCGCAAATGAAGCCATAGGGGACAAAGAGTTGACAATCCTGCTCTGAACAACAGAAAGAACGACTTACTCAACTATAAGGGTAGAAGGGGCAGTGAGGTAGAACACGCTCGTGATCAAACATGCAGCATACTGTACGTTAGAATTACACAAAGGATGATGAAATCATAGGCTATGTAACACCTCCCCACAAAGAAAAAGAAATTTACAAAGGAAATTTCTTATTACTCTAAAACAATCTGTCTAAAGTCTAGATAAGCAATCTGCAATAACATTTTCTTTCCCCTTGACATGTTGTATGTCTAATGAATACTCCTGAAGAAGTAGACTCCATCTTGTCAATCTCTGATTTTTATCTTTAAACTTACTAAGGAATTTCAGTGGGTTATGATCGGTATAAATGACTATGGGGTCAAAACCAGAACACAAATAAAATGAAAAATGCTGTAAACCCAAAATCAAGGCCAAAAGCTCTTTCTCAATAGTTGAGTAGTTCTTTTGAGGTGGAGTGAACTTCTTACTGTAATAAGATACAGGGTGTTCAATACCCTGATCATCCTCTTGCAGCAAAACAGCCCCAGCTCCTGTATCACTTGCATCAACAGCCATCTTAAAAGGCTTAGCAAAATTTGGAGTAGCGAGCACTGGCTGACTTAATAGGATAGCTTTAAGTTTGCTGAAAGAGGATTCACAGTTATCGGTCCAGACAAATTTAACTCCCTTTTTCAGTAGGTCTGTAAGTGGTGATACAAGAATTGAAAAGTTAAGAACAAATCTCCTGTAATAACCTACCATTCCCAAAAATCTTTGTAGCTCTTTCCTACTTTTAGGTCTGGGAAGATCACTTATAACCTGAACCTTAGCTCCTGGTGGTGCAACATGTCCATCACCAATTACGTACCCAAGGTACTGAACTTTAGCTTGACCAAACTCACACTTTGATAAATTAGCTACAAGATTAGCCTGAACCAAACGCTCAAGAAATTTACTGACATGGCATAGGTGATCTTTCCAGTTGTCACTGAAGATTAATACATCATCAATATAAACAACACACCCTGCCAAACCCTCTGTTACAACATTCATGAGCTTCTGAAATGTGGCTGGTGCATTCTTCATACCATATGGCATTACAGAACATGCAAAAGTCTTTCCTAGTGTTACAAAACATGAGATCTCCCTAGCACGTTCAGTCATAGGTACTTGCCAGTATCCCTTTAACAAATCAAACTTACTTATGTACCTAGCCTTTCCGATCTTGTCTATGCAATCTTCCACACGAGGGAGAGGGTAAGTGTCTGTTTTGGTTATCTGATTAACACGTCTGTAGTCGATGCAAAGCCGCTGTGACCCACCTGGCTTAGGGACTAGAGTGACAGGAGAACTCCACTCGCTCTGACAGGGCTCAATCATCTTGTGGTCCAACAGGTAGCCAAGCTCCTTCTGGATGAGAGGAACTTTCACTGGGTTCACACGGTAAGGAGGCAGTTTAATTGGCTTTGCGTCTCCAACATCGACATCATGCATCAACACAGTGGTTCTTCCTGGAGTGGCACGGAACACTTGCGGGTACTCCTGCAGTAATGCCGAAAACTCCTGCCTTTCCTCGGGAGCTAGATGAGAAAGCTTAGTCTGGAGATCATTCATGATATCAGGATTCTTCCCCAAACTATCACTCAGGCTCATGCTGCATGGGAGAACTTCACTTGCAGACTCGGGTGGAACAGCTACAGTGCAGACTGGGTTATTTTCGTCCCGCCTGTGATATAACTTTAGCATGTTGATGTGACAAAGTTGCTTGTTCTTTCTACGATCTGGTGTGGCGATGACATAGTTGACATCACTGAGTTTCTTCTCCACGAAATAAGGACCACTAAACTTGGCTTGAAGAGGTTGCCCATGCACTGGTAGCAGAATCAAAACCTGATCTCCTGGCTGAAAGTGGCGTAACCTGGACTTCTTATCATACCAAGTCTTCATCTTCTCCTGAGCAGCTCCTAAATTCTCTCTCGCCAGCTGTAAAGCAGTGGACAGCCGTTCTTTGAACTTCATCACATACTCCAGCAGGTTGACGTCATCTTCCTCCGACAGCCAGCATTCCTTGAGTAACTTAAGGGGTCCTCTTACTTCATGGCCAAACAGTAGTTCAAAAGGTGAGAAGCCCAGTGATTCATTTGGAGATTCTCTTGCGGCAAATACAACGAATGGAAGACCTTTATCCCAGTCTTTCTGATGTTCCAAACAGTATTTCTTGAGCATCGATTTGAGTGTTTGATGATATCTCTCCAACGCTCCTTGGGTCTGGGGATGGTAAGCTGAAGACGTGATCTGGGTGATGCCCAACTCTTTCAGAGACTGCTTGAAAACATTTGACATGAAATTACTTCCCCGGTCTGACTGTACCTCCTTGGGCAGACCAAACTTTGTGAAGAACCCTAGCATTTCCTTAACCACGTTCTTTGCTGAGATATTTCTAAGTGGAATGGCTTCAGGATAACGAGTAGCCATATCAATCAGGGTCAACACATAAGAAAATCCTGAAGAAGTCTTAGGAAGAGGGCCCACAATATCCACCAACACACGGGTGAATGGCGCCTCAAAAGGAGGAATGGGAACTAGAGGTGCAACCTTTTCGGTCTGATTACACTTCCCCACAACTTGACAGGTGTGACAAGACTTACAATACCAGGAAACATCCCTGAAGATACCTGGCCAGTAGAAGTGTTTCAAAATGCGTGCCACAGTCTTCCTCACTCCAAGGTGTCCTGCCAAACTGGAATCATGAGCCACTCTAATGATATCCTGCCTACAAACACGAGGGATGACAACTTGATGTACAACCTCCCATTCACAGTCGGCTGATGCTGTTGGGGGTCTCCACTTCCTCATAAGTACTCCTGACTTTATATAATAACAAGTAGAAGCACCAGCTGACTCTTCCTCACTGCAAGCAGAGTTAGCTAGACCTTTCAACTCAGGGTCAGCAACCTGCAACTCAACCAACTCTTGACGAGACAAATTATCAACACTACGGGGTACTGCCTCATCTGGTGAGTGGTCCAAATTAGCAAGAAAAGTGTCAGCTAGGATAACATCATCATCATCATTATCCTCTAAGTCACCAGTAACTTTAGACTTAGCCCTAGTGACAGCACATGCAGAGAACACATCAGGGACATCACAATCCTGGGTCGCAGCCACTGGCTCACTAGACAACTGAGGAGCTGGACACACTTGACTTCCACCAATATCATTTCCAAGTAAGAAAGTTACACCTGACATTGGGAGTGTCTCAACCAACCCAACCATAACGGAACCATTAACAAAACCAGACTCTAAATTCACTCTGCACAGAGGGACAGAGAAGTAATTATTCCCTACACCTTGTAAGATTACAGTTTCATCAGAGGAATTAACATTAGAGCCTAGAACACTGGTCAGCATAAGGGATTGGCAAGCACCTGTATCACGATATATTTTAACTGATTTCCTGTCATTACTGTCCAGAGGACTGACAAAACCATCAGACAGGAAATTAGCACATGAACTCTTGAGAGTGTCACCCACGTTACTGCTCAAAAGAGGAGCTCCATCATGAGAATTTAATTTACCCCTCAAAGCAGGTTCAGTTAACTCAGTTAAAGAATTCTGGGAACTCTCAAGGGTGGACACTAGACCAATTGACTGAATATTTAAAGACTCCTTTTTGTTCACATCACGCTGTCTCCTGAAACATTTCTCCGTAGTATGACCAAGCTTACTACAATAAGTACATTTACTTTTCTGAAATCTAGAGGTGAAGCTGGTATTTACTTCCTGAGAAACATCATCTTTATTCTCTTTCCTGTTACCTGTACTCTGAGTAGAGGCAACGTACTTACTCTCAGCTTTCCTTTTTCTTTAGAATATCTCTTGTGAGTGAGAACATATTCATCAGCTAAAACTGCAGCATCAGACAAATTATCTATTCTTTTCTCATCAAGATATAGGCTTACATCTTTATTAATACACCTTTTGAAGTCCTCCAGCAAAATCATCTGCTTAAATTTGTCAAAATCAGAATCCACATTCTTAGAATTTAACCACTGCTCTAACAGATCTTCTTTGATTTTTGCATACTCAACATGGGATTGCTTATCTTGCTTATAAGTTGTCCTAAATTTTACTCTATAGGCTTCAGGAACAAGCTCATAGGCCTTAAGAATCAAGCTCTTAACTACATCATAATTATCAGATTGATCCTGAGGCAAAGATGCATAAGTTACTTGAGCTTTACCGGTGAGAACAGTTTGAAGGAGTACTGGCCAATACTTTTTGGGCCAATTAAAACCTGTAGCTACCCTCTCAAACAACTGAAAATACTTTGTTAAATCAGATTCATTAAAAGGAGGGACAAGTTTAACATTTTTAGCCACATCAAAATCATCAGAGCTAGATGATCCAGTTCCACCTTGTTTCATGCGATACTCATGGTCTGCCTGAATCCTAGCAAGTTCAACTTTTGCCTGAAACTCAGCCTCCTTAGCACGAGCCTGAAACTCAGCCTCCTTAGCATTTGCCTGAAACTCAGCCTCCTGAATACGAGCATTTGCCTGAAATTCAGCCTCCTTAGCACGAGCCTCCTGCAGGGCTAGCTGTAACTTAGCTAATTCAATCTGCGTTTGCTCATTTGGAGGAGTTACATTAAACAAGCTTTCATTAATCATGTCAACAATTTGATCTTTAGAATGATGAGAGCGAACAGCAATTCCCAATTGTTGAGCAACAAGCTTAAGTTCATTCTTTGTTCTGTTTTCTACATCACACACTGTTTGCACATTTGACAAAAAATCTTTGGCTTCATCAAGCGTAGTAATAGTAGACATCATGAATAAATCACAGTCACAAAATATCAAGCAATATCCTTATGATAATATCCTGAATATCCTGATAAGAGGTCGCCAAATTTATGTTACGGAACAGAGAAAGATAATGTACACTTTAAGTGAGAATACTAAAAATCACTACTGTCCCGTAAAGTTCCAGGTTCAAAACAAAAGAGTTAGGTAAAATTACAAGTTAAAGTTTAATGCTCAAACTAACAACAAAACATTCAGGACTCATAAGGATAATGTAATGGCAAAAAACAGGTTAAATATATGGTTAACTGCAATAGCCTCTATTAACACGAAATTAGCAAGAGTAAATTTATCTAAGTCAGCCCTGATAAAATGAGAAAACAAGATAATACTCAGTGAATGCAAGATATATTATTACAGATACAAATTTTTATTACCACTGGCTGACATAAAAACACATGAATCACAAAAACCTTACTAGGCCTAAGAACCAACACCTGATGCTATACAGTACAAGAACAAAATGTAATAACACTTATACTCAAATTACACAGCTGCTAGATGGTTGGAGACTTCCTGAGCACTCACAATAATAACAACTGTACAGGGGAGGACAGAGATGTGAACAAAATGAGGAGTAGATCTAAGTGGCAATTAATGCAGAGACTGAGCTCATTATATAGGGGCCGGCAGAGCTTGATACAACTTGTAAGAAGGACGCGCAAATGAAGCCATAGGGGACAAAGAGTTGACACTCCTGCTCTGAACAACAGAAAGAACGACTTACTCTACTATAAGGGTAGGAGGGGGGAGTGAGGTAGAACACGCTCGTGATCAAACATGCAGCATACTGTACGTTAGAATTACACAAAGGATGATGAAATCATAGGCTATGTAACACCTCCCCACAAAGAAAAAGAAATTTACAAAGGAAATTTCTTATTACTCTAAAACAATCTGTCTAAAGTCTAGATAAGCAATCTGCAATAACATTTTCTTTCCCCTTGACATGTTGTATGTCTAATGAATACTCCTGAAGAAGTAGACTCCATCTTGTCAATCTCTGATTTTTATCTTTAAACTTACTAAGGAATTTCAGTGGGTTATGATCGGTATAAATGACTATGGGGTCAAAACCAGAACACAAATAAAATGAAAAATGCTGTAAACCCAAAATCAAGGCCAAAAGCTCTTTCTCAATAGTTGAGTAGTTCTTTTGAGGTGGAGTGAACTTCTTACTGTAATAAGATACAGGGTGTTCAATACCCTGATCATCCTCTTGCAGCAAAACAGCCCCAGCTCCTGTATCACTTGCATCAACAGCCATCTTAAAAGGCTTAGCAAAATTTGGAGTAGCGAGCACTGGCTGACTTAATAGGATAGCTTTAAGTTTGCTGAAAGAGGATTCACAGTTATCGGTCCAGACAAATTTAACTCCCTTTTTCAGTAGGTCTGTAAGTGGTGATACAAGAATTGAAAAGTTAAGAACAAATCTCCTGTAATAACCTACCATTCCCAAAAATCTTTGTAGCTCTTTCCTACTTTTAGGTCTGGGAAGATCACTTATAACCTGAACCTTAGCTCCTGGTGGTGCAACATGTCCATCACCAATTACGTACCCAAGGTACTGAACTTTAGCTTGACCAAACTCACACTTTGATAAATTAGCTACAAGATTAGCCTGAACCAAACGCTCAAGAAATTTACTGACATGGCATAGGTGATCTTTCCAGTTGTCACTGAAGATTAATACATCATCAATATAAACAACACACCCTGCCAAACCCTCTGTTACAACATTCATGAGCTTCTGAAATGTGGCTGGTGCATTCTTCATACCATATGGCATTACAGAACATGCAAAAGTCTTTCCTAGTGTTACAAAACATGAGATCTCCCTAGCACGTTCAGTCATAGGTACTTGCCAGTATCCCTTTAACAAATCAAACTTACTTATGTACCTAGCCTTTCCGATCTTGTCTATGCAATCTTCCACACGAGGGAGAGGGTAAGTGTCTGTTTTGGTTATCTGATTAACACGTCTGTAGTCGATGCAAAGCCGCTGTGACCCACCTGGCTTAGGGACTAGAGTGACAGGAGAACTCCACTCGCTCTGACAGGGCTCAATCATCTTGTGGTCCAACAGGTAGCCAAGCTCCTTCTGGATGAGAGGAACTTTCACTGGGTTCACACGGTAAGGAGGCAGTTTAATTGGCTTTGCGTCTCCAACATCGACATCATGCATCAACACAGTGGTTCTTCCTGGAGTGGCATGGAACACTTGCGGGTACTCCTGCAGTAATGCCGAAAACTCCTGCCTTTCCTCGGGAGCTAGATGAGAAAGCTTAGTCTGGAGATCATTCATGATATCAGGATTCTTCCCCAAACTATCACTCAGGCTCATGCTGCATGGGAGAACTTCACTTGCAGACTCGGGTGGAACAGCTACAGTGCAGACTGGGTTATTTTCGTCCCGCCTGTGATATAACTTTAGCATGTTGATGTGACAAAGTTGCTTGTTCTTTCTACGATCTGGTGTGGCGATGACATAGTTGACATCACTGAGTTTCTTCTCCACGAAATAAGGACCACTAAACTTGGCTTGAAGAGGTTGCCCATGCACTGGTAGCAGAATCAAAACCTGATCTCCTGGCTGAAAGTGGCGTAACCTGGACTTCTTATCATACCAAGTCTTCATCTTCTCCTGAGCAGCTCCTAAATTCTCTCTCGCCAGCTGTAAAGCAGTGGACAGCCGTTCTTTGAACTTCATCACATACTCCAGCAGGTTGACGTCATCTTCCTCCGACAGCCAGCATTCCTTGAGTAACTTAAGGGGTCCTCTTACTTCATGGCCAAACAGTAGTTCAAAAGGTGAGAAGCCCAGTGATTCATTTGGAGATTCTCTTGCGGCAAATACAACGAATGGAAGACCTTTATCCCAGTCTTTCTGATGTTCCAAACAGTATTTCTTGAGCATCGATTTGAGTGTTTGATGATATCTCTCCAACGCTCCTTGGGTCTGGGGATGGTAAGCTGAAGACGTGATCTGGGTGATGCCCAACTCTTTCAGAGACTGCTTGAAAACATTTGACATGAAATTACTTCCCGGTCTGACTGTACCTCCTTGGGCAGACCAAACTTTGTGAAGAACCCTAGCATTTCCTTAACCACGTTCTTTGCTGAGATATTTCTAAGTGGAATGGCTTCAGGATAACGAGTAGCCATATCAATCAGGGTCAACACATAAGAAAATCCTGAAGAAGTCTTAGGAAGAGGGCCCACAATATCCACCAACACACGGGTGAATGGCGCCTCAAAAGGAGGAATGGGAACTAGAGGTGCAACCTTTTCGGTCTGATTACACTTCCCCACAACTTGACAGGTGTGACAAGACTTACAATACCAGGAAACATCCCTG
The DNA here is from genome assembly GCF_032717465.1 of Coenobita brevimanus. Taxonomy (NCBI): domain Eukaryota; kingdom Metazoa; phylum Arthropoda; class Malacostraca; order Decapoda; family Coenobitidae; genus Coenobita; species Coenobita brevimanus. Next base: position 31,464,117 of record NC_137003.1, read on the forward strand.
AAGATACCTGGCCAGTAGAAGTGTTTCAAAATGCGTGCCACAGTCTTCCTCACTCCAAGGTGTCCTGCCAAACTGGAATCATGAGCCACTCTAATGATATCCTGCCTACAAACACGAGGGATGACAACTTGATGTACAACCTCCCATTCACAGTCGGCTGATGCTGTTGGGGGTCTCCACTTCCTCATAAGTACTCCTGACTTTATATAATAACAAGTAGAAGCACCAGCTGACTCTTCCTCACTGCAAGCAGAGTTAGCTAGACCTTTCAACTCAGGGTCAGCAACCTGCAACTCAACCAACTCTTGACGAGACAAATTATCAACACTACGGGGTACTGCCTCATCTGGTGAGTGGTCCAAATTAGCAAGAAAAGTGTCAGCTAGGATAACATCATCATCATCATTATCCTCTAAGTCACCAGTAACTTTAGACTTAGCCCTAGTGACAGCACATGCAGAGAACACATCAGGGACATCACAATCCTGGGTCGCAGCCACTGGCTCACTAGACAACTGAGGAGCTGGACACACTTGACTTCCACCAATATCATTTCCAAGTAAGAAAGTTACACCTGACATTGGGAGTGTCTCAACCAACCCAACCATAACGGAACCATTAACAAAACCAGACTCTAAATTCACTCTGCACAGAGGGACAGAGAAGTAATTATTCCCTACACCTTGTAAGATTACAGTTTCATCAGAGGAATTAACATTAGAGCCTAGAACACTGGTCAGCATAAGGGATTGGCAAGCACCTGTATCACGATATATTTTAACTGATTTCCTGTCATTACTGTCCAGAGGACTGACAAAACCATCAGACAGGAAATTAGCACATGAACTCTTGAGAGTGTCACCCACGTTACTGCTCAAAAGAGGAGCTCCATCATGAGAATTTAATTTACCCCTCAAAGCAGGTTCAGTTAACTCAGTTAAAGAATTCTGGGAACTCTCAAGGGTGGACACTAGACCAATTGACTGAATATTTAAAGACTCCTTTTTGTTCACATCACGCTGTCTCCTGAAACATTTCTCCGTAGTATGACCAAGCTTACTACAATAAGTACATTTACTTTTCTGAAATCTAGAGGTGAAGCTGGTATTTACTTCCTGAGAAACATCATCTTTATTCTCTTTCCTGTTACCTGTACTCTGAGTAGAGGCAACGTACTTACTCTCAGCTTTTTCTTTTTCTTTAGAATATCTCTTGTGAGTGAGAACATATTCATCAGCTAAAACTGCAGCATCAGACAAATTATCTATTCTTTTCTCATCAAGATATAGGCTTACATCTTTATTAATACACCTTTTGAAGTCCTCCAGCAAAATCATCTGCTTAAATTTGTCAAAATCAGAATCCACATTCTTAGAATTTAACCACTGCTCTAACAGATCTTCTTTGATTTTTGCATACTCAACATGGGATTGCTTATCTTGCTTATAAGTTGTCCTAAATTTTACTCTATAGGCTTCAGGAACAAGCTCATAGGCCTTAAGAATCAAGCTCTTAACTACATCATAATTATCAGATTGATCCTGAGGCAAAGATGCATAAGTTACTTGAGCTTTACCGGTGAGAACAGTTTGAAGGAGTACTGGCCAATACTTTTTGGGCCAATTAAAACCTGTAGCTACCCTCTCAAACAACTGAAAATACTTTGTTAAATCAGATTCATTAAAAGGAGGGACAAGTTTAACATTTTTAGCCACATCAAAATCATCAGAGCTAGATGATCCAGTTCCACCTTGTTTCATGCGATACTCATGGTCTGCCTGAATCCTAGCAAGTTCAATTTGTGCCTGAGCCTGTACCTGTGCCTCCTGAATACGAGCATTTGCCTGAAATTCAGCCTCCTTAGTACGAGCCTCCTGCAGGGCTAGCTGTAACTTAGCTAATTCAATCTGCGTTTGCTCATTTGGAGGAGTTACATTAAACAAGCTTTCATTAATCATGTCAACAATTTGATCTTTAGAATGATGAGAGCGAACAGCAATTCCCAATTGTTGAGCAACAAGCTTAAGTTCATTCTTTGTTCTGTTTTCTACATCACACACTGTTTGCACATTTGACAAAAAATCTTTGGCTTCATCAAGCGTAGTAATAGTAGACATCATGAATAAATCACAGTCACAAAATATCAAGCAATATCCTTATGATAATATCCTGAATATCCTGATAAGAGGTCGCCAAATTTATGTTACGGAACAGAGAAGTATAATGTACACTTTAAGTGAGAATACTAAAAATCACTACTGTCCCGTAAAGTTCCAGGTTCAAAACAAAAGAGTTAGGTAAAATTACAAGTTAAAGTTTAATGCTCAAACTAACAACAAAACATTCAGGACTCATAAGGATAATGTAATGGCAAAAAACAGGTTAAATATATGGTTAACTGCAATAGCCTCTATTAACACGAAATTAGCAAGAGTAAATTTATCTAAGTCAGCCCTGATAAAATGAGAAAACCGGATAATGCTCAGTGAATGCAAGATATATTATTACAGATACAAAATATTATTACCACTGGCTGACAATATGAATTACAAAAACTTTACTAGGCCTACGAATCAACACCTTATGCTATACAGTACAAGAACAAAATGTAATAACACTTATACTCAAATTACACAGCTGCTAGATGGTTGGAGACTTCCTGAGCACTCACAATAATAACAACTGTACAGGGGAGGACAGAGATGTGAACAAAATGAGGAGTAGATCTAAGTGGCAATTAATGCAGAGACTGAGCTCATTATATAGGGGCCGGCAGAGCTTGATACAACTTGTAAGAAGGACGCGCAAATGAAGCCATAGGGGACAAAGAGTTGACACTCCTGCTCTGAACAACAGAAAGAACGACTTACTCTACTATAAGGGAGGACGGGGGGAGTGAGGTAGAACACGCTCGTGATCAAACATGCAGCATACTGTACGTTAGAATTACACAAAGGATGATGAAATCATAGGCTATGTAACACCTCCCCACAAAGAAAAAGAAATTTACAAAGGAAATTTCTTATTACTCTAAAACAATCTGTCTAAAGTCTAGATAAGCAATCTGCAATAACATTTTCTTTCCCCTTGACATGTTGTATGTCTAATGAATACTCCTGAAGAAGTAGACTCCATCTTGTCAATCTCTGATTTTTATCTTTAAACTTACTAAGGAATTTCAGTGGGTTATGATCGGTATAAATGACTATGGGGTCAAAACCAGAACACAAATAAAATGAAAAATGCTGTAAACCCAAAATCAAGGCCAAAAGCTCTTTCTCAATAGTTGAGTAGTTCTTTTGAGGTGGAGTGAACTTCTTACTGTAATAAGATACAGGGTGTTCAATACCCTGATCATCCTCTTGCAGCAAAACAGCCCCAGCTCCTGTATCACTTGCATCAACAGCCATCTTAAAAGGCTTAGCAAAATTTGGAGTAGCGAGCACTGGCTGACTTAATAGGATAGCTTTAAGTTTGCTGAAAGAGGATTCACAGTTATCGGTCCAGACAAATTTAACTCCCTTTTTCAGTAGGTCTGTAAGTGGTGATACAAGAATTGAAAAGTTAAGAACAAATCTCCTGTAATAACCTACCATTCCCAAAAATCTTTGTAGCTCTTTCCTACTTTTAGGTCTGGGAAGATCACTTATAACCTGAACCTTAGCTCCTGGTGGTGCAACATGTCCATCACCAATTACGTACCCAAGGTACTGAACTTTAGCTTGACCAAACTCACACTTTGATAAATTAGCTACAAGATTAGCCTGAACCAAACGCTCAAGAAATTTACTGACATGGCATAGGTGATCTTTCCAGTTGTCACTGAAGATTAATACATCATCAATATAAACAACACACCCTGCCAAACCCTCTGTTACAACATTCATGAGCTTCTGAAATGTGGCTGGTGCATTCTTCATACCATATGGCATTACAGAACATGCAAAAGTCTTTCCTAGTGTTACAAAACATGAGATCTCCCTAGCACGTTCAGTCATAGGTACTTGCCAGTATCCCTTTAACAAATCAAACTTACTTATGTACCTAGCCTTTCCGATCTTGTCTATGCAATCTTCCACACGAGGGAGAGGGTAAGTGTCTGTTTTGGTTATCTGATTAACACGTCTGTAGTCGATGCAAAGCCGCTGTGACCCACCTGGCTTAGGGACTAGAGTGACAGGAGAACTCCACTCGCTCTGACAGGGCTCAATCATCTTGTGGTCCAACAGGTAGCCAAGCTCCTTCTGGATGAGAGGAACTTTCACTGGGTTCACACGGTAAGGAGGCAGTTTAATTGGCTTTGCGTCTCCAACATCGACATCATGCATCAACACAGTGGTTCTTCCTGGAGTGGCATGGAACACTTGCGGGTACTCCTGCAGTAATGCCGAAAACTCCTGCCTTTCCTCGGGAGCTAGATGAGAAAGCTTAGTCTGGAGATCATTCATGATATCAGGATTCTTCCCCAAACTATCACTCAGGCTCATGCTGCATGGGAGAACTTCACTTGCAGACTCGGGTGGAACAGCTACAGTGCAGACTGGGTTATTTTCGTCCCGCCTGTGATATAACTTTAGCATGTTGATGTGACAAAGTTGCTTGTTCTTTCTACGATCTGGTGTGGCGATGACATAGTTGACATCACTGAGTTTCTTCTCCACGAAATAAGGACCACTAAACTTGGCTTGAAGAGGTTGCCCATGCACTGGTAGCAGAATCAAAACCTGATCTCCTGGCTGAAAGTGGCGTAACCTGGACTTCTTATCATACCAAGTCTTCATCTTCTCCTGAGCAGCTCCTAAATTCTCTCTCGCCAGCTGTAAAGCAGTGGACAGCCGTTCTTTGAACTTCATCACATACTCCAGCAGGTTGACGTCATCTTCCTCCGACAGCCAGCATTCCTTGAGTAACTTAAGGGGTCCTCTTACTTCATGGCCAAACAGTAGTTCAAAGGGTGAGAAGCCCAGTGATTCATTTGGAGATTCTCTTGCGGCAAATACAACGAATGGAAGACCTTTATCCCAGTCTTTCTGATGTTCCAAACAGTATTTCTTGAGCATCGATTTGAGTGTTTGATGATATCTCTCCAACGCTCCTTGGGTCTGGGGATGGTAAGCTGAAGACGTGATCTGGGTGATGCCCAACTCTTTCAGAGACTGCTTGAAAACATTTGACATGAAATTACTTCCCCGGTCTGACTGTACCTCCTTGGGCAGACCAAACTTTGTGAAGAACCCTAGCATTTCCTTAACCACGTTCTTTGCTGAGATATTTCTAAGTGGAATGGCTTCAGGATAACGAGTAGCCATATCAATCAGGGTCAACACATAAGAAAATCCTGAAGAAGTCTTAGGAAGAGGGCCCACAATATCCACCAACACACGGGTGAATGGCGCCTCAAAAGGAGGAATGGGAACTAGAGGTGCAACCTTTTCGGTCTGATTACACTTCCCCACAACTTGACAGGTGTGACAAGACTTACAATACCAGGAAACATCCCTGAAGATACCTGGCCAGTAGAAGTGTTTCAAAATGCGTGCCACAGTCTTCCTCACTCCAAGGTGTCCTGCCAAACTGGAATCATGAGCCACTCTAATGATATCCTGCCTACAAACACGAGGGATGACAACTTGATGTACAACCTCCCATTCACAGTCGGCTGATGCTGTTGGGGGTCTCCACTTCCTCATAAGTACTCCTGACTTTATATAATAACAAGTAGAAGCACCAGCTGACTCTTCCTCACTGCAAGCAGAGTTAGCTAGACCTTTCAACTCAGGGTCAGCAACCTGCAACTCAACCAACTCTTGACGAGACAAATTATCAACACTACGGGGTACTGCCTCATCTGGTGAGTGGTCCAAATTAGCAAGAAAAGTGTCAGCTAGGATAACATCATCATCATCATTATCCTCTAAGTCACCAGTAACTTTAGACTTAGCCCTAGTGACAGCACATGCAGAGAACACATCAGGGACATCACAATCCTGGGTCGCAGCCACTGGCTCACTAGACAACTGAGGAGCTGGACACACTTGACTTCCACCAATATCATTTCCAAGTAAGAAAGTTACACCTGACATTGGGAGTGTCTCAACCAACCCAACCATAACGGAACCATTAACAAAACCAGACTCTAAATTCACTCTGCACAGAGGGACAGAGAAGTAATTATTCCCTACACCTTGTAAGATTACAGTTTCATCAGAGGAATTAACATTAGAGCCTAGAACACTGGTCAGCATAAGGGATTGGCAAGCACCTGTATCACGATATATTTTAACTGATTTCCTGTCATTACTGTCCAGAGGACTGACAAAACCATCAGACAGGAAATTAGCACATGAACTCTTGAGAGTGTCACCCACGTTACTGCTCAAAAGAGGAGCTCCATCATGAGAATTTAATTTACCCCTCAAAGCAGGTTCAGTTAACTCAGTTAAAGAATTCTGGGAACTCTCAAGGGTGGACACTAGACCAATTGACTGAATATTTAAAGACTCCTTTTTGTTCACATCACGCTGTCTCCTGAAACATTTCTCCGTAGTATGACCAAGCTTACTACAATAAGTACATTTACTTTTCTGAAATCTAGAGGTGAAGCTGGTATTTACTTCCTGAGAAACATCATCTTTATTCTCTTTCCTGTTACCTGTACTCTGAGTAGAGGCAACGTACTTACTCTCAGCTTTCTCTTTTTCTTTAGAATATCTCTTGTGAGTGAGAACATATTCATCAGCTAAAACTGCAGCATCAGACAAATTATCTATTCTTTTCTCATCAAGATATAGGCTTACATCTTTATTAATACACCTTTTGAAGTCCTCCAGCAAAATCATCTGCTTAAATTTGTCAAAATCAGAATCCACATTCTTAGAATTTAACCACTGCTCTAACAGATCTTCTTTGATTTTTGCATACTCAACATGGGATTGCTTATCTTGCTTATAAGTTGTCCTAAATTTTACTCTATAGGCTTCAGGAACAAGCTCATAGGCCTTAAGAATCAAGCTCTTAACTACATCATAATTATCAGATTGATCCTGAGGCAAAGATGCATAAGTTACTTGAGCTTTACCGGTGAGAACAGTTTGAAGGAGTACTGGCCAATACTTTTTGGGCCAATTAAAACCTGTAGCTACCCTCTCAAACAACTGAAAATACTTTGTTAAATCAGATTCATTAAAAGGAGGGACAAGTTTAACATTTTTAGCCACATCAAAATCATCAGAGCTAGATGATCCAGTTCCACCTTGTTTCATGCGATACTCATGGTCTGCCTGAATCCTAGCAAGTTCAACTTGTGCCTGAAACTCAGCCTCCTTAGCACGAGCCTGAAACTCAGCCTCCTTAGCATTTGCCTGAAACTCAGCCTCCTGAATACGAGCTTTTGCCTGAAATTCAGCCTCCTTAGCACGAGCCTCCTGCAGGGCTAGCTGTAACTTAGCTAATTCAATCTGCGTTTGCTCATTTGGAGGAGTTACATTAAACAAGCTTTCATTAATCATGTCAACAATTTGATCTTTAGAATGATGAGAGCGAACAGCAATTCCCAATTGTTGAGCAACAAGCTTAAGTTCATTCTTTGTTCTGTTTTCTACATCACACACTGTTTGCACATTTGACAAAAAATCTTTGGCTTCATCAAGCGTAGTAATAGTAGACATCATGAATAAATCACAGTCACAAAATATCAAGCAATATCCTTATGATAATATCCTGAATATCCTGATAAGAGGTCGCCAAATTTATGTTACGGAACAGAGAAAGATAATGTACACTTTAAGTGAGAATACTAAAAATCACTACTGTCCCGTAAAGTTCCAGGTTCAAAACAAAAGAGTTAGGTAAAATTACAAGTTAAAGTTTAATGCTCAAACTAACAACAAAACATTCAGGACTCATAAGGATAATGTAATGGCAAAAAACAGGTTAAATATATGGTTAACTGCAATAGCCTCTATTAACACGAAATTAGCAAGAGTAAATTTATCTAAGTCAGCCCTGATAAAATGAGAAAACCAGATAATGCTCAGTGAATGCAAGATATATTATTACAGATACAAAATATCATTACCACTGGCTGACATAAAACACACAAATCACAAAAACTTTACTAGGCCTACGAATCAACACCTTATGCTATACAGTACAAGAACAAAATGTAATAACACTTATACTCAAATTACACAGCTGCTAGATGGTTGGAGACTTCCTGAGCACTCACAATAATAACAACTGTACAGGGGAGGACAGAGATGTGAACAAAATGAGGAGTAGATCTAAGTGGCAATTAATGCAGAGACTGAGCTCATTATATAGGGGCCGGCAGAGCTTGATACAACTTGTAAGAAGGACGCGCAAATGAAGCCATAGGGGACAAAGAGTTGACACTCCTGCTCTGAACAACAGAAAGAACGACTTACTCTACTATAAGGGAGGAGGGGGAGTGAGGTAGAACACGCTCGTGATCAAACATGCAGCATACTGTACGTTAGAATTACACAAAGGATGATGAAATCATAGGCTATGTAACACCTCCCCACAAAGAAAAAGAAATTTACAAAGGAAATTTCTTATTACTCTAAAACAATCTGTCTAAAGTCTAGATAAGCAATCTGCAATAACATTTTCTTTCCCCTTGACATGTTGTATGTCTAATGAATACTCCTGAAGAAGTAGACTCCATCTTGTCAATCTCTGATTTTTATCTTTAAACTTACTAAGGAATTTCAGTGGGTTATGATCGGTATAAATGACTATGGGGTCAAAACCAGAACACAAATAAAATGAAAAATGCTGTAAACCCAAAATCAAGGCCAAAAGCTCTTTCTCAATAGTTGAGTAGTTCTTTTGAGGTGGAGTGAACTTCTTACTGTAATAAGATACAGGGTGTTCAATACCCTGATCATCCTCTTGCAGCAAAACAGCCCCAGCTCCTGTATCACTTGCATCAACAGCCATCTTAAAAGGCTTAGCAAAATTTGGAGTAGCGAGCACTGGCTGACTTAATAGGATAGCTTTAAGTTTGCTGAAAGAGGATTCACAGTTATCGGTCCAGACAAATTTAACTCCCTTTTTCAGTAGGTCTGTAAGTGGTGATACAAGAATTGAAAAGTTAAGAACAAATCTCCTGTAATAACCTACCATTCCCAAAAATCTTTGTAGCTCTTTCCTACTTTTAGGTCTGGGAAGATCACTTATAACCTGAACCTTAGCTCCTGGTGGTGCAACATGTCCATCACCAATTACGTACCCAAGGTACTGAACTTTAGCTTGACCAAACTCACACTTTGATAAATTAGCTACAAGATTAGCCTGAACCAAACGCTCAAGAAATTTACTGACATGGCATAGGTGATCTTTCCAGTTGTCACTGAAGATTAATACATCATCAATATAAACAACACACCCTGCCAAACCCTCTGTTACAACATTCATGAGCTTCTGAAATGTGGCTGGTGCATTCTTCATACCATATGGCATTACAGAACATGCAAAAGTCTTTCCTAGTGTTACAAAACATGAGATCTCCCTAGCACGTTCAGTCATAGGTACTTGCCAGTATCCCTTTAACAAATCAAACTTACTTATGTACCTAGCCTTTCCGATCTTGTCTATGCAATCTTCCACACGAGGGAGAGGGTAAGTGTCTGTTTTGGTTATCTGATTAACACGTCTGTAGTCGATGCAAAGCCGCTGTGACCCACCTGGCTTAGGGACTAGAGTGACAGGAGAACTCCACTCGCTCTGACAGGGCTCAATCATCTTGTGGTCCAACAGGTAGCCAAGCTCCTTCTGGATGAGAGGAACTTTCACTGGGTTCACACGGTAAGGAGGCAGTTTAATTGGCTTTGCGTCTCCAACATCGACATCATGCATCAACACAGTGGTTCTTCCTGGAGTGGCATGGAACACTTGCGGGTACTCCTGCAGTAATGCCGAAAACTCCTGCCTTTCCTCGGGAGCTAGATGAGAAAGCTTAGTCTGGAGATCATTCATGATATCAGGATTCTTCCCCAAACTATCACTCAGGCTCATGCTGCATGGGAGAACTTCACTTGCAGACTCGGGTGGAACAGCTACAGTGCAGACTGGGTTATTTTCGTCCCGCCTGTGATATAACTTTAGCATGTTGATGTGACAAAGTTGCTTGTTCTTTCTACGATCTGGTGTGGCGATGACATAGTTGACATCACTGAGTTTCTTCTCCACGAAATAAGGACCACTAAACTTGGCTTGAAGAGGTTGCCCATGCACTGGTAGCAGAATCAAAACCTGATCTCCTGGCTGAAAGTGGCGTAACCTGGACTTCTTATCATACCAAGTCTTCATCTTCTCCTGAGCAGCTCCTAAATTCTCTCTCGCCAGCTGTAAAGCAGTGGACAGCCGTTCTTTGAACTTCATCACATACTCCAGCAGGTTGACGTCATCTTCCTCCGACAGCCAGCATTCCTTGAGTAACTTAAGGGGTCCTCTTACTTCATGGCCAAACAGTAGTTCAAAGGGTGAGAAGCCCAGTGATTCATTTGGAGATTCTCTTGCGGCAAATACAACGAATGGAAGACCTTTATCCCAGTCTTTCTGATGTTCCAAACAGTATTTCTTGAGCATCGATTTGAGTGTTTGATGATATCTCTCCAACGCTCCTTGGGTCTGGGGATGGTAAGCTGAAGACGTGATCTGGGTGATGCCCAACTCTTTCAGAGACTGCTTGAAAACATTTGACATGAAATTACTTCCCCGGTCTGACTGTACCTCCTTGGGCAGACCAAACTTTGTGAAGAACCCTAGCATTTCCTTAACCACGTTCTTTGCTGAGATATTTCTAAGTGGAATGGCTTCAGGATAACGAGTAGCCATATCAATCAGGGTCAACACATAAGAAAATCCTGAAGAAGTCTTAGGAAGAGGGCCCACAATATCCACCAACACACGGGTGAATGGCGCCTCAAAAGGAGGAATGGGAACTAGAGGTGCAACCTTTTCGGTCTGATTACACTTCCCCACAACTTGACAGGTGTGACAAGACTTACAATACCAGGAAACATCCCTGAAGATACCTGGCCAGTAGAAGTGTTTCAAAATGCGTGCCACAGTCTTCCTCACTCCAAGGTGTCCTGCCAAACTGGAATCATGAGCCACTCTAATGATATCCTGCCTACAAACACGAGGGATGACAACTTGATGTACAACCTCCCATTCACAGTCGGCTGATGCTGTTGGGGGTCTCCACTTCCTCATAAGTACTCCTGACTTTATATAATAACAAGTAGAAGCACCAGCTGACTCTTCCTCACTGCAAGCAGAGTTAGCTAGACCTTTCAACTCAGGGTCAGCAACCTGCAACTCAACCAACTCTTGACGAGACAAATTATCAACACTACGGGGTACTGCCTCATCTGGTGAGTGGTCCAAATTAGCAAGAAAAGTGTCAGCTAGGATAACATCATCATCATCATTATCCTCTAAGTCACCAGTAACTTTAGACTTAGCCCTAGTGACAGCACATGCAGAGAACACATCAGGGACATCACAATCCTGGGTCGCAGCCACTGGCTCACTAGACAACTGAGGAGCTGGACACACTTGACTTCCACCAATATCATTTCCAAGTAAGAAAGTTACACCTGACATTGGGAGTGTCTCAACCAACCCAACCATAACGGAACCATTAACAAAACCAGACTCTAAATTCACTCTGCACAGAGGGACAGAGAAGTAATTATTCCCTACACCTTGTAAGATTACAGTTTCATCAGAGGAATTAACATTAGAGCCTAGAACACTGGTCAGCATAAGGGATTGGCAAGCACCTGTATCACGATATATTTTAACTGATTTCCTGTCATTACTGTCCAGAGGACTGACAAAACCATCAGACAGGAAATTAGCACATGAACTCTTGAGAGTGTCACCCACGTTACTGCTCAAAAGAGGAGCTCCATCATGAGAATTTAATTTACCCCTCAAAGCAGGTTCAGTTAACTCAGTTAAAGAATTCTGGGAACTCTCAAGGGTGGACACTAGACCAATTGACTGAATATTTAAAGACTCCTTTTTGTTCACATCACGCTGTCTCCTGAAACATTTCTCCGTAGTATGACCAAGCTTACTACAATAAGTACATTTACTTTTCTGAAATCTAGAGGTGAAGCTGGTATTTACTTCCTGAGAAACATCATCTTTATTCTCTTTCCTGTTACCTGTACTCTGAGTAGAGGCAACGTACTTACTCTCAGCTTTCCTTTTTTCTTTAGAATATCTCTTGTGAGTGAGAACATATTCATCAGCTAAAACTGCAGCATCAGACAAATTATCTATTCTTTTCTCATCAAGATATAGGCTTACATCTTTATTAATACACCTTTTGAAGTCCTCCAGCAAAATCATCTGCTTAAATTTGTCAAAATCAGAATCCACATTCTTAGAATTTAACCACTGCTCTAACAGATCTTCTTTGATTTTTGCATACTCAACATGGGATTGCTTATCTTGCTTATAAGTTGTCCTAAATTTTACTCTATAGGCTTCAGGAACAAGCTCATAGGCCTTAAGAATCAAGCTCTTAACTACATCATAATTATCAGATTGATCCTGAGGCAAAGATGCATAAGTTACTTGAGCTTTACCGGTGAGAACAGTTTGAAGGAGTACTGGCCAATACTTTTTGGGCCAATTAAAACCTGTAGCTACCCTCTCAAACAACTGAAAATACTTTGTTAAATCAGATTCATTAAAAGGAGGGACAAGTTTAACATTTTTAGCCACATCAAAATCATCAGAGCTAGATGATCCAGTTCCACCTTGTTTCATGCGATACTCATGGTCTGCCTGAATCCTAGCAAGTTCAACTTGTGCCTGAAACTCAGCCTCCTTAGCACGAGCCTGAAATTCAGCCTCCTTAGCATTTGCCTGAAACTCAGCCTCCGGAATAAGAGCTTTTGCCTGAAATTCAGCCTCCTTAGCACGAGCCTCCTGCAGGGCTAGCTGTAACTTAGCTAATTCAATCTGCGTTTGCTCATTTGGAGGAGTTACATTAAACAAGCTTTCATTAATCATGTCAACAATTTGATCTTTAGAATGATGAGAGCGAACAGCAATTCCCAATTGTTGAGCAACAAGCTTAAGTTCATTCTTTGTTCTGTTTTCTACATCACACACTGTTTGCACATTTGACAAAAAATCTTTGGCTTCATCAAGCGTAGTAATAGTAGACATCATGAATAAATCACAGTCACAAAATATCAAGCAATATCCTTATGATAATATCCTGAATATCCTGATAAGAGGTCGCCAAATTTATGTTACGGAACAGAGAAAGATAATGTACACTTTAAGTGAGAATACTAAAAATCACTACTGTCCCGTAAAGTTCCAGGTTCAAAACAAAAGAGTTAGGTAAAATTACAAGTTAAAGTTTAATGCTCAAACTAACAACAAAACATTCAGGACTCATAAGGATAATGTAATGACAAAAAACAGGTTAAATATATGGTTAACTGCAATAGCCTCTATTAACACGAAATTAGCATGAGTAAATTTATCTAAGTCAGCCCTGATAAAATGAGAAAAAACTGGATAATGCTCAGTTAACACAAGATATATTATTACAGATACAAAATATTATAACCACTGGCTGACAATATGAATTACAAAAATTTACTAGGCCTACGAATCAACACCTTATGCTATACAGTACAAGAACAAAATGTAATAACACTTATACTCAAATTACACAGCTGCTAGATGGTTGGAGACTTCCTGAGCACTCACAATAATAACAACTGTACAGGGGAGGACAGAGATGTGAACAAAATGAGGAGTAGATCTAAGTGGCAATTAATGCAGAGACTGAGCTCATTATATAGGGGCCGGCAGAGCTTGATACAACTTGTAAGAAGGACGCGCAAATGAAGCCAGAGGGGACAAAGAGTTGACACTCCTGCTCTGAACAACAGAAAGAACGACTTACTCTACTATAAGGGAGGACGGGGGAGTGAGGTAGAACACGCTCGTGATCAAACATGCAGCATACTGTACGTTAGAATTACACAAAGGATGATGAAATCATAGGCTATGTAACACCTCCCCACAAAGAAAAAGAAATTTACAAAGGAAATTTCTTATTACTCTAAAACAATCTGTCTAAAGTCTAGATAAGCAATCTGCAATAACATTTTCTTTCCCCTTGACATGTTGTATGTCTAATGAATACTCCTGAAGAAGTAGACTCCATCTTGTCAATCTCTGATTTTTATCTTTAAACTTACTAAGGAATTTCAGTGGGTTATGATCGGTATAAATGACTATGGGGTCAAAACCAGAACACAAATAAAATGAAAAATGCTGTAAACCCAAAATCAAGGCCAAAAGCTCTTTCTCAATAGTTGAGTAGTTCTTTTGAGGTGGAGTGAACTTCTTACTGTAATAAGATACAGGGTGTTCAATACCCTGATCATCCTCTTGCAGCAAAACAGCCCCAGCTCCTGTATCACTTGCATCAACAGCCATCTTAAAAGGCTTAGCAAAATTTGGAGTAGCGAGCACTGGCTGACTTAATAGGATAGCTTTAAGTTTGCTGAAAGAGGATTCACAGTCATCGGTCCAGACAAATTTAACTCCCTTTTTCAGTAGGTCTGTAAGTGGTGATACAAGAATTGAAAAGTTAAGAACAAATCTCCTGTAATAACCTACCATTCCCAAAAATCTTTGTAGCTCTTTCCTACTTTTAGGTCTGGGAAGATCACTTATAACCTGAACCTTAGCTCCTGGTGGTGCAACATGTCCATCACCAATTACGTACCCAAGGTACTGAACTTTAGCTTGACCAAACTCACACTTTGATAAATTAGCTACAAGATTAGCCTGAACCAAACGCTCAAGAAATTTACTGACATGGCATAGGTGATCTTTCCAGTTGTCACTGAAGATTAATACATCATCAATATAAACAACACACCCTGCCAAACCCTCTGTTACAACATTCATGAGCTTCTGAAATGTGGCTGGTGCATTCTTCATACCATATGGCATTACAGAACATGCAAAAGTCTTTCCTAGTGTTACAAAACATGAGATCTCCCTAGCACGTTCAGTCATAGGTACTTGCCAGTATCCCTTTAACAAATCAAACTTACTTATGTACCTAGCCTTTCCGATCTTGTCTATGCAATCTTCCACACGAGGGAGAGGGTAAGTGTCTGTTTTGGTTATCTGATTAACACGTCTGTAGTCGATGCAAAGCCGCTGTGACCCACCTGGCTTAGGGACTAGAGTGACAGGAGAACTCCACTCGCTCTGACAGGGCTCAATCATCTTGTGGTCCAACAGGTAGCCAAGCTCCTTCTGGATGAGAGGAACTTTCACTGGGTTCACACGGTAAGGAGGCAGTTTAATTGGCTTTGCGTCTCCAACATCGACATCATGCATCAACACAGTGGTTCTTCCTGGAGTGGCACGGAACACTTGCGGGTACTCCTGCAGTAATGCCGAAAACTCCTGCCTTTCCTCGGGAGCTAGATGAGAAAGCTTAGTCTGGAGATCATTCATGATATCAGGATTCTTCCCCAAACTATCACTCAGGCTCATGCTGCATGGGAGAACTTCACTTGCAGACTCGGGTGGAACAGCTACAGTGCAGACTGGGTTATTTTCGTCCCGCCTGTGATATAACTTTAGCATGTTGATGTGACAAAGTTGCTTGTTCTTTCTACGATCTGGTGTGGCGATGACATAGTTGACATCACTGAGTTTCTTCTCCACGAAATAAGGACCACTAAACTTGGCTTGAAGAGGTTGCCCATGCACCGGTAGCAGAATCAAAACCTGATCTCCTGGCTGAAAGTGGCGTAACCTGGACTTCTTATCATACCAAGTCTTCATCTTCTCCTGAGCAGCTCCTAAATTCTCTCTCGCCAGCTGTAAAGCAGTGGACAGCCGTTCTTTGAACTTCATCACATACTCCAGCAGGTTGACGTCATCTTCCTCCGACAGCCAGCATTCCTTGAGTAACTTAAGGGGTCCTCTTACTTCATGGCCAAACAGTAGTTCAAAAGGTGAGAAGCCCAGTGATTCATTTGGAGATTCTCTTGCGGCAAATACAACGAATGGAAGACCTTTATCCCAGTCTTTCTGATGTTCCAAACAGTATTTCTTGAGCATCGATTTGAGTGTTTGATGATATCTCTCCAACGCTCCTTGGGTCTGGGGATGGTAAGCTGAAGACGTGATCTGGGTGATGCCCAACTCTTTCAGAGACTGCTTGAAAACATTTGACATGAAATTACTTCCCCGGTCTGACTGTACCTCCTTGGGCAGACCAAACTTTGTGAAGAACCCTAGCATTTCCTTAACCACGTTCTTTGCTGAGATATTTCTAAGTGGAATGGCTTCAGGATAACGAGTAGCCATATCAATCAGGGTCAACACATAAGAAAATCCTGAAGAAGTCTTAGGAAGAGGGCCCACAATATCCACCAACACACGGGTGAATGGCGCCTCAAAAGGAGGAATGGGAACTAGAGGTGCAACCTTTTCGGTCTGATTACACTTCCCCACAACTTGACAGGTGTGACAAGACTTACAATACCAGGAAACATCCCTGAAGATACCTGGCCAGTAGAAGTGTTTCAAAATGCGTGCCACAGTCTTCCTCACTCCAAGGTGTCCTGCCAAACTGGAATCATGAGCCACTCTAATGATATCCTGCCTACAAACACGAGGGATGACAACTTGATGTACAACCTCCCATTCACAGTCGGCTGATGCTGTTGGGGGTCTCCACTTCCTCATAAGTACTCCTGACTTTATATAATAACAAGTAGAAGCACCAGCTGACTCTTCCTCACTGCAAGCAGAGTTAGCTAGACCTTTCAACTCAGGGTCAGCAACCTGCAACTCAACCAACTCTTGACGAGACAAATTATCAACACTACGAGGTACTGCCTCATCTGGTGAGTGGTCCAAATTAGCAAGAAAAGTGTCAGCTAGGATAACATCATCATCATCATTATCCTCTAAGTCACCAGTAACTTTAGACTTAGCCCTAGTGACAGCACATGCAGAGAACACATCAGGGACATCACAATCCTGGGCTGCAGCCACTGGCTCACTAGACAACTGAGGAGCTGGACACACTTGACTTCCACCAATATCATTTCCAAGTAAGAAAGTTACACCTGACATTGGGAGTGTCTCAACCAACCCAACCATAACGGAACCATTAACAAAACCAGACTCTAAATTCACTCTGCACAGAGGGACAGAGAAGTAATTATTCCCTACACCTTGTAAGATTACAGTTTCATCAGAGGAATTAACATTAGAGCCTAGAACACTGGTCAGCATAAGGGATTGGCAAGCACCTGTATCACGATATATTTTAACTGATTTCCTGTCATTACTGTCCAGAGGACTGACAAAACCATCAGACAGGAAATTAGCACATGAACTCTTGAGAGTGTCACCCACGTTACTGCTCAAAAGAGGAGCTCCATCATGAGAATTTAATTTACCCCTCAAAGCAGGTTCAGTTAACTCAGTTAAAGAATTCTGGGAACTCTCAAGGGTGGACACTAGACCAATTGACTGAATATTTAAAGACTCCTTTTTGTTCACATCACGCTGTCTCCTGAAACATTTCTCCGTAGTATGACCAAGCTTACTACAATAAGTACATTTACTTTTCTGAAATCTAGAGGTGGAGCTGGTATTTACTTCCTGAGAAACATCATCTTTATTCTCTTTCCTGTTACCTGTACTCTGAGTAGAGGCAACGTACTTACTCTCAGCTTTCCTTTTTCTTTAGAATATCTCTTGTGAGTGAGAACATATTCATCAGCTAAAACTGCAGCATCAGACAAATTATCTATTCTTTTCTCATCAAGATATAGGCTTACATCTTTATTAATACACCTTTTGAAGTCCTCCAGCAAAATCATCTGCTTAAATTTGTCAAAATCAGAATCCACATTCTTAGAATTTAACCACTGCTCTAACAGATCTTCTTTGATTTTTGCATACTCAACATGGGATTGCTTATCTTGCTTATAAGTTGTCCTAAATTTTACTCTATAGGCTTCAGGAACAAGCTCATAGGCCTTAAGAATCAAGCTCTTAACTACATCATAATTATCAGATTGATCCTGAGGCAAAGATGCATAAGTTACTTGAGCTTTACCGGTGAGAACAGTTTGAAGGAGTACTGGCCAATACTTTTTGGGCCAATTAAAACCTGTAGCTACCCTCTCAAACAACTGAAAATACTTTGTTAAATCAGATTCATTAAAAGGAGGGACAAGTTTAACATTTTTAGCCACATCAAAATCATCAGAGCTAGATGATCCAGTTCCACCTTGTTTCATGCGATACTCATGGTCTGCCTGAATCCTAGCAAGTTCAACTTGTGCCTGAAACTCAGCCTCCTTAGCACGAGCCTGAAACTCAGCCTCCTTAGCATTTGCCTGAAACTCAGCCTCCTGAATAAGAGCTTTTGCCTGAAATTGAGCCTCCTTAGCACGAGCCTCCTGCAGGGCTAGCTGTAACTTAGCTAATTCAATCTGCGTTTGCTCATTTGGAGGAGTTACAT
This sequence comes from Coenobita brevimanus, assembly GCF_032717465.1. Lineage (NCBI taxonomy): Eukaryota > Metazoa > Arthropoda > Malacostraca > Decapoda > Coenobitidae > Coenobita > Coenobita brevimanus. Next base: position 31,482,706 of record NC_137003.1, read on the forward strand.
TAAACAAGCTTTCATTAATCATGTCAACAATTTGATCTTTAGAATGATGAGAGCGAACAGCAATTCCCAATTGTTGAGCAACAAGCTTAAGTTCATTCTTTGTTCTGTTTTCTACATCACACACTGTTTGCACATTTGACAAAAATCTTTGGCTTCATCAAGCGTAGTAATAGTAGACATCATGAATAAATCACAGTCACAAAATATCAAGCAATATCCTTATGATAATATCCTGAATATCCTGATAAGAGGTCGCCAAATTTATGTTACGGAACAGAGAAAGATAATGTACACTTTAAGTGAGAATACTAAAAATCACTACTGTCCCGTAAAGTTCCAGGTTCAAAACAAAAGAGTTAGGTAAAATTACAAGTTAAAGTTTAATGCTCAAACTAACAACAAAACATTCAGGACTCATAAGGATAATGTAATGGCAAAAAACAGGTTAAATATATGGTTAACTGCAATAGCCTCTATTAACACAAAATTAGCATGAGTAAATTTATCTAAGTAAGCCCTGATAAAATGAGAAAACACTGGATAATGCTCAGTTAACGCAAGATATATTATTACAGATACAAAATATTATTACCACTGGCTGACAATATGAATTACAAAAACTTTACTAGGCCTACGAATCAACACCTTATGCTATACAGTACAAGAACAAAATGTAATAACACTTATACTCAAATTACACAGCTGCTAGATGGTTGGAGACTTCCTGAGCACTCACAATAATAACAACTGTACAGGGGAGGACAGAGATGTGAACAAAATGAGGAGTAGATCTAAGTGGCAATTAATGCAGAGACTGAGCTCATTATATAGGGGCCGGCAGAGCTTGATACAACTTGTAAGAAGGACGCGCAAATGAAGCCAGAGGGGACAAAGAGTTGACACTCCTGCTCTGAACAACAGAAAGAACGACTTACTCTACTATAAGGGAGGACGGGGGGAGTGAGGTAGAACACGCTCGTGATCAAACATGCAGCATACTGTACGTTAGAATTACACAAAGGATGATGAAATCATAGGCTATGTAACACCTCCCCACAAAGAAAAAGAAATTTACAAAGGAAATTTCTTATTACTCTAAAACAATCTGTCTAAAGTCTAGATAAGCAATCTGCAATAACATTTTCTTTCCCCTTGACATGTTGTATGTCTAATGAATACTCCTGAAGAAGTAGACTCCATCTTGTCAATCTCTGATTTTTATCTTTAAACTTACTAAGGAATTTCAGTGGGTTATGATCGGTATAAATGACTATGGGGTCAAAACCAGAACACAAATAAAATGAAAAATGCTGTAAACCCAAAATCAAGGCCAAAAGCTCTTTCTCAATAGTTGAGTAGTTCTTTTGAGGTGGAGTGAACTTCTTACTGTAATAAGATACAGGGTGTTCAATACCCTGATCATCCTCTTGCAGCAAAACAGCCCCAGCTCCTGTATCACTTGCATCAACAGCCATCTTAAAAGGCTTAGCAAAATTTGGAGTAGCGAGCACTGGCTGACTTAATAGGATAGCTTTAAGTTTGCTGAAAGAGGATTCACAGTCATCGGTCCAGACAAATTTAACTCCCTTTTTCAGTAGGTCTGTAAGTGGTGATACAAGAATTGAAAAGTTAAGAACAAATCTCCTGTAATAACCTACCATTCCCAAAAATCTTTGTAGCTCTTTCCTACTTTTAGGTCTGGGAAGATCACTTATAACCTGAACCTTAGCTCCTGGTGGTGCAACATGTCCATCACCAATTACGTACCCAAGGTACTGAACTTTAGCTTGACCAAACTCACACTTTGATAAATTAGCTACAAGATTAGCCTGAACCAAACGCTCAAGAAATTTACTGACATGGCATAGGTGATCTTTCCAGTTGTCACTGAAGATTAATACATCATCAATATAAACAACACACCCTGCCAAACCCTCTGTTACAACATTCATGAGCTTCTGAAATGTGGCTGGTGCATTCTTCATACCATATGGCATTACAGAACATGCAAAAGTCTTTCCTAGTGTTACAAAACATGAGATCTCCCTAGCACGTTCAGTCATAGGTACTTGCCAGTATCCCTTTAACAAATCAAACTTACTTATGTACCTAGCCTTTCAGATCTTGTCTATGCAATCTTCCACACGAGGGAGAGGGTAAGTGTCTGTTTTGGTTATCTGATTAACATGTCTGTAGTCGATGCAAAGCCGCTGTGACCCACCTGGCTTAGGGACTAGAGTGACAGGAGAACTCCACTCGCTCTGACAGGGCTCAATCATCTTGTGGTCCAACAGGTAGCCAAGCTCCTTCTGGATGAGAGGAACTTTCACTGGGTTCACACGGTAAGGAGGCAGTTTAATTGGCTTTGCGTCTCCAACATCGACATCATGCATCAACACAGTGGTTCTTCCTGGAGTGGCACGGAACACTTGCGGGTACTCCTGCAGTAATGCCGAAAACTCCTGCCTTTCCTCGGGAGCTAGATGAGAAAGCTTAGTCTGGAGATCATTCATGATATCAGGATTCTTCCCCAAACTATCACTCAGGCTCATGCTGCATGGGAGAACTTCACTTGCAGACTCGGGTGGAACAGCTACAGTGCAGACTGGGTTATTTTCGTCCCGCCTGTGATATAACTTTAGCATGTTGATGTGACAAAGTTGCTTGTTCTTTCTACGATCTGGTGTGGCGATGACATAGTTGACATCACTGAGTTTCTTCTCCACGAAATAAGGACCACTAAACTTGGCTTGAAGAGGTTGCCCATGCACTGGTAGCAGAATCAAAACCTGATCTCCTGGCTGAAAGTGGCGTAACCTGGACTTCTTATCATACCAAGTCTTCATCTTCTCCTGAGCAGCTCCTAAATTCTCTCTCGCCAGCTGTAAAGCAGTGGACAGCCGTTCTTTGAACTTCATCACATACTCCAGCAGGTTGACGTCATCTTCCTCCGACAGCCAGCATTCCTTGAGTAACTTAAGGGGTCCTCTTACTTCATGGCCAAACAGTAGTTCAAAGGGTGAGAAGCCCAGTGATTCATTTGGAGATTCTCTTGCGGCAAATACAACGAATGGAAGACCTTTATCCCAGTCTTTCTGATGTTCCAAACAGTATTTCTTGAGCATCGATTTGAGTGTTTGATGATATCTCTCCAACGCTCCTTGGGTCTGGGGATGGTAAGCTGAAGACGTGATCTGGGTGATGCCCAACTCTTTCAGAGACTGCTTGAAAACATTTGACATGAAATTACTTCCCCGGTCTGACTGTACCTCCTTGGGCAGACCAAACTTTGTGAAGAACCCTAGCATTTCCTTAACCACGTTCTTTGCTGAGATATTTCTAAGTGGAATGGCTTCAGGATAACGAGTAGCCATATCAATCAGGGTCAACACATAAGAAAATCCTGAAGAAGTCTTAGGAAGAGGGCCCACAATATCCACCAACACACGGGTGAATGGCGCCTCAAAAGGAGGAATGGGAACTAGAGGTGCAACCTTTTCGGTCTGATTACACTTCCCCACAACTTGACAGGTGTGACAAGACTTACAATACCAGGAAACATCCCTGAAGATACCTGGCCAGTAGAAGTGTTTCAAAATGCGTGCCACAGTCTTCCTCACTCCAAGGTGTCCTGCCAAACTGGAATCATGAGCCACTCTAATGATATCCTGCCTACAAACACGAGGGATGACAACTTGATGTACAACCTCCCATTCACAGTCGGCTGATGCTGTTGGGGGTCTCCACTTCCTCATAAGTACTCCTGACTTTATATAATAACAAGTAGAAGCACCAGCTGACTCTTCCTCACTGCAAGCAGAGTTAGCTAGACCTTTCAACTCAGGGTCAGCAACCTGCAACTCAACCAACTCTTGACGAGACAAATTATCAACACTACGGGGTACTGCCTCATCTGGTGAGTGGTCCAAATTAGCAAGAAAAGTGTCAGCTAGGATAACATCATCATCATCATTATCCTCTAAGTCACCAGTAACTTTAGACTTAGCCCTAGTGACAGCACATGCAGAGAACACATCAGGGACATCACAATCCTGGGCCGCAGCCACTGGCTCACTAGACAACTGAGGAGCTGGACACACTTGACTTCCACCAATATCATTTCCAAGTAAGAAAGTTACACCTGACATTGGGAGTGTCTCAACCAACCCAACCATAACGGAACCATTAACAAAACCAGACTCTAAATTCACTCTGCACAGAGGGACAGAGAAGTAATTATTCCCTACACCTTGTAAGATTACAGTTTCATCAGAGGAATTAACATTAGAGCCTAGAACACTGGTCAGCATAAGGGATTGGCAAGCACCTGTATCACGATATATTTTAACTGATTTCCTGTCATTACTGTCCAGAGGACTGACAAAACCATCAGACAGGAAATTAGCACATGAACTCTTGAGAGTGTCACCCACGTTACTGCTCAAAAGAGGAGCTCCATCATGAGAATTTAATTTACCCCTCAAAGCAGGTTCAGTTAACTCAGTTAAAGAATTCTGGGAACTCTCAAGGGTGGACACTAGACCAATTGACTGAATATTTAAAGACTCCATTTTGTTCACATCACGCTGTCTCCTGAAACATTTCTCCGTAGTATGACCAAGCTTACTACAATAAGTACATTTACTTTTCTGAAATCTAGAGGTGGAGCTGGTATTTACTTCCTGAGAAACATCATCTTTATTCTCTTTCCTGTTACCTGTACTCTGAGTAGAGGCAACGTACTTACTCTCAGCTTTCTTTTTCTTTAGAATATCTCTTGTGAGTGAGAACATATTCATCAGCTAAAACTGCAGCATCAGACAAATTATCTATTCTTTTCTCATCAAGATATAGGCTTACATCTTTATTAATACACCTTTTGAAGTCCTCCAGCAAAATCATCTGCTTAAATTTACCAAAATCAGAATCCACATTCTTAGAATTTAACCACTGCTCTAACAGATCTTCTTTGATTTTTGCATACTCAACATGGGATTGCTTATCTTGCTTATAACTTGTCCTAAATTTTACTCTATAGGCTTCAGGAACAAGCTCATAGGCCTTAAGAATCAAGCTCTTAACTACATCATAATTATCAGATTGATCCTGAGGCAAAGATGCATAAGTTACTTGAGCTTTACCGGTGAGAACAGTTTGAAGGAGTACTGGCCAATACTTTTTGGGCCAATTAAAACCTGTAGCTACCCTCTCAAACAACTGAAAATACTTTGTTAAATCAGATTCATTAAAAGGAGGGACAAGTTTAACAATTTTAGCCACATCAAAATCATCAGAGCTAGATGATCCAGTTCCACCTTGTTTCATGCGATACTCATGGTCTGCCTGAATCCTAGCAAGTTCAACTTGTGCCTGAAACTCAGCCTGTGCCTCCTGAATACGAGCACGAGCCTGAAATTCAGCCTCCTTAGCATTTGCCTGAAACTCAGCCTCCTGAATAAGAGCTTTTGCCTGAAATTCAGCCTCCTTAGCACAAGCCTCCTGCAGGGCTAGCTGTAACTTAGCTAATTCAATTTGTGTTTGCTCATTTCGAGGAGTTACATTAAACAAGCTTTCATTAATCATGTCAACAATTTGATCTTTAGAATGATGAGAGCAAATAGCAATTCCCAATTGTTGAGCAACAAGCTTAAGTTCATTCTTTGTTCTGTTTTCTACATCACACACTGTTTGCACATTTGACAAAAAATCTTTGTCTTCATCAAGCGTAGCAATAGTAGACATCATGAATAACTCACAGTCACAAAATATCAAGCAATATCCTTATGATAATATCCTGAATATCCTGATAAGAGGTCGCCAAATTTATGTTACGGAACAGGGAAAGATAATGTACACTTTAAGTGAGAATACTAAAAATCACTACTGTCCCGTAAAGTTCCAGGTTCAAAACAAGAGTTAGGTAAAATTACAAGTTAAAGTTTTATGCTCAAACTAACAACAAAACATTCAGGACTCATAAGGATAATGTAATGGCAAAAAACATGTTAAATATATGGTTAACTGCAATAGCCTCTATTGACACAAAATTAGCATGAGTAAATTTACCTAAGTCAGCCTTGATAAAATGAGAAAACACTGGATAATGCTCAGTTAACGTAAGATATATTATTACAGATACAAAATATTATTACCACTGGCTGACAATATAAATTACAAAAACTTTACTAGGCCTACGAATCAACACCTTATGCTAAACAGTACAAGAACAAAATGTAATAACACTTATACTCAAATTACACAGCTACTAGATGGTTGGAGACTTCCTGAGCACTCACAATAATAACAACTGTACAGGAGAGGACAGAGATGTGAATTAAATGAGGAGTAGATCTAAGTGGCAATAATGCTGAGACTGAGCTCATTATATAGGGGCCGGCAGAGCTTGATACAACTTGTAAGAAGGACGCGCAAATGAAGCCAAAGGGGACAAAGAGTTGACACTCCTGCTCTGAACAACAGAAAGAACGAGTTACTCTACTATAAGGGAGGACGGGGGGAGTGAGGTAGAACACGCTCGTGATCAAACATGCAGCATACTGTACGTTAGAATTACACAAAGGATGATGAAATCATAGGCTATGTAACAGTGTTAATGACTATCTAGGATGTAGGTGATGCACTTATTATGGGGTTAATTATCTAAGATGTAGGTGAATACACTTATATTGAAGTTGATTATCTAAAACGTTTTCCTGGTACCAGGCGTGCTGCTTTTAGCCAGTAAGTTTGACTCACTCTAAAGGAAATGAAGTGATTAGGATGATTCTCTAATTGCCGCACTAACATCGGGGACAGGTGGGACGGAGATTCCGAGGGAACTAATACGTATGACCGGGCTGAGTATATGAGAATTGGTGGAAAAATGGATAAGTGAAGATAAAATGTGTAAATGCTTTGATACGCTTCAAGGAACCATACTTAGGAGCAAATATACCAAGACCAATATGGCACGAAAAGAAAAAAAAAAAAAAACACGGAAAAAAGGTAAATTAAAAAAAATGGTAACCCTACCCGTTAATAATCACTGTGAGCTTGTGTTCATCGAAGCATTTTTATTTACGTTTTCATAACCAGATTATTGTATTGTATTGTTCACTTCTAGAGGAAATATTAAATGTTTCAGTTCTACTCTTCTGCATTTTTTCATTAATATTTATTGACTAGAGCATTAGATTTTGAAGGTCAGTATAATTTACGTACGTTACATTTTCTACCAAGGCTTCTTTATAAGGTGAAGAAGATGACTGGTCATGCCAACTCTAGGGTGTAAACAACTAAATGGAATATTCTTAATCTTAAAATCTCTTTTGTCAAATTCCTCATTTCTGTCACAGATTGCATGGTTGAGTATTTTTCCATTCTCATCTCTTGACCATTTTGAGGCCAGGGGTTTCCTTTTGCTGTATTAAAGCAGTCTACCAGTACCCAAAAAAAATGTTAACAGGATATCAAATCCTCTAAATAAAAGTTTTAATTTATGATTAACCCCAGTCTGTCTGGCCGACCAGACCCATTAACTACGAGCAAGCAGCCGCCCCTGTAGGATTGTGCCATGCATTGAGCCGATGTTCCCCTGTGGTGAGGCAGAATGGGGCGAAGTGTGGAGGTTATGTCCCTGGGTGGATGCAGCATTGCGTCTCTAATCTAAGCAGTTAACAGGGACACTTATTAGGCTTCTTTTCACTTAATGATCTGGTTATATGGTTACCACCTAGCGCTGTAAATGGTTGCCTGGGTTACAGGAAACCAGTAGCATTGTCACACATTGTAGGGCCACCTGAAGTGAAAGAAGAGTAATAAAAAGTGGTATGATGGATAGGGGGATGTCGGTGGAGAGGAGAGCAGACACATAAATAGACTGATAGAGGTGAAGGAAAAAGGTGACCGCACTACAGTACATAATGTGATTGGACAATGGTCGCCACAACCTACCACTTCAAGAACGAGGGTAGAATTCGTTTGTCGTGTCATAATTTAATCATTCCTTATTTTTCATAACTTTTCTTCCTTCACATTGTATTTTTTTTTTTTTTTTTGCCAAATGTTATCAGTTAGCATGGTAGTGCTTACTGGGTAGGGATGGCTTAGGTTCAAGTGACGTCATGTACAGAACATAAGGTACAGGCACGACGTGCATGATAACGCTGGCCAAGGCCAGCCGTATACATACGGACTAAAAGACCTTCGCTATTTAACTGCAGAGCTACTCTCAAAATACTACTGACCTTCATAAAAGTCGCGAACTCGAGAAGAAAAAATATCGATTTTACTCTCTCCATTTTCTCATTTCCAACTTCTTGCTTCCCCATTCTCTCCTCAGTCATTAATCTCTTCCCTCTGTCCATTCCAGTCATTATTCCCATTTCTCCATCCACTCCCTCCGTCGGATTTTCCGAGTAATCAGGACGGTACAGTGGTTTCATCTCTCTCTCTCTCTCTCTCTCTCTCTCTCTCTCTCTCTTTCCTGCTTCTGTCTTTCCCTTCTGTCTTTCTCTCATCCATTTTCCTCTCTCTTCCCACTTTCTGTTTGATTCGGAATAATACTATATCTTGCTTTTCACTCACGTATTACAATTCCAGCACAAACGCCACACCCCTTCCTCCCCGTACTAAAAATCCTACATCACCCCACCTCTTAATCCTGTCTTTCTCCTGTGTCTCCTTTTCAAGGAGTCTAATTTAGATTCACTTATTACACACTCAGCCCAAAAGAAAATCAAAACGTTGTGATTTCTTACATGTTGATATCACTAGCCTTGTTGAAATAAGTATATTGTTATTGACATAATATGGTTTCTGCCAATATACCGTCATTACATTTTTGTATATGTCACTACTTAAGTTTTTTATATATTGTTATCCTCATTTTTAATACTGAAGTATTTGTACCAATGTGTCCATCATTATACTTTTGAATTATAATAATTGTTTGTGCTACAATAATAGACAATGTTGAATCTCGGCCAAAGCCACCCCCTTCTCTCTCTCTCTCTCCCACCATCTGTTTATCCTCCCAATCATCTCCATATTTACTCAGCTCCATTCCCCCATCCGTTCTCTCCCTCATTCCCATCGTCCTTGTTTCTCCCTTTCTAAATCTTCTTTCACCTACATGGTTAAGCCGCCCCGTCCTGACCGATTTTCCTCTCTGACCCTCCCCAATCCCGACCAATTTTGGAAAAAAAAAAAAAAATTGGCTCGAACCTCTGCTTTTGGTGAGAAACATCGAAAATTCATAGAGAAATCGCTCACCTGAGGTTTAAAATACTCTATACAGGTAGCAGTACCCCTTACCTTACTGTGTTTTCTATCAGGGTGGCTCCAAAGAAAACGAGTTTTATGGGAGGGTAACTATTCCACACCACTCATAAACGGTTTTTATTTATCTGTTTGGTACGAATTTATATGTAGTATGAGAGCATATTGGTTTTCACACAGCAATATTGGCATTATAAGCACTGTTTTACTCACCAAACACATCAACATACCTGACCTTTTTTGGCGGCATTACCTGATCATCATTTCTGACTGTTTGTTTCTCTAATGCTATGTAAACTTTGTCCTGCATATTGTCATCGATTGGGGAATCACTCTGGCCTTGAATTTTGCACCGTGGCATGACATGTCTTTACTGGCCAAGTCACCGGTAACAGGTGAATTGCCGAGACAATGGCGTGTGGGGGGGTAGGTCATGTGGGATAAGGCATTGACCCTGCCTGGCATCTTGTACAGGAAGGTGTCCCGTGTATACGTACCAAAAATCATGTGCAAAATTTGAAAATTTTGCTAATTAGGGACCTTGCAATTGCTGAATGTTTATATATGTCAATGGGAGTCACAGTGACAAAACTAGTGGATGTATATACAGTATACGTCAATGGAAGTCGGCGGGTTAATTCATTCCCATCTGCCGCACCCCTTCCTCCCCTTACCAATAATATCGTACTACAGTGGTTTCCAACCTGTGGGGCGAGCCCCCCTAGGGGGGCATGAAGGGCTAACTGGGCGGACGTGAAGGCTTGATAAAAAGGGTAATTATATTAGAAAACTACGAATTATGATGGAATTCAGTAATTTCTAAATATGGAGAAAATATTTCAGATAAGAACAAGAAATCCAGCTAGTTACCTGAATATACAAACAGTTTCAAAGATTAAGAATCTATGATATTTATTGGCATGTGCCAACTATGCCAGTAAAATACAGTACTTGAGGAAGGGGGGCACAACAAACGTGTCATTCAGTGAGTGGGGGGGAAAATTAGAAAAGGTTGGAAACCACTGCCGTACTACCTCAGTTCTCCTCGTAATTCCTGCCTTCTCCACCTGTCTCTTTCTCCTGGGGTCAAAATATGTAATTTCAATTCTTAAACGAAGTTCAAAGGAAAATAACAACATTGGTGTATCGTATGTCTGTTTTACTAGGATTGTTCTTGCATGGGTAAATATATTGCTATTACTATGTATACTACTAAAATGTTTGTATCAATGTGTCAACATTATGTTTTTGTAATTAGGTCTATATCAACACTCAGGTTTTCATATATTAGGATCTCCATATGTACTATATAATGTGCATGCCAAGATGCTATCATTACATTTGGTACCTGTCTATACCAGTATCAGTAGGTAGTTTTTAATTTTTTAAAATCGCCATTTGCCTTACAAAATATCTATGCCAGTATGTCTTTTTCATATTTTTGTAGTTATTGTAATTGTACTTGTGTCCAAATGTAAACCTGGAGCAAAGTAGCTTTTATTAACAACGGGGAATTTTGGCGTTACTACTTCTTTATTGGCCACCCAGGTATTCATCGCTTTCTGGCGATACCTCTCAAAGGATGAGCAAAGAGTATTATATAAACTAGTTCCAGGGGGATATTCAGTTCTCATATTCATTGATTCTCTCTCTCTCTCTCTCTCTCTCTCTCTCTCTCCACTGTCTTCGAAATTATACGTGGCATTCCACACAATTATCCATTTCCTTCAAAACGACTTAGCAAGCACAACAACATCTATATCCTTTCCTTTTAATATACTAAGTAAGTCACTATACAGTATACTTACCTTCCACATTCCGCAACACTATTAATACAACTATCAAAATCCCTTACATATTCCATTAGACTAGTCCCACAACAATCCACTAGCCTTCAATATTACAAGCATGATCATATCATGGTCAAAAAATGGTAGGACAAATGCAAGGCAGAGACAGTGAAACAGATAACAGTGCTAGTACAGAGTAAGTAGGAAAGATGGAAGACAGATATAAAGAACAGCTGTCCAAGGCGACTGAAAGCAAACCCATCTCCGCATCCTCCTACTTTCTTTATGCTCACTTCAAAGTCAAAGGTGGCTGTTGTGTGTGTGTGTGTGTAAATATATATATATATATATATATATATATATATATATATATATATAATGTGTGTGTGTGTGTGTGTGTGTGTGTGTGTGTGTGTGTGACAACCTATCTTGCTCTCCTGTTCCTGAACTTGAATTCTCTGTTTTCTCTACCCTCTGGTTTCGGCTATCCTGTCATTCTGTCACAAAGTATATCTGTGTTGTGTACTTATCCCCTAATTCTACTGACTATGACAATTTATTTGACTATCTTACTCCTAAGATGTAACACTATCAATTTCTCCTTTCTGTGAAAGCTCTATTCTACATTATTTGAATGTTCACCAACACCTTTAGCTCTCATTCGTATAACTGATCCACCCAGTAAACAAAACTGCATCTTTTATATCCTTAATGACCTAGAACAGCTTATACACCACCCCGCAAGTATCTCTGACTGTCTTGGAGAGAATTCCAACAGACTTGACCTTTTCCTTACAACTACTGTTTCTGCTTACACTGCTAATTTTTTTTCTCACTTAGGCTCCTCCAGTCACAACCTCATCACCTAAACCTGTTCTGTCACTCCAGCAAGGCCTATGGACCCTCTCAGGAAGTGATGGTTGTGGCACTGTGGAGCTGCTGATTGGGAGGCCCTCGGGCAGTACTACTCTGATTTTCCTTGGAATAGTTATTGTTTCCATGGCCAAGAGCCATCTGAGTGTGCCTCACACGTTATGGATATTATTCTGTCGGACGTGGAAGCATACATTCTTCTCTCTTATCCTGTGACTAATGCAAAAACAAAAGTTTTATTTAACCCTCTTGCGCACGGATAAGTTTTATAAATTTATAATACGGTGAATGGGCCGACCAAAGTTACTAGTTAGTATTACAGGTTTTATATTAACATTCGGTATTTCATTTGGTTTGGATAATGATTAATTTTACTAATTCATCATAATTTCATAGAGGTCATGTTATAACCAGTACAATAGTAATTTTTTAAAAGCAGGACATTTTAGATAATTTGCACAAAAAGCAGGACATTTTAGTCACAGTTTAGAAAGCAGGACAGATGTAAAAAAAAAAGCGGGACTGTCCCCCCTAAAGGCGAGAATCTGGTCGCCTTATCCACACATTGACAATCTGGGCCCACAGTCTCGATGGCTCTGCACTAACGTTTGATCTGTCACGTCAGTATATCTCTCTCACGAGCCAATCCTTGATATCAGCACCTATCTAGAGCCTGTTACCTAACGCCGCTATACAAGGTGTAATGCAGCTTTATCTACCGAACAGTAACTCCTTTATATGATGCCCTGAATGAAAGAAAATAGACAAATTATTTGGCCACAACTTCGTATTTCATTCTCCCTCCCCTCCCTCACTACGCCTCAGCACCATCGCTCGTTCCCCCAACTCACCTTCCCTTCTCTCTCTGACCCCTCCTTCTCAGCCCCTCTTACTCCCGTGTGACTTGCCGCGCGTAAGAGAGCCAGCCTGAGGCATGGGGCACAGAAGGTTAGGTGATTATTTATGGCCACGACTGTATATAATGCCTGCTATGGTAGGTCAATTATTTCACTTATTCAGGCACTATAGGTTTCACAAATATAAGTATTGGCTTCACTATAAAAGTAAAATACTCTCATTATTTACGGGCAGGGTGAAGCAGAGTGGAAACCCCGCTAGGCCTAATGGCTGATAACAGGTCCCAATGCTTTACAAACAATAAATCTATGTTCCATAGACACAATCATTTCACAGTATAGTCAAAAACAGTGTACAATCACAATATTTCAATAATGGCATCTCCCTCAGGTGGGAGGGGGAAAATTGTGGATTAAAAGGGATGACTGACAGCAGTGCTACCCTTCAGCCCGGCTGGTCATGAGGTACTAAGGTTTTTCTGTGGGGTATTGTCTCATCAGAGCAGTCACAGTTTTGCCAAGTGTTTACCTTGGAAAAGAGACACACCTGCTAGAATGCAGCAAAATTTGACACAAATCTGCCCAAAACTTTATTTTGGGCAAATATTTTTCTGCTTAACAACGCAATTCGCGTCTACATGCCAAACCACAAAGAATGCAGTTCATGTCAAAGTGCCTGGGAGGGTTAATCACACTTTTCTAATGTGGACCACAACAAGGAGTGGGCCTGCAAAAGGTAACAGAGCCAACCCTCCCCTGAATCTCACCTCTGTCTTATGTTTCGTACAGAAATTGTGGTAAATTTGTCCTGCACTCTACTAAAAATCATTTCATTCATAATAAATGCTCTGAACTCTCCAACCGAAATTCTTCATGCTCTTTCTGGCACCTTGTCAAAATCCGTTCTTACAACATAACTTCATCATCCTTTCCTCCTCTTTTTTCTCTGATGACTCTATAGCTGTTTCTTCTGCTGATAGAAAAGACCTCTTTGCTGAGACTTTTCCTCCAACTCCTTCTTAGAAGATTCCAGCACTGTTCCTCCATGACTTCTCCTCTCTGACTTCCTCATGGCTGACATTAAAATTTTTTCAATTAATATTTTTCCATCCTTTACCTATGGGCTTGATGGAGGCCCTCCTGTTGTCCTCAAGTTTACACCCTGCCTAGATAAACATTTTTGCCTTTGTCTGTCAACTTTATCTTTGCTTCTTGCTGGAAGCTTGCTCATATTTAGTGTGTCCCAAAGAGGGATGACCATACTCAGTCTTCTAACTATTGCTCAATTGCTTTAACATCCTGTATTTCTGAAGTATTTGAATATGTTCTTAATAATAAGATTTTAAATCTCCTCTCCCAACACAATCTTCTTTTTGCTCGTAAGTATGGGTCTCGCGAAGGATGCTCCACTGGCAATCTTCTCACCTTCCTTTCAGACTCCTTGTCATCCCTCTTTTGGAAGTTTGGCAAAAGCTTTGCCATTGCCACTGACCTCTCAAAGGTTTTCGATCGAGTCTGCCATTAATCTTAAATTCCAAACTACCCTTTTACGGTTTATGTCCTACCCGTGCCAGTTATATCACCAGTTATCTTCCTTCTATTCGTCAATGACCTTCTAAACTGTACATGTAACCCTGTCCACTGACGACGCATCCCTTCATCTATCCATCTGCTTTTCGTAGCATCCATATCAGCAGTAACATCAACAAACTAGTGATGAGGCCATGCCACACCTGATGTCTGACTTGGCTCATATTTCTGATTGAGGTAAATATGATCTTGTTGGTAATGCATCAAAAACTCAGTTCTTACATCCTTCATCCAGCCAAATTCTTCTGCAGGAGTGTCCTGTAATTTTTAACAATATCCAGCTCAATCCTTCATCATCTCTAAACATAACTGGGTTTCATTCTCTCGGGATTTATCATAAGCAAGATACTGGTGATATGGGACGAGAGTCCTCAGGTTGGTTAGGCTTTGATTCTGGTATAATTGTTGCCTTCTACTACTGTTAAGGTAATTTCGTACCAGAGTAGCTCATGTTTAACAGGTACCAGAGTGGATTTCCCCTGACTCGAGCCAAGGCTTCAAGAATGTCTTATGTTATACCATCACCTGGTGCTCTTGACTTGCCCTTTTTTACTGGCATTATTGATCTCCCAGTCAGTGATGTAACTGTCGGTATCATCAGTGCAATAGATAGCATGTCCCACTCTTGCCTCCCTTCACCCTGTATGCGTCTCCCATCGCTGGGAAGAGAATCATGAGATGATAAACTGGCCCATTTTTCTATCAACTGTTCTGCCTTAGATTTTGGTTCGGGATGTGTTATCACTGTGTTTTTCCTGCCTCTGGCTCTGTGTATTTTTTTTTTTTTCCAGACTTACCT
Organism: Coenobita brevimanus; assembly: GCF_032717465.1. Taxonomy (NCBI): domain Eukaryota; kingdom Metazoa; phylum Arthropoda; class Malacostraca; order Decapoda; family Coenobitidae; genus Coenobita; species Coenobita brevimanus. The sequence continues at coordinate 31,497,894 of NC_137003.1, forward strand.
CTGACTTATTTCTCAGCCTATTGATGACATGAATACAAGCCAGTAATTTTCTCTTGCTCTGATCTTGGCCACTCTCCTGTACATTTCGTTGCAATGAATTTCAGTACTTTTCTTATCTCATCTGTTTTATTTTTTCCTCCACCTACATGCTACCATGTCTGCCATATTATGAAGATGTTTGACATTATCATCATAGTACCATTTACGGTTTATTGTTATCATACTTTTTCGCTATTCATTATTTGTACGTTGATCTGTGTTGAGCGCATTTTCCACGGCGCTGCACAGATAACTGTTATATTCATCAAGGGTGTGTTATTACTATGTTCTTCCTACTTCTGGCTCTGTGTATTTTTTTTCCAGACCACTCACTCATACAACTAATAAATTCCTCTGTTTATATCATCTAGAAATAGTCATTTTCTTCTCAGCTGCTTTTGGCCTTTGGGCAATGTTGATCTTTGTCAATATTGCAAAATGATCACTGACTAGGGAGTTGATTGTTTCTATTGATGATAATGAGTATGGATCGCCAAAAGCACAGGCGTAATCTAGCCCGCCACACAATATACCTGTATGTCTCGAGTCACCATCTAGTAATCTGGCTTGCTCACTCTCTTCGAGGTAATCAAACGCCTACGGCCATTTAAGGTGATTGAAGTGCCACAGGACCCAAGCTTTGGATGGCGTGCCTTTAGATCGCTTATTAAAAGTGAAGGTTCGTCATACAGAAACTGAGGAATAATGGTAGCATCTAGTTCCCCATTTGGCACTTTTTTTTTTTAAACTAGCCGAAGCCCCTGGTCATTAAGGCAAATATATATATATATATATATATATATATATATATATATATATATATATATATATATATATATCATCATCATCAGCCGTATCCACTGCAGGACGGCCTATCCCGACTGAAGTTGGGACGATACAGCCAATGTATCTCTACCAAGTGGCTTAGGCTGTCTGGTGGAAATTGTATGTAGGGTGAGAAGTGTTTGTAATTGTAACTGTAGTGTTGGAGTGGCTTTGGATGTGTGTGTAGGCTGTGAACCAAGTGTAATCGGCCCATGCAAGCCAACTGGGTGCAAGCATACTTTATAGTAAGCAACACTGGTTCATCCACAGCACACCTTGTGTCCGCCAATGCAGTACTTGGCCAGGTGAACACTCCCAAAGTTTATTACCCTGGTGGGGCGCGAACCCTGGCTCACCCGTGTATGAAACGCACACTCTACCACTGTACCACAAAGGCTACATATATATATATATATATATATATATATATATATATATATATATATATATATATATATATATATAATTTTGTATTGTACTTATTTTTTGTATTTTTATTTGTATATTTATTTTTTAGCTTTTTATTTTTTTTTACCGTACATTATCTAATAGGAAAAAAATGCCTAAGAAACCTAAAGTCCCTAAAACTAATAACCTAACAGAGAAATCGCTAACCTATACTAAATCCTAAAAACACAAGTAGCTAAACCTACAATAATGATAAAAATACCTCCACCAAGAGAACGCCAACGGCTGCAGATATGTAATGCCTTTCTACATTACATACCTGCATTCATCACCTGGTGACTGTCATTCAAGGCACAACCTAATATAGGGGACATCAATATATAAAAGAGAAACAGACGAGTCAGGAACATTTCTATATACAACACCTGTCGGCCCTAATTAGAATAACTTAATCAAGATAATATAATATATTTACATAATATGTACAAAAAGTGAAGAACCTCGCCCAACAGACCACTGTAGACTGCAAGTGCCCAATACCTTTCTATATTGCACACTTGCATTCATCAGCTAGTGACTGTCAGTCAAGGAACGGGGTTTAATGGAAGAGACATCAATATTAGAAACAGATCAGTGGGAGGAGGAACTATTTCAAATATACCAACTGTCAACCCTAATTCTATCTATCTATCTATCTATAGCCCGATGCTCTAATCCCGCAAAGGGTGGCCGCAGACAAAACGTCTCCAAGTCGCTGTCACCCACTATTTCACTACCTTCCCCCCAAATCACCCCCCCCTCCCTCGTATACCTCTCAACTTCAACACTCCACCTCATCCTCGGTTTACCCCTCCCTCTCCCTCCCTCCACCTCACCTACATACACCCTCTTAGTCAGTCTTTCATTCTCCATTCTCTCCACATGTCCGAACCACCTCAGTGTATTTCTCTTAATCTTCTCAACCACATCCACATCCACCCTACAACGTTCCTTCACTTCATCATTCGTCAGTCTGTTCCTCTATGTCATTCCACATGCTCCTCTCAAGTAACTCATTTCTACTGCTCTCACTCTTGACTTGTTCCCCTCCTGCAGGGTCCACGCCTCTCTTCCATACGTCAGGGTAGGGATCACAATACTATCATGCAGTGACTTCTTAACTTCCATACTCATCTCCCTATTCCTCATCACTGCTTTCAATGAACCAACAACCTTCCTTCCCTGCTGTACCCTTTCATGCACTTCATCCCCCAAAGTTCCATCCTTACTCATCACACTACCCAAGTACTTGAATGCACTCACATTCTCCATATCCTCACCATCCAACCTTGCTGTACATTCTGTGACTTCATTCCTCTCAAACACCATAACTTTACTTTTGTTTACATTAACGTTCAGCTCCCTTCTCCTACACACTGTCCCAGATTCATTCACCAAACCTTGCAACTCCCATTCATCTTCACTCAACAATACTGTATCATCAGGAAACAGCAACACCGGAATCTTCCAAATCTCACCCTCATTCATCAGAGCCACCCCCACATCCACTGCCCTACCTTGCACCTCCTTTACAACCCCATCCATGTATATATTAAACAGCCATGGAGACATCACACAACCCTGTTTCAGTCCCACATTGAGATCAAAGAACTCACTCAGCACACCATCCACTCGCACCGTAGCCCTAGCTCCTTCGTACATACTCTTCACAGCACTCAACAATTTCCCCTCCACTCCATATATTCTTAATACCTTCCACATACCTTCCCTATCTATTCTGTCATAAGCTTTCTCCAAGTCCAAGAAGGCAGCATACACTTCTTTCCCTTCTCTAGATACTTCTCCACTAAACATCTTAGAACAAATATCTGATCTACACACTCTTTTCCCTTCCTAAATCCCTCTTGTTTTTCTCCAACTAGCTCCTCTGTCATATGCCTAACCCTATCAATGAGTATTCTATCATATATTTTACCAGTCACACTAAGAAGGCAAATACCCCTGTGGTTACCACATACTTCTCTCTCCCCCTTTCCTTTGTATAAAGGAACAATTATACCTGATTTCCAGTCCTCTGGAACCCTTCCCTCTTCCCAAGCCAATCTACACAACTTCCATGTCCACTCCACAACAATCTCATCCCCATACCTCAGCATTTCAGCACACACTTCATCAATTCCTGGGGCCTTTCCCAACTTGATCCTCACTGCTTCCACTACTTCTGCCCTACTGATCTCTTCCTCCCTCCTCTCATCTCTTCTTCTCCCAGCCATTCCCCAACCATTTATACTCGCACTGCTCTCACCCTCTACATTCAACAAATCCTCAAAGTGCTCTTTCCATCTCTTCAATTTCTCTCTCTTCTCCACCAACAATCTATTATTCCTATCTTTCACTCCCCTACTATTTCCCCTTTCACACTGCCTTACTTTCTTTACCTCCTTCCAAAACAATTTCTTACTCTCCCTCCACTTCACACTCAGATTCCTCCAAAAGTCTTCATCCACTTTCTTCTTACTCTCCTTCACCAGCCTCTTCACTCCCTTCTGCTGCTCACATATACCTCTCTCTTCTCTCTCTCATCTTCTCCCCTACCTCTACTCGCTAACCATTCACTATATGCCTTCTTCTTTTGTTCTACAGCTCGTTTCACCTCATCATTCCACCATGCTGTCCCTTGCATACCCTTGCATCTCCTCCTCACTCCACAAATCACCTCACACGTTGCGCCAATCTCTTCCGTGAATATCTTACATACGTCTTCCACCCCTTCCATCTACTCTGGCTCATACCTTCCCAATGTTTCTTCCACCATGCTCTTATACTCTGCCATTCTCTCACTATCTTGCAAATTCTCCACTCTTCTCACAGGAGCTGTTTCCTCCTGTGTTCCCCTTCATCTCCTCAACCATTTTCTTTGCAGCTTTACCTTGGCCATCACTAAGTGATGGTCTGAGACTTCATTCCCCCACCCTCTCCAAACTCTTGCATCCAACACTTGTCTTCTCATTCACTCATCCACACACACATAGTCTATCATTGTCTTTCATTCAACAAGTTCACCATCCATCCTTCTCATTACTCTCGATGTATACCGGTGGATCATTTTATGTCGAAAGTAGGTGTTGGCTATTGCCAACCCCTTACCAGCACAGATGTCCACCAAAGCACTACCATTCCCATCTACTTCAGGTGGCACACCCCACTGACCAACCACTCCATCCACTCATACATTCCCAACTTTGCCATTCATGTCTCCAATCAATAGCACTCTCTCGCTCCTTTCAAATTTGTCCATACATGCTTCTACTCTCTACCAAAACTCATCTTTCACTCTTGCCACTCGGTCCTCTGTCGGAGCATACACACATACAATCGCCCACGCTTGTATACCTACTTTCATCTTCACCCATACAATCCTTGCACCCACTGTTCCATACTCTCTTATATTCTCCTTCCACTTCTTGCTTATCATCAGACATACTCCCTCTCTTGCCTTCTCATTCTCATTGACTCCCGCACATATACTTAAACCATATTCCCATTCTCTCACCCTTTCACTTTACCTTATAGTTTCAGTCAATCCACATATATCCACTTTTCCATCCTCAAGCACCTGAGCAATCTCTCTCTCTCTCACTTCATCATTCACTCCTCTCACATTCCAAGTTCTCACCCTCAGAATGTCCTTTGTCCGTTCCTTAGTTGTCAACAACTTATGGTCTGTCCTGGTCCGAGGCGCTTTATTCGCTTGTTTAGTTGGTTCTTTTTACGGGATGGGTCACTAACCCACCACCAATCCTTTTAGTCGCCTCGTACGACAAGCAGGGATACTGGGGGAGTATTCTTGAAACCCCCCTACCCCCAGGGGGGAAACCCTAATTAAGAGTACAATATATACATATTTACAGTTGATAAAAACCATAACCATAGGGTAAAAAAGTCACATCACTCTGATCAGTCCGGTCTCTCCAAAGAAAGCCATCAATTTATCAGTCATAACAATGTCCCCATCACCTAGGACGGTGGAAAGGGTGAAGGGGACCTCTGCTGCACCGCAGTAATTTATAAGTGAAGCACATTCACGAATGAATCACCGACAGTGCGGGATGATATGACTGATAGATAATACTGCATCACAGATGTCACAGTGCGGTGGGAATTGTCTTTCCATATAAGGTTTCATATGCATTAATATGGTGGCATTAAGCCGTAAGCGAGCCAACACTTTTTCTTCAGTGTGACTGGGACGGTTGGCAGTGTCCCAGTCGCCCAGGTACGGCTTACACATTGGAATATTAAGTCTGGTCCACTGACTTTACCACAGAAGATTTATTGATTTGTTTCTGAGAGCAAGACTTGACCGTAGAGCACGAGGAATGTCCCAAGTCTGCTCGAGCTCTAGAGCCGACTTTGCAAGTAAGTCAGCCTGCTCATTGCTGTAAATACTACAATGATCAGGCACCCAGATCAGCGTGAATGACTTGTTGCTTGAATGCACCTTATTAACAATGCGGACCTGGATCTTATGTGAGTCCATAGTGCAAGATGGAATTGCCTGAAGGGCTGATTTTTAGTCTGAAAATATGACAAATGAGTCATGCTGAGAATTTAGAGCATAGTCTATGGCTTTGTCAATAGCAAGAAACTCTGAGATATACACAGATGTATGAATTGGCAACCGATACCTGAGGGCACATTCAGTCGACCACACACTAGCACCCACACATTCACTCGACTTGGAGCCATCAGTGTACAATTGGTGGGACCCTAAATGACGAGCAATGATATTACGAAACAAGTGGTGAAGCACCGCCTCCGGTGCCTTGGTCTTAGGTGCTGGGAGCCATGTTACATCAATGGTAAAGCTGGGTGGCTCCAAAGGCGCTATATTTTTAAACAACAACTTGTCACAATAACTGAGGTCCACACCAAGCTCCTGGGTTAGTAAGTGGAGGAGAATGGCAAGTGGCTGACGCACCCCCTGCATAAGATGGTGATGTTGACGTAAGGGGGGTATAGGCCACATTGCCATATTACTTTTTCTCATTGTCTGCACACTGTAGAACAGGGCCAGATGGTCTCGGTGAATACAGAGGGGAGGCACATTCGCCTCCACTTCCATTTGAGCTACACGTGTACACCAGACAGGTCCAAGACACATTTGCAAACATTTATTCTGTAATACATCCAACCTCCTCAATGTGGCACTGGATGCTGAACCATACACCTGTGCACCATAGTCTAGCTTCTGTCTAATAAGGGACTTATACACCATTAATAAAGATTTTCTGTCAGCTCCCCATGTAGTACCCGCTAGGTACTTGAGGACATTTACTGGTTTATTGCAATGAGCAAGCAAATTATTAACATGAGTTTTAAAGTTCAAACGATAATCAAAAGTAGGCCCAAAAACTTGAAAGAATTTTGAAAAGGTACCGTCTGATTATCCAAAGTTAAGCACAAATTAGTTACACTCGCTCCATAAAGTATTGGTGCAGAATATGTGTTAAATGTTATGACACACGGAACAAAGGAAACTTGATTCTGAGGTTCTGTCCTCCCACACGCAGGCATCTCAGACGACAAATGACTGCCATATCAGATACCTCTTAAGTCCTTCATAATGAGTATAGAATGGCCGTAAATTTTATAATATATACAGGTATTAACGGGCTGTCACTGCCACATGGTCGAATCATTCCGGATGGCATCGAACCCACAGTGCACCGATACTTTCTGGAGCGAGTGTACGTTACAAGTCATAAAAACTACAGCGGCACACTTAGGGACGGAAAACTTAAATTCCCACTGCAAGGCCCATTGATGGATGGAGTCAAGGGCTTCTTGAATCTGCCCACCCGAAAATTGTGGATTATGGGAAGAGTGCCATATTGCACAGTCGTCAGTGTAGAGTGAGTATTTAAGATTCCTGGGGATGGGAGCTGATGACAGAATATCATTGATCATAATACTAAATAAAGTGGGACTAAGCACACTTCCCTGCGGCACCCCGTCTTCCTGGATAAATATATCCGATGTTACGTTACGGGGCGGTTTGACAGAGAAAGTCCTGTCCCTTAACCCTCCTCAGGTAGACCTTTGTCCACTCTTTCACCTTAGGTAGACCTGGGTCTACCAGACCCAGGTCAGAAACAAGGTCAGAAAACACACTTGTTTTATTTATGACAGATCCAAACATGGTATGACATTCTTCAATGTATATGCAATACAGCTATGTAAATAAACTTAATTTTTTAATTCATTTTATATTTGTCCAATTAAAAAAAAAGGTCTTTTTTTAAATATTCAGGGAAAAAATGAAAACAAAATCTGATTGTAACTTTGTGTGGTGAAACTGGCAGTAGCATCATGGAGCTTCATGGTGTGATGTTCGAGTGCCTGAAGCTGCGACCTTATTTGCAATCAGGGAACAAAATAAAGCACCCTGCTCAGGTAGAGCCGGGTCTCTGAGACCCCCCCCCCCACACCGGAAATGGAGAAGAGCTCAAAATTGTCCTTTCACCCCTTACATGGGTACAGAAAGTCAGGCAGCTATTAAGGGGTACAGGGTTCCTGGGTGTTTAGAAGGTAGTTTACCAAACAAACTGGGGGGGGGGGTCTCAGAGACCCTGCTCTACCTGGGCAGGGTTAAGAAACTTGAAATAAAAATAGGCAAATATCCTCTTAAACCATAAGCATAGAGCTTCATTAGTATACCCTGTTGCCATGTCATGTCTTAGGCTTTATGGATGACTAACAACACCCCTATCATGAATTCTATATTGGCAAATGCCTCTGCAATATATGCTGCAAATTCATTAAATGATCTAGTGAACTTCTGTATTTATGGAAGCCACAATGTTGATCATTTAAGAAATTCTTCAACTCTAAAGCAAAGAAGCCTATTAATAATCATACGTTCCATGACCTTCCATAGACAAGAACTCAACACAATAGGATGCAATGAGGTGGGATTCATAAGACGACCAGCCTCTTTGGGTAACGGTATGACGTGTGCCAAGTGCCATGAGTTTGGGAATGTTTGAGATGCCCAAATCTCATTGTACAATGCTAACATCTTAACCCCTAGAGTACACAATTCTCCAGCCTCGACTTTCCCCCAGGACTCAAAAACAGGCCTATTTTTTTACTATATCAAAGGTTAAAAGTTTTATGCCTGATATATAGAGATTGAATTTACACACCTGATAACGCAAACCCAACCCTCCTAGACCCAAGTGTTACCAAGCTATGTCCCATCAAAGTTTATAGAAGTTACCTGTCAACGCCCCGGCAAAAAAGAAAATACGCCGCTCGCACCTGTTTTCTTTGCAAAATTTCGTACAAATATCACCAAAATCATTTTTTTGGTGTGTACAGATGTTATAAACCATTGTAATGTGCTTAGAAAAAAAATAAAATGATGACAAACCCCCAAATAAATATGATAAATAGTAAATATTATCCTCCCCTCCACTCCTCTCCCCTTACCTACAATTCCCTCCCCCCCCTTCCCTTCCCTTCCCTCCCCTCCTCCCCTCTCCTCTCCCCTCACCTAACCTCCCCTTCCCTTTCCCCTCCCCGCCGAGCTGTTAAATCTAGCTAGGGAAAATGGGCATGAACCCCACAATAAAAATATGATAAATAGTAAAAATTATCGTCCCTTCCTCTCCCCTCCCGAGACCTGCTGTCTCCTCCCTCCCCTTCCCTTCCCTTCCCCCTCTCTTCTTCTCTTCCCTCCCCTCCCCTCTCTCTTCTTCCCTTCCCTCCCCTCCCCTCGTCTAACCTCCCTCCCCCCCTCCCCTCCGAGCTGTCAGATCTTGCTAGTTTTCGTTTCATTTCGTTTCGTTTTTGAAGGCTCCAACATGCTTGCATGCATTGAAGTAAAATAGAATTTCTTTTTCGAGTGGGTTTTGAATAAACACAACTAAAATAATTGTGGTGTGCATATCTGTATGCAAAGACACCAATAAATTACAGGTAAAGATTAAAAAACGCGCCATAAAGCATAAAAAATTCGCAAAATATTCGAGGCCTGGGAGATAAAGATACTGCGTGCTAGGGGGTGGGGGTGGGGGGAGGTGGTAAGGCCAAGAGGGGGTGGATGGAGTTGGAGGGATGGGAGAAGACCATCATAAGGCACAAAGGATGGGCCCCCATGGAGTACAGGGACATGGAGGGAGGGTAGGGGGAAATATCCTCCCCCCAGATGACTGGGGGGAGACATGGGGGGGATCCACATGGGAGGGGGGGATGTATGAGGAGGGGGTGGGAGGGGTGGTGGTGGTGGTAAGAACGGTCGGAAGTAGGGTAGTAACAAAGTAGTGGGGTAGAGGGATGTGGGGAGAGGGAGGTGGGCTGTACACCCCCCACCTCCTGATTACGGGCCTGGGTCCCCCCTCTGGTGTGTCCAACACTTAGTTCTGATTGGTTAGACGCCATCTACGTCACAGCTGGGGTGGAACCAGCTGCCGCCAGTTTTTTATGAATGTTGCACGATTGGTGTTGCTCGTCCTTTTAACCCGCGGTGTCCCGTCGATGTGAATTAACGTCCACACGTTTTGTCACTGCCAATCCCGTCGATGTACATAAACGTGAATTAATTGCAAGGTCCCTAATTTACACAATTTTCAATTTTTGCAAGTAATTTTTGGTACGTATACACGGGACACCTTCCTCTACAAGATGCCAGGCAGGGACAATGCCTTACCCAGCATGACCTCCTCCCCCCCCCTGCATGCCATTGTCTCAGCAATTCACCTGTTATCAGTGACCTGGCCAGTAAAGCCATGTCATGCCACGGTACGAAATTCAGGGCCAAAGTGATTCCCCAATCGATGACAATGTGGAGGACAAACATTAGAGGAAGAAACAGTCAGAAGTGATGATCAGGTAATGTGGCAAAAAAAGGTCAGGTATGGTGATGAGTTAGTGAAACAATGCTTATAATGCCTATATTACTGTTTGAAAAGCAATATACTCTCGTACTACATATAAATTCATGCCAAGTTAATAAATAAATACCGTTTATGAGTGGTGTGAAATAGTTACCCTCCCATAGAACTCGTTTTCTTTGGTGCCAGCCTGTTAGAAAACCCTGTAAGGTAAGGAGGTACTCCTACCTGGATCGAGTATTTTAAACCTCAGGTGAGCGATTTCTCTATGAATTTTCGATGTTTCTCACCAAAAGTGGAGGTTTGAGCCAAAAAAAATTTATTCCAAAAATGGTCAGGATTGGGGGGAGTCAGTGGTGGAAAAGTGGTCGGGATGGGGCGGGTTAAGAAATTGCGCAAAAAGCTCAATCGATGAGCTTATTACTTTAGGCTGTCCTGACTAAGATGCTGGATCATACCATATGTGATGGTATCTGGTCCAGGGCTCGTGTCTTTACAGGATTTAAGGGCAAGAAGCAGTTCATCTAGCATAAACTCTTGGTTGTGTGGGGAGCCTACATCTTCTGCAGCAAAGTCTATTATCTGTAGCTCAGCCGTGCGTTTATGATGTTGAAAACGCGGATCATAATTGGCTGAGCTACTTACATGAGAAAAACTCCTGGCAAGGATGTTAGCAATGTCTACGGGATCGTCATAGATTTGTTGTTCACCTGCAGAGTGGTCACAGGGATGTTTGGGCGTTTATTATTTAATATTTTAACAGTGGACCAGACTGTAGTGAGTGGAGTTGATCGATTCACTGTGGACACAAAGGACTGCCAGGAGTCACGTTTCACCCTTCTTATTATTCTCCTTGCCTCAGCTCGTGCTTGTTTGTATACAATAAAATTTTCCTCTGAAGGCTGACTATCAAAAATCCTGTATCTCCTATTGCGTTTCCTTAATGCTTGTCGGCAACCCGGTGTCCACCAATGTGCTCTATGCTTCACATGAACTGTAGAAGTCTTGTGAATAGCACCCTCAGCTGTGTGTATTATGGAATTAGTTACATTTTCAATCTTAACATCTATGGTCTCCCCAGACATATCTAAATTGGCAGTCCTTGAGAAGGATCCCCAGTCTGCTTATAGGCAAATTTTGGAGGTGAAGGGTCTGAAACAATGTTGCGTGTATAAGAAAGACAGATGGGTAAATGATCACTTCCCAAGGAATCGTCAAAAGGTCCTGCGAGAAATCTTGATATATAACAGAGGAGGCCAGAGATAAGTCAATGGCCGAAAAGTTACCAGTACGATCATGTACACGAGTCGCTCTACCATCGCTCAGAAGACACAGGTTGGACTGTAGTATTAGGTCAGCTACTTGCTCCCCACAACCATCGATCTTCAAGCTGCCCCATTGATAGTGATGGGCGTTAAAGTCGCCCAATACCAACTTATTCCCAGGCAGATGTTCAGATAGTGAGTTCAAAGCACCACTATTAATGGGGCCAAGTGGAGGACAGTACAGAGAGCAGATAGAAAGATATGTGTTATTAAATTTTACTCTGCACGTGAGAGCTTCCAGAGTAGGATTTACAATCACTATCGTTTGTGGGTGCGATTTGTGTGTGTATATGGCAACTCTGTGACCTTCACATCTTCTATATGAGTGGTAGTGTTTGAACTGTGGAGGATCAGAATTATCCACCAAGCATGTCTCATGTAAACAAATAACATGTGGCTTGTGTATTGAAAGCAAAATTGCTATGTTATGTAGTTTATTTCCAACACCCCTACAATTCCATTGTAATATAGTGAATGTGACAGTTTAAGATTTACGTTGGGGGCCAGTGTGATTTGTCTTTTTATGCCACCCGCCAACAGGCGAGTGACTACCGAGGGACCTATCCCGGTGCTTGTTTACAGAAACCTCCATATTTTCATCAATAACTAGGCTCTCAGACTCCCCTGGGGAAGAGCTAACCTTTCTCTCCCTCGCTGGAGTAGGAACTGGAAGAACATGAGGATGTGACTGTTTTGTGAGGGTGGTCATGTTACTCTTACTAGCTATCACATCTTCTCTTGGTAAGGTATTTGAAACTTTAATTAACAAGCATATTGTTAAAGATCTTGAATCCAACAACTTAATTAATGATAGACAATACGGTTTTCGCCACGAAAGATCCACCATTGACATACTCAATCTCTTAACTCATACCATCCATCAATCAATTGATCTTTTTGGAGAAACTCATGCAGTAGCTCTTGATATCTCTAAAGCTTTCAACAGAGTATGGCACCGTTCCCTGCTGTCCAAACTCCCTTGCTATGGACTAACGTCTTTTGTTCCTTTGATTTCTTCTTATCTTAGTGACAGGAAAATAAGAGTAAAAGTAGATGATGTATATTCGAATTTCCACTCAATTAACGCCGGCGTGCCGCAGGGATCAGTTCTGGTGCCAACCCTATTTCTGGTTCAAATTAATGATCTCTTATCTGTCACTCACAATCCCATTCACTCATATGCAGATGACTCAACACTACATAGTTCATTCACACTCAGACATCCATTTACAAAGTCTAATATCTCTACCTCTCAACTCAATACAGCCATCTCCATAAATCAAGATCTATCTACAATCAGTGAATGGGGACAAAACAACCTTGTCTCTTTTAATGCTAGTAAAACTAAATATATACAGTTTACTAATAGACAGATATTGCCAGATTCGTACATTACCTTCAGTGCTACTAATATTCCCATCTCCAAAAGTATTGAAATTCTTGGTGTCTCACTTAACAGTGCCCTCAGCTGGACCTCTCATGTCAGATCACTTGCTAAAACTGCCTCAAAGAAACTTGGATTATTGTACAGAGTCCGTAACTTCTTCGCCGATGAGCAGTTAGCTATAATTTATAAGAGTCATGTGCGCTCTCAGCTTGAATATTGCTCACCCTTGTGGAATGGTTGTGGAGAGGTTGCATTAAGACAACTAGACAAAATTCAGAATAAAGCTGTTAGAATCATTAACAACCCTGCCATTACATATAAACTACCTCCCCTGCAAGTAAGAAGGAATGTTGCCTCCCTTGCATTATTTTACAGATATTTCTTTGGCAAATGCTCAGACGAAGGTGCGTCCATGGTGCCACCTCTCCATGCCTTCCCTCGTGCTACACGGGCATCTGGTAGCGCTCATGACTGGAATGTCACTCAACCATATTGCAGAACTTCTGCCTATCAGAATTCTTTCATTCCCCGAACTGCATCTCTCTGGAACTCGCTTCCTCAGAGTTGTTTTCCTCCAAATTTCAACCTGCTACTGTTCAAGTCTAACTGTTACAGATATTTTATGAACAGAGGACACCAGTAATCTGGTGTATGGATTATTTTTTTTTTCCGTTTGTTTTTCCTTCCTCCTTTCTGTTATTTAAAAAAAAAAAAAAAACTTGTCAGACTTTGTTTAGGCCATACTGATCGAGAGGCAGCAGCAGCCTGAGAATATGTCGAAGCCTTGGGGATGTCAATGAGAGAGTTGGAGCGGACAGGAGGCCAAGATGGAGAGGTACTGTGAGTGGCGAGAGGGAGAAAGACAAGGTCAGTCTGCATCTTGACAGAACACATCACAGGACGGGACATTACCGCTGAAGCATAGGACTTATTCGGCATGGGAGTTGCACGCAACTCCTTCACCATTTTCCTACCTTCGTAGTAGGAAATATCCTCAGTTGCTTTCACCATGCAGACCTCCTCCTCTTTCCACTTGGGACAGTCCCTAGAGGAAGTGGAGTGAGTGTACTTGCAGTGAAAGCAACATACTGTCTCAGATGTGCAATGTTCCACATCATGACCCTGGCTTGCACACTTGCCACACACTGGCTGCGAACCCTGACAAGTCTTGGCACCATGCCCATACAACTGGCATTTCAAATAACATAGAGGGTTGGGGATATATGGCTGCACATGAACAATTTCATAACCGATTTTTACATGACTAGGCAATGATATTTTACCAAAAGACAAAATGATGGTTGCAGTCTTTGTGCTGACACCTTTCGAAAATCTGGTTATGAATCTAGCATCAATGACATCTTGCTGAGCAAGTTCCTCTATGATCTCTTCCTCACTCATCACCATGAGATCCCTGCAAGTAATAACACCCTTGCAGGAAATTCATGGAAGTCAGGCTCTTGGCCTCGACATCATAGGAATGAAACTTGTGCAGCTTCAACAAGTCCTTAACTTGAGATGAGTTACAAGTCTTTACGAGGAGGTCTCCATTTGCAAGTTTTTATTTTACTTGTTCAACCTCCCCAGCCGAGTCATCAATAATCTTGATCATGAAGGGATTAAGACTGCTCAAGGCAGTGGAACCTAGAGCATGGATGATCACAAACTCAGCATTATGTACAGGGATGTATGAGGCAAACGAGTCTGGGGCCAGTCAGTCTGAGGGTTGTCAGCTCGTGAACCAGTCGCGGGTCGGTCAGGACCACCTCTCGCCCAAGGGGGGGAGAGGCGGAAAGGGCGTCCGCCATAGTTACCACTTCCCCCTGACGGGGGGAATCAAGATCTATCAGGTATTTCCTGAACAACTGCCATAGTATTGTCAACATTCTCGCTGTTTTTAAGAGTTTCTTTAAGATAATCCAAAATTTTCCTTATTTGGGAGGCTTCTCTAATAACAACAGCAACAGTGTCAACAAGGGGCTTGATGAATCTTGTTAATTTTTCTTGCCCTTTTGCCAGAGCGTCAGCATATCCTGCATGCTGATCATGGACTCCTTCTCCCTGTCTCTTGACAAAGAGAGAAAAGATTCCTGAGTTCCCTCACCTTCTACCTCAGTTGTGGCTTCTTCGCTGTAAGCGCAAGGAACATTAGTGCTGATGTTGAGTCCTAATGTGCTGTAGGGTGTACCTGGGACTGTGATCTTGTGTTCGCTGCCCCGAGACCTAGAGCATGAAACCCCTATCTACTCATTGGAGTGGAGGTGGGGAGGGATATGGTGGTGGAGTGGGAAGGAGAGGTGGAAGAAAGGGGAGAGGGGAAGCAAGCAGCAATAGAGCTACTACCGATGAAGAAGTGAATCCCACAACTGAGGGGGAATGATAGCCCATAAAAAGATGAAGGATATGAAGTAGTGGGCGAGAAGAGGTTACAAAAACTTCGACGAATGGAGAGGTGGAAGGAAAATGGAGCAGGTACACATCACAGCAACAGCACAGCAGGGTAACAATATGTATTTCAAGAAGGACTGTACTCAGGGATATGTGGGGAAAATGCAGTAGGTCTGTGAAATTGCTGAAAATATGCCAGCTTACAAGAAGGCACAAAGATGGTCGCAACAGAGTTCAAAGCACTGTAGGCGTAAAGTTTTTAAGAGAGAAAGGTTATAAAGGTGTTACTCTTGAGAGTGATAGTGATGCAGTAAAAACAAAGATAATCATCAAGAACTATCCTGCTGGATTAGATCAGTGCTGGAAAAAAAAATACACAAACAAATAGTATGCACGAACAGACATGTATACAAGAACAGAGAACAAAATCTCTCTTGCACTTCCATCTGGAAGATACCTTAGTTCCTCCTACAGCATCAGTGTACCTCTCTTGACTCCTTACCTGATAGTCATCCACCATTACAGCGTCTTCCTAAGAAGAGAGAAGAGCGTGCCTATTGTATGTTGTGATAGGTACACACTCAACTGGTTCTTGCCTACCTCTGACAACCTTCTGTGTTGCAGCCTTGGTAAACTAATCATTTAATCTCTGTTGCTTACTCTACATGACTGGCCTGCAAGCTTTGTGAACCTTCACGTTCATTTTTGCTCCCGTCCGTGATTGTAGTCTTTCCAGATGTTTCATATTTCTTTATATTTCATTTGTTGCTTGTTTTCTTTTTCTCCTCGTCTCCTATTGGCCTAACTAAACTTCCACAGTTACTGCTAGCTTTTTATCAGCACAGCCATGTCGACTAAAAGAATATGCCATAATGGAGTCTACCACTTCCTGCAGGAGTTGACGTTGCTCTTATAAATTTGCCACTTACTTCTCAAGCTCCTTTCGGATCAAGCAGAAATCGCAAGGTACTGTATGTCCAACAGGGCTACTGTGGCTTCTATCACAAAAATCCTTGGTCCACTGGCAGACCTCAAATGCTATATGCATACACTCCATAGTAGAACTTGTCATTTTACTTTTTTGGACTTACTACAATACTGTCTATGCAGGCTAAAAAGAAGAGTACTCGTATTCCAATAATTTATGGGTCGTCGTCATATATTAGCATTAAAAGACTAAGTGCAGGAAAGCATACTACCGAGACAGATTCCTCTAACACAAGGACTAAATTCTTACAGGGTCAGAAATACCAGTGTATGTCCATTCACTTGTCATGGGCCTTGAGCAAGAGTGAGGCCCTCTCAGCCCTGGTCACAAGCGTAGACCTTTCAGTCTTGTCGCAGGAATATTATCCTCACAATTTTAACCCAAAGAATGGGACTGGCATTGCTAACATGATCAAGGCCGGCAGAGAAAGGACAGGATCAAAGTTTTGGGCATCTTGCCAGTAGCACCCGTCATGAAATTTTCTCCATTGCCTCTAAATCCAATCAGGCACCCTTCCAGCAGGGTCAGTTGAGTGAAATATCTTGTGTTTTGAGGAAAGAAAACCATAAAACATGTCTCTAAGGTATCTAAGTCAGACCAACAAGTTACCTATCAGGCAGGCGGCTTTAGTAGAGGAGTTAAGGACAAACAATCGAGTAGAAAAGAGATGTGAGGTCTATTGACAGAAAGAGCAGAGATGCTGGTAAGTATTTTCTAAGAAGGGGCTGGACTTCTAACCATGGCCAACGAGCTCCACCCAACCCACGAAATTGCCCTTGACTGAAGAAGCTCACTCGTCTTGACAGGTCTTCTTTTTCGTTCTGCCAGGCATCTGGTCACCCTGTTCACCAAGCAAGACCAAGGGGGTTGCTGCTTTATTCGCCGAATATCCGTCCGTGAAACAGGTAGTACTTGATCACGTGATACCAGTACCATACCTACATGTGACCTAACATTATGTGACCTGAGAGAGAGAGAGAGAGAGAGAGAGAGAGAGAGAGAGAGAGAGAGAGAGAGAGAGAGAGAGAGGCGCTAGGGATGGAGTTGGGGGATAGTCACGGTGGAAGTTGAATGGGATAGCACTTTAAGGAAAATGAGGCACCTTGAATTGAATCTGTGATTGAGGCGATGGGAAAGGGAATAGGGGTAGAGAGATAAGGCAGGAAGAAACGGAGGAGAGAAGGAGAGACAGCCCATGAGGAAGGAGGAGGGAAGAGACAGGAAAGGGGTGGAGAGAAATCTAAGAAGGAAGTTGAAGAGAAAATGAGGTATGGCATAAGGAGTTCGAAGACATGGAAGAAGAAATATAAAAAAATGGAACGCAGGAAAAATTTATTTGATGGGTGATGGAGGTGAGGTAGACGAAGGATAAATGATGGATAAATGGCCAACATAAAATTGATAAATGAGGAGTGAAAATGTGGAGGAGAGGGATAGGAGGGAAAAAATGAAGGAAAACATGGGAAGGTCAAAGAGATAAAGTAGAAAACATAAGATAAGGAGGGGACGAAAGAAAGAGAGGTGAAGTATTATGAGAGAGAAGGAAGCAAAGATGTGGGCTGAGGAAGTGAGGAAGTTCTTTCAATCTATCTCAGATTTCTCTCTTCACCTCTCCTACACTCTCCTCATTGCTGTCCACTTCACCATTAACCTCTCCTCCATCTTACGCATCGCCCTCGAGTTTCCCTATCCACCGATCAATCTCACCTTCACCCTAGCCATCTCTTTTCTACCCTCCCCATTTCCGTCCACTATTTACCATCCGCCCCTTCCATTTCTCATTCACCCTCTTCCATGCTCTCCATCCACCACTCCACTTTCTATTCACTTTCAAAGACAAATGTGAATGAAAGTGTGAATGTTAAGGCAAAGGTGAAAGGGAGAAAGAATACGGAGAGTCAAATGTCTGAAAATTATTGGAAAAATAAAATGATGAAGGGAATGAGAGAGAGAGAGAGAGAGAGAGAGAGAGAGAGAGAGAGAGAGAGAGAGAGAGAGAGAGAGAGAGAGAGAGAATGCCTGAGTCGAGTGTGCCTAAGAGGATGATGAGAGGAAAACAGAAAAATGTGTGTCTGTGTGTGGGTTGGGGGGAGCTGTGAAGGAGTGGAAACAGAAGAGGAGAGACGAGGTGAAGTACAGGATAAAGAGAGGGGAGGAAATGAGATACAGTGCATTACGGAGAATATGGGCACAGAGTGAAGGGAGAGAAGTGAGGTATATGACCTAGGCAAGAAGGAGGCGATCTTCTTACGTTCAAACGTACAGTGCGAAAATGACAGATGTCTACTACGTCCTCAAATGAGAGGCCCATGGGGGTTAGAATTACGATTGCGTGGTTGAGAGGAAGGATGTATTAGTGTTGTGATGAGGATGGGTAGGTTGAGAGGTGATGAGGAGAGGTAGATTGAGATAGTTTAGCCATGCTGAGAGGATAGATGACGACAACTGTGCGCGGAAGGTGAGAGGTGTAAGCGTCATAGTATGGTTGAGAGGCAGACTATAAAAAAAAAAAAAAAAAAAAAAAAAAAAGAGACAGGACGAGATCGCAGTGTATCATCAGGGATAAGGGAATGAATAGGGAGGCTGCCAGAGATCGAGCAACATGGAAAGCTGTCATCAGGTGACCGAAGCCGACAGATACAAGCCTGTTGGAACATTGATAAAAGAATAAAAAAGAGAGGAAAATAAATATCAAGGAAAGCATGATGGAGTCCATACTGTTGTCCTCAAGAACTGTGCTCCTGTGCTTGTACACTGCCAAGGTAATCTCATTCGTCTTTGTCCTCCGACTTGTGCCTGACCTCCTTCCTCGAAGACTGCTGTCATTCAGCCTGTCCCAAAGAAGGGTGACCATTCCCATCCCTTTAACTGTCGCCCAATTGCTTTAACATTCTGTATTTCTGAGCTTTTCAATCTATTCTTTAAAAATAAATAGCATCTTTTCTATCATAACATTCTTTCCAATCGTTAGTAAGGGTTCTGCCAGGTACACTCCCCTGGCAATCTTCTAACCTTCCTTTCAGACTCCTGGCCATCCGCCTTTCTGGACGTTGGCAAAAGCTTTGCCACTGAACTTGACATCTCAAAGGCTTTCCATCGAGTCTGGCAAAAATATTAACCTTCCAAACTGCCCTCTTATGCTCTCTATCCCTATATCTGTGCCTTTGTCTCTAGCTTCTTTTCTGGTCGTTCTATAGTTCCTGTTGTAGATGGCTACCGTTTTCCTCCTAGCACTATCAATAGTGATGTTCCTCAGTGTTCTGTCCTATCATCATCTCTTCTTTTCATTCATCACTGAGCTTCTTTGTTGTACATCTAACCTTATCCACTCATACGCTAATGAATCCACCCTTCGCCTTTCCATCTGCTTCTTACAGCGTCCATTTCAGCAGTTTCTTCAACAAACACTGGATGAGGCTATGCCACACCTAATATCTGATTTGGCTTATATCACTCATTGCGGTGAAAGTAATCTTGTTATATTTATTGCGTCAAAAAGTCAGTTCTTACATCTTTTGATGACCAAACTCTTCCACAGAAGTAGTCTTTAACTGTTATCAGTATCCAGCCTAATTCTTCATCATCTATAAACATCCTTGGTGTTTCATTCTTTCGGGATTTATCTTGGAAAAGATCATAATTATTACCTCTTTTGTAAAATCTGTTTCCAGGAGATAAGGTGTGCTAAGCCGATTATATGCCTTCTTTTCCTCCACTCAGTTGTTGATTTTACAGGTCTTCTGCTGTAGAGGGACTTTGTTAGTCCTTATGTCGAGTAGAACTCCCTTGTGTGGGAAGGCTCCCTACATAGAGTTCCTCTCAACATGGTGGAGTCAAAAGCTTTTCATCTCATTAACTCTCCGTCTCTTGCTGACTCCCTTCAGTCGCCGTCTCTTTGATGCACTGTTGTATATCTGTGTTTTCTCTATCGTTACTTCAGTGGTCACTGCTCGTTTGAACTGTCTGGTTGCATCCTCTCACCACTATGGTGGGCGCGCAGCACCCGTCCAACAGCAAACTCACATCCTTTTTCTGCCAAACTCTCTAATGCAAGAATTGACCGCTACTCCCAGTCCATCACGTATGCAACAGGTCTATTCTGGAACTGTCTTCCTCTGTATTTCCTACTGCTTATGATTTCCAGGGAACAATCATTCTGGTTTGTAGCCTTTGGAAAAAATCGTCCCTCGTCGTCTGATGGAAGATCAAGAAGCAAATCGTGTGAACGTGTGTCAGGACTTGAAAGAACAGTCGAGAAATAAGCCATAATTACTTTCGAATGGTATTACAGGTGACGAGACTAGGGGTTTACGGGTATGACCCCAAAACCGAGCAGCAGTCCAATCAGTGGAAGACACCAACATCTCCAAGATCGAAAAAAGCACATCAGGTCATATCCAACATGAAAACAATGTTGATGTTTTCTGACAATGAGGTAGTTCTCTATAAAGAATTTGTTCTCCGTGAACAGACTGCAAACCAGCAATATTACATTACAGTTCTAAGGCATCTGTGAAAATAATCCAATAGAATTAGCACCTAAATTTCGAAAAGGTAAACAAAATTGCAGTATAATTTATTTTTTCACTGTGCATTTCCACAAGGTTTCTAGTTTAACATAGTAAAAGTACCTAAATCAACTGATGGGAAATAAGAAAGTTTTACACTTTTTGCCAACTGGTATCTTGTGTTTCAATAATATAAATAATTAGCTGTATATGGCATGCCAAGGCCTCATCTGAGGAATATCAATAACATTTAAGGTATTTATTGGTTTAGAAAACTATAATCAAGTCTATCATCATCTGAGTCTACGTCACCCTCGAACACTGAACACTGACCACAGGCTGTATCATGGCACTCTCCGCGTGCTGTAGAACAGTCAGACCCATGCTTATTGCAGATACATTGGGTTGTGTTGCAATCAGTTTTGCAGTTGCACAAGATCAACTTAAGAAGGTTTTCAGATGCTGGTACCACGTCATTCATATGTGGTGTCATGAAGCCACCTACAACCGTTCATCCCCATTCTGTGGGCTGCAGATGGTCGTTGCCCAGTCATACCTGTAGCTGGTAGTAAATATGCAGAGAATGGAACTTTGCAGCAGCTGATGATCCAGGCAGGACTTTCAACTCAATAGTGACGGTGTTTTGGGCAATCATTTCAACAAACCAATGGTGAAAGGTGCTGAGGATCTCTCCTGGTGTCCCGCCCTGTACAACAATGAGGGCGTCCTCGCCTGATGCAATGATGCCTTCCATTGATGCATCAGGCTGGCAGAAGACTTCTGGACAGTGATGCAGCTCACTGTACTTTCTCAGATCGATTGTTTTGCCCACACTGAACAAGCGTGATGTAGTTTCACATCCGTGTAGGGCGTGCAGAAATGGCAAGTGTAGGCGCAGACTTAGGCCTAATGCAGAATTCAGACAGTGTATGTTCCAGAGTCTTTGTGAATTTCCTTTCTTCAGCTCAGGCATCATGAAGACATGCTTGGTGCCCAGATCGACGTAGTAGCAGAGGAAAATAAGTATATCAGTGTCATCATCAACAACAATTATATCTCTGTGTGTGGCAGCACCAACAGCAGTTTCGACAATAAGACGGTCAGCATCATCACTGGCATGGGCACACTGACATCCGACTTGTTCTAAACACTCGGACAACATCCGAAAGAATCCTTGTTTATTTGACATGTTCGCCAGGAAAACATCTTTCATCATTGTCGGAGCCATGGTTAGCTTACAGCGTACAGCCACAATGTTTGTTTCCATTTTCAGATGAGTCATGTCCTTCACTGAAGGCTCCCCACTGTAACCATCAAACATGATAACATATTTGCCATACTTGTGTGTAACATACTGAACATGGATGTTGCAGATGTCTTAACCCGTGACGTCCCGAGGTTTTCCGCACCTCCGACATCCCCCAGTCCCGAGGTATTTTCGAAAAAAATTTTTTTGGCTAAAACCTTCGCTTTTGGTGAGAAACATCGAAAATTCATAGAGAAATCGCTCACCTGAGGTTTAAAGTGCCCAATCCAGGTAGGAGTTCCTCCTTACTTGAGTGGGTTTTCTAACATGCTGGCACCAAAGAAAACGAGTTCTATGGGAGGGTAACTATTTTATCCACTTATAAACGGTATTTATTTATTTACTTGGTACGAATGTATATGTAGTATGAGAGTATATTGGTTTTCAAGCAGTAATAAAGGCATTATAAGCATTGTTTCACTAACTAATCACCATACCTGACCTTTTTTTGCCACATTACCTGATCATTATTTCTGGCTGTTTCTTCTTCTAATGCTATGTAAACATTGTCCTCCACATTGTCATTGATTGGGGAATCACTCTGGCCCTGAATATCTTTACTAGCCAGGTCACTGGTAACAGGTCCTTTGCCAATACAATGGCATGAGGGAGGGAGGGGGGAGGTTATGCAGTGTAAGGCATTGTCCCTGCTTGGCATCTTGTAGAGAAATAGAGGAAGGTGTCCCGTGTACACATACGAAAAATCATGTGCGAAAATTGAAAATTGGGCAAATTAGGGACCTTGCAATTGCACGACGTACTAGTACGTCGCCGGGACTGGCAAATGCAAATCGTTGCAACGTACCCATACGTCAACGGGATGGGGCGGGTTAAATGTAAGACCATGGTGCCAAATGATTCAATGTATCAAGGCTCCTTCATCCAAGACACAGAGTCCATCAGTGGGCAATGAGATTCTTGGCATTGCAGCTGGTTCCAAAGTGCAGTTTCTACTGACGCTTTGTTTGCTGGTCTTGGAGAACCAGTGGCATCAAACAGTGCTGTAGGATAGCTACACAGATCATACTTGAACAGATCCTGTGCATCAACATTTTTATTTGCAGCCACTACCAATAGGCATTGAAAAAGTTGTACCCCCCCTACAATATGTCTACCCCCGATGTATATATGCCCCCCCCCCAATGCATACATGCCCCCACTAAACTTGCTGACCTAGCACGCTTTCCTAGAGTCCAAGCCTGGGCAGAGTGCGTTACTGCGTCAGTTCTGAGCAGACATTCAAGGACAGACTATTTTGTTGTGAGCTCGTAATAAACTCCTTAACTAGCTGTTTGTACACGGAGTTTCTGTCACCAAAGTATTGCAAGTTACATTTGGTGGCAGCAGTGGGAGATAAAATTATTCAGGTCACTAAAGCCATTCATGAAAGAACAGGTTCGAACTACACGCGTCAAGGCACCACCCAACCCTTGGCCTCCTCAGTCTGTCACACCTCCACTACCCCAGACCCATCTCACGGCCATCATGGGGACACACAACCCAAATCAGTATCTCTATAACCTTTTCCTACCACTCTCCTGGCAGTTGCAATACAAAAGTAACAAATTCACTGAGCTCAATGACACATTTTCCATTCAGACACCCGTTGGTTGTAACGTGTGAAACGAGGTCTCTTCGACTTCGGAGGTGAGATTCTAAGTGGCTTGTTTGGCGTTGCTGCAGCCCGTGACATTTCTGGCTTCAAATCGGATCTCGCTCATTTAGTTTCAGCCCTAGAATCCCAACGCCGAGTCATCAAAATCCAACACACTATGTTACAGAAGATTACGGCCCACCTAAATGAAGTAACGTCCACTCTAAACAACTTCACCGATATCTTACTGCAACACCTCTCAGATCTCAATGTTATCTCTCAGTTCTTCTACCTCAAACTCAACATGGATACTCTCCACCTGGCCATTGACTCTCTCCTGTCTCAAGTCTCTACCTTGGTTCGTATCCTGGTCGATGCTATAAATGGACGTGTCACTGCCGACTTAGTACCTGTCTCAACTCTCCGTTCTGTCCTGGAATGGGCTCACTCCACCTTCGGTCAATCCCAGGTCCTCCCCTACTCCTCCCTCGAATATTATTATCCTCTTCTCGAAGCCACTTTTCTCACCAAATACGTCATCGTCCATATTCCTCTCTGTTCTGCCATAACCTTTAACCTTTTCCACATCATTCCATTCCCTTTCCGCCTCAACAACTCCTTGTTACAGGTATCTGTTCCTTCAGAATATTTCCTCCTCTCCCATGATCATCTTTCAGTTGCCTTCCTTTCTTCCACAGACCTCCAGAAATGTTCCTCCCTTACTCCGACCTCTCGTCTCTGTGCTGCCCACCTTTTCGCTATCTGCCCTAGCAGCGCTACACTCTGTGAGTCTGCTTTAGTTCACAACCATTCCATCTACTCGGCCTGTTCCTTTGTACCAACTCCTGAACTCCAGGTCCACCATGCTCACCTCAACCATGTCCAGTACTTCTTCTCTGCTGTTCCCATCTCTGTCACAATCATGTATCCTGGTTCTTCGGTTCGATCCGTCCCCGCTAGTGGTCTCTGCAAAGCACCAAACTATTGTACCGTCAAATCAGAGTCCGTCATCACTTACGCCACTCGCTATCACCAAGCTGTCCGTAAACACTCCTATGACATCTTTCAGCCAATCGACATGCCTTCAACCCTACCATCTGCCAACATTACCGTCACCTCCCCTAACTTGCGCATGCTAACATTCCTCAATGACAGTGACTTCATTATGGATCAATTTTCTCTGGCCTTCAGCCATTCATGGGTTCATCCAACAGTTGTGTTTCCCTCTGTGGTTATTGCTTTCATAGGTTTTCTACTCAGCATACGTGCAGTGCATTGTTGTGTCAGGAAAATGGAATGCCGACTCCAAGAAATCAGAGTCGCTACAGGCATAGTATGCCCTACACACAACTAAGAAACTCCCCGTACTTAGTGCCCTCACATTCAGTGACTACCAATGCCATCTGACAATTAACCAAACTGTGAACAGAACTCTTCCTACTAGAAACTGATGGTATTTCTTTAATGCATTATTGAGTGACAGTGTATCCTACAGAAACTAACAAAAAAAAGAAAAAATGAACGAAGAAAAACAAAAAACCCTCATATCTACTCCTTGTTTATCATGTATCAAAATATTATTGTATAATCCCCATTATATCTATGTATACCTTCGACCCTTACTGGGCACATACCTATCAATTAATCCTTGTATATCTTATATGTATATATCCTTCTAATTACCTCCCCTAAACATGGCCATGTCTCCCCTACTGCCCCTGTATCATACTTATCCCTTGTACAAACCTCCCCGGCCCTGCCTTAGTAATATAATCATACACCATATACCTCCTGGTGTCAGGAGACACCATCTCAGCTACCCAGGGGAGTAGTGTACCCCTACTACAATATGTCTACCCCCGATGAATATATGCCCCCCCCCCAATGCATACATGCCCCCACTAAACTTGCTGACCTAGCACGCTTTCCCAGAGTCCAAGCCTGGGCAGAGAGCGTTACTGCATCAGTTCTGAGCAGACACTCAAGAAGGGCAGACTATTTTGTTGTCAGCTTGTAATAAACTCCTTAACGGAGCTTCTGTCACCAAAGTATTGCAAGTTACACAGTGCTTGTTGGTCAATATGCATTGGTCTTTGTCGATCGTCATGGTTGTTTTTGACCCAAGGGTAACTGCTTGCTGTTTCCGCTTGAATAAGTAGTTGAATGCATCTTTGTCTTCCATGAACGAAAGAATCATATAGCAACCCCATCTACCCGTTCCGCATTTACAGAATCCAGTGCTACAACACCAGATACAATGCTGCGCACTGACCTGTATGTTTTACTGGAGGGGTTTCTCACTTGCAGAAAGGTGACCAGCTTTTCTTTGTGCTGGCAGTCCCTCTGTCATGTGTCAGATGCTTCTTTGTGTGTTCAGCAGTGTCATACCTGGCTCCAGTAAACTGCTGCATAGCTTGATTCAGTTCAGAGCAGGCAGGCAAAGATTTAACCCACACCACTTAATGCAGTTCTGTCATTCTCCTGCCTTGGGTGAGTCTGTCAGTGGATTTGATACTGCGTATTAACATCTGTTCGATGATAAGATCAGTGGAGAGGCTGCCCAGAATCTGTCGCTATGGCAAACAACATGTAGGCCATCCATAAACACAGAATACAACTCAGGGTAGTCTGTTGACAGGGTGGCCATTTGCTGCAGATATATAAACGTTGTCCTTGCTTTGAAATTGTGGCTAGCAGCAGCAAAGTATGGTAGCATGTCGTGCAATGGAACAAGATGGAGACTTCCGTTTCCTGTTTTCTCAGGCAGGAGGAAATGCTTATGAATATCCACCATTTTCACATATTGTAACCACAAGGACCTAGTGTGGCATGCCATGTTCTTCTCATTTCCAGGTTCCGACTTACATTGGATTGCCATAACTTCTCTGCTAGATTCCTCATCTGTCATGGCATCTGAATTAGCAAGAAACTATGCAAACATTCCTTTAGCTGTGGCTATCCAGCTGTCTGCAACACTACCAGCTCTACCAAGGCTTTCTGGATCACGTGTCTCTGTTATAATGTAGACCTGTGACTCATCTTCCTCATTCTCCATTTGGAATTCACTGTTGTTGCTATCAGACACAGAATCATGTGGCGTAGGGAGTTCCAATGCATCTGCAAGGAGTAGCATATTCAGTGCAGCATCCATTAGGAAATTACCTCTACGGACCCTGGGGAGTGCCTTCCCACAATAACTTTGTAAGAAACTTGCAGTGAAGTAGATCAGTTATACAGATATTAGACTCGTGGATGAGCGGTTGTTATACTTGAGTAGTTTTGTAAGTAGATAATCTTCGTTCCCATTTGTCATTCAGTGACAGGAGAGGTAAAGATGAGTATGGGACTATTTTTATTTGTCTTGGAAATATTAACAAAGTCTCTCACACACGAGTGAAGTATAGAGTCCTGCGAGCTAACCTCCATGTCTCGCTCTCTCTCTCTCTCTCTTCCACCCTCTCACCCATGTTGCTAGGCTCGTTCTCCCTGCTACCTGTCGGTTCTATGGTCTGTCTTCTTCTGAGCTCTGCTTCCTAAATTCTGGTGTAGCAGGGGTCGTGTCACGTGTGTTACACTGTGGTTGGAACGTTCTAGAAACCTGTGTGTATGTGTGTATGTGTGTGTATGGTCACTAGGCGCTGTCGTGTGCCTATAAAGCATTCCTTGAGTTAGAGTGTGTAAGCATGTTTAGCATTGCTCGATTCTCGCAGACACAATACCTCTGACTTGCTGCTTCTATCTGTCTGTCTATCTATCTATCTATCTATCGTGTTTTCTATAATTAATTGTATTTATAATATGGAGTCCTAACATTGCCCGGTCACACCGCTGGAGGTCCTCCGACAGTAATTATCATTGACATATGCTAATCTATCAGTACATAATATTGATTATAATATTGTATACATATAATATTTAAGGTAAATTGCAATGATCTAGTAATATTACATTTTAAACAAGTTGTATACATATTTGAATAAATGCACTGGTTGTTGTATGACATTTTGTAAGAGGTGTACCAGTATGTATAACAGACATACGCATATAATTGTGCAATGGTAATACTGCTAGGTTACTACATTACAGATTGAGTTATCCCTTTAGTAATGTCTAATATTTCACCTAACTTGTACGATGATTCTGGTAATACAGAATTGCGGTAAAATTGTATGATTTTACATAATATTGTAGTAACATTGTGGTAATACATAATTGTAACATTGTGAATTGTTACATAATTATATTGTAATTGTTACATTGTAGTAACATTGTAGTAATACATAATTGTAACATTTTATGAATTGTTACATAATATTGTGGTAATGCATAATTGTGTTGGCCTTATAATTGTAGTAACATTTTGTTAATGCAACTGTTACATAATTGTGTTGGCCTTATAATTGTAGTTAAAGTTACATAAAAGTTACATCTTGTTAATGCAACTGTTACATAATTGTTACATATTGTTTGTAATTACATAATTGTAGCAAGTGTAACATAATGCAATCGCTTGTCGTTACATAATTGTTACATATCGTTTGTCGTTACATAATTGTAGGAAGTGTAGTATAATGCAATCGTTTGTCGTTACATAATTGTTACATATCCTTTGTAGTTACATAATTGTAATAATTGCAGTCCTGACATTGAATCCGGTCATGCTGCGGTCGATGATGTGCCATGCCACTAGCTTGTGGAGAACACTAATTATCTTTTTGTTTCACTTATAGGAGTTTATGTGATGATGTGCCATGCCACTTGCTTGTGGAGAACACTAATTATCTTTTTGTTTCACTTATAGGAGTTTATGTGATGATGTGCCATGCCACTTGCTTGTGGAGAACACTAATTATCTTTTTGTTTCACTTATAGGAGTTTATGTGATGATGTGCCATGCCACTTGCTTGTGGAGAACACTAATTATCTTTTTGTTTCACTTATAGGAGTTTATGTGATGATGTGCCATGCCACTTGCTTGTGAAGAACACCAATTTGCTTTTTGTTTCACTTATGGAAGGAGTTTATGTGGTATTTTGGCATTTGCAGTAACACTTACGCTTATTTTCATTTGTTTGGTATGCGATCTTAATCTATTTCTTTTTCTTTCTTTTTTTTTTGTATGTATTGATTTTCTATAGATTGTTTTTCTTCGTTTGTCTACGTTTTTTCGGTGTTGTTCGAGGTTGCATAATTGCTGGCTAATTCCCTTGGGACCCTTTTTTAAGGTTTAGTTTATATTGCACAGATATTACTGAAAATGATATTATATAGCCCCATATTTTGGTATTTTATATAAAAAAATATATACACTATATACAGTATTAACTATATACACTGACTTGTTGTTCACTTGTACCTATCGTGGACAATATATGTGTCAGCACTGTGTGGAAATCTTTGTCTTCACGATTGTGTTGAAGATGTTCATTCTTGCTAACGTCATTTATGTTGGCCATTTTTTTTTCTTTTCCTGGTTTTCCTTGTAACTTAATTTATCTGTTTCCACTTGGTAGCTCTGATTAATAAATGTTTAATACAGTTCTTTTAATCGCTCACTAAGTAACTGATGGTATATTTCGTTATTACTTTGTAGATGTAATAATGTATAGCTGTATGTATGAAACACGTATTTTATGTAGGTATAAATGGTAACACTCGTTGGTAGTAAATACTTGCTATAATAAATGAATGAATATATACAGTGTAGAATATTTAATGTTGGTGCAAGTATTTAATGATTGAATTATGAAGATAATTGAAGTAGGTATATGAATTTAAGTTGTAACTATGTAGCACGTTTTATATGTTTGTGCAGTTTTTTTTTTTTTTTTTTTTGTCTATCACTGTGTATTGTATAAATGAAGTAACTATGTAACTCACTAATTTTTAACGTGGTGGGAATGGTGTGAGGGGTGGTGCACGTGGTGATAGCGTTGTTCTTCACGGGTTGATTGACGTGTTGTGGGGTGTCAGACACACGTTGATGGGCGTGGCGTCGTCTCAGCAAACACGTACAGTATGGTGACGTCGACTTCTCACACTGGTAGATGTGGTGAGTAAATGAGTAGCGATGAGTAACTTGAGTGAAGATGAGTGAGTAAGATGAGTTGTGAATATGGACTTGGTATTTGCTTCGTCGTCTTGACCTCTTCACTCCTGCATCAGCGGCGGAGGTTGGGTGGAGGTAGCAGAGAGAGGAGGGTGAGGTCTGGTGGTTGTGAGTTGTGAGTCGTGTCTCACTATTCGTTTGTTTGTTTTGTTTTTCTTTCTTGATGTATTCTCGGTCCTTTTCTCTTGTGATTTACTCTTTGTGAGATGAAGACTGCCGCTACTTGTAGGTGCGTGTAGAAGATTATACGGACAACATGTAGAGTTGTTACTTGTAGTTGATTGTAGATGATTGTAGTTCGTCGGTTCGTCGTAGAAATTCCAAGATTGTTTGTATCAGTATTTTGTTAAACTACTGGCAAGGCGTCCTGTGACCTCTTCACCTCTACATCAGCGTGATGATCATGGAGGCGGAGGGGGCTGGTTGGAGAGAATACTGTCAGGAGCTGGTTGTGAGTTGTTGGTTGTGAGAGGTATTTTTTGTTTTCAATCTTGATAATGCAGAATCAACTGTACACTCGTTGACTCATAGGCCTGTAGACTCATAGGATTGTAGACTTGTAGGCTTGTAGACTTGTAGACTCGTAGCCTTGTAGCTCCTATTTTTTAGGAATTCACTGTAGATTCGTAGTTGAGGTTCGTACGTTCGCTGCCACCATATCTTACAATAACTTTGTAAGAAACTTGTAGTGAAGTTTTGTAGATCAGTAATACAGATATTAGACTCGTGGACGAGCGGTTGTTATACTTGAGTAGTTTTGTAAGTAGATAATCTTCGTTCCCATCTGTCATTCAATGACAGGAGAGGTAAAGATGAGTATGGCACTATTTTTATTTGTCTTGGAAATATTAACAAAGTCTCTCACACACGAGTGAAGTACAGAGTCCCATGAGCTAACCTTCCTGTGTCGCTCTCTCTCTCTCTCTCTCTCTCTTCCACCCTCTTGCCCATGTTGCTAGGCTCGTTCTCCCTACTACCTGTCGGTTCTATGGCCTGTCTTCTTCTGAGCTCTGCTTCCTAAATTCTGGCGTAGCAGGGGTCGTCACGTGTGTTACACTGTGGTTGGAATGTTCTAGAAACCTGTGTGTGAGTATGTGTGTATGTGTGTGTATGGTCACTAGGCACTGTCGTGTGCCTATAAAGCATTCCTTGAGTTGGAGTGTGTAAGCATGTTTAGCATTGCTCGATTCTCGCACACACAATACCTCTGACTTGCTGCTTCTATCTGTCTGTCTATCTATCTATCTATCTATCTATCTATCATCTTTTCTATAATTAATTGTATTTATAATATGGAGTCCTAACAATACAGTGTTGTGGCCAAACACCACTTCCAGAACTTCTGATAATCCTGTGTTTTTCAGAAGGTGGTCGATGCACCCAAGAAAACTCATATCTGTGTGTAGTCCCCGATTTTCAGCTCCACAGATTTCAGACAGCTGCCAGGTTGTTCTTTAGCCACGATAGTTTGAGACTTCCACCATAGTGGCTGGTCAAATGTGATAATGGGAGTTGTGGTTATGCTTTACGTGCTCGGCCAGGAAGGGCAATGTAGAATAGATGCATGTCATATCCAATGGATCTAGGTCGCTGATAGGCATAAACAAAACAGCTGACTGCCCTTGGCGGTTTCTTTTGTGAACCATTTACATCCATTCTGACCACCATGGATGTGACCACTGCAGAGAGGGGGAAACTGTCCACGGGATATCTAGCAGATATGGTGATTCAGGAACATGTTCACAAGACTGCAACTGGGTAAGTTGACTGAAAGAGGGGTTATTCCATTCTTTGGGATAGCAGTAGTGTTGAATCATAACCTGTTGGGCTCTAAGTACCTCACTGACAACTACTTTCTGTGAGGAATCATATGAGAGAAATTTTCCTGGCATTAGTGTGGCATCCATACCCATCCCATGAAAGGTGCTGTGACCATCAAGGATCCGTATGTTGTGGTCGACATTGTCGGCTGCGTACTGAAAAAACTGACCTTCAGACACAGTAACAACATTTTGCTGGGAGACAGAAGCACTTTGTTCAAACATTTGGACCTCGTTATGGGAGCTACAAAAGCCATGTTGGTTGGTGTAGTGAGTCTATCAGAAATCTGGAGCCA
This sequence comes from Coenobita brevimanus, assembly GCF_032717465.1. Classification (NCBI taxonomy): domain Eukaryota; kingdom Metazoa; phylum Arthropoda; class Malacostraca; order Decapoda; family Coenobitidae; genus Coenobita; species Coenobita brevimanus. The sequence continues at coordinate 31,529,784 of NC_137003.1, forward strand.
AAATGGTGAAGCATTTGGACAGCTAACCCTAACTGCAAAGGAGCAACCATCACTTTTGGCCTGGCAGCTTGAACAATGGCGTGTCCCAAAGAAGCCTGTTTCTTCTCTGCATTTTCACCAGCCACTTTGATCCGCAAGAACTGAGGAACGTTGTCTGGGAGACATGCCAAGGTATTCTCTAGAGTTAAGTCACCGGTGTCTGGCTAATTGGTGCATCGGTCGAGGGCCTATATGTCGTTTCTCATAAGTTTGGCTGCAGTTTCCACAATTCGTTTGGTTTCTGCCTCACCGTTGCCACATTTTCCTTTTTTTTTTTTTTTTATAGTACTCATGCAAAATGACTGCAGTAGTGGTTCTACATGTAACAATATTTGCCAACATGTAGATTGGTGAAAATAATAATATTTTCTCACGAAAATATTCTTGGAGTTTCTGCTTCATATACTGTGCTCCATATGGATCTTGTGTTGAATTGCCAACTTAAGGTATTCACCCATCTTTTCGACCTAGTCTGTCAATGTCAACTGTTCCTCGTCATTGTCAGCTATCTTGTGATTAGTTGAAAAGCATCAAGCCTTTCTTGTTGTACAGGACGACCCTGACACAATCTTGGCTTCTTCTCAGGCTGCACATCTTTCGATGCAAACTTCATTGGAATACATCTACCTGTTCAGAAATTGATACTGCACTCGTTGTGATAGCGTCCTCGGCACTTGGGTCTTTCGCATTGGATAACCTTCCCGACACTGCATCACTACATTTATCATTCTGAAATTAGCACACATTCTCTATAGTTTTCTCGAAGATGGATGTTCTGACAGGAAAAACATCATGACTTCTCTGTTTGTCGTCACATTTAGCTGGTGTACCACAAAAAAGACATTCCTTCCTAAAGTCAAATGTTAGTGTTTGGGATCGCAACCTGCATTCAAGCATCAATACATGAACCAGTTCCTTGAGTCCCGTCCATTTTTATGCACTAAGGGTTGCCGCAACGTTTTCTACAGCTCATGTTAAAACGGTGCCCTTCAGTTGTATGAATACTGCATTCACATTCCTCACCTGCTTTTTTTATGCCATCACTTCCCTTCTTGCCAAGATTCACAACATCACCAACAGCAATAGACATAATGCCTTGCTTGCAAAGTGTCCAAATGTCTCTTGTACCAACATCAGCCATTATTCAACCTGGAAGACAAAAAAACACATCAGAAATGCTGGAATGTATCTCAGTTTGTAATACAACAATATATATTTAAGTATATATTTTTACATACAAACGCAAAGTTTGGTGTTACATAATTTATGAACAAACCATTAACCCCTACACCGCGGGCATGTTTACCAATGTTTTGCGTGTGCCGTGGGGTTATTTGGGCTCCGACAGACTCTCAAAAAATATTTGCCAAAAATCAGTTATTAGTCCTAGAATATTAAAATTATATATGCTTATGGCACATACCTTCAGCTTTCTCCTGGAATGTTTGTTGAGCCTTCGTCAGTTACCGTAGGACTTGTGGAGACCTCTGAAGTTGGGTAATGAACTCTCCACTTTACACTTCCCGACAACCCGTAATATGATTACCACAGCCAGATATTAACACTATAAACACCACTCTATGATTTTCAAGTAGTTTGGGATCCATACTCCAAAAAAAAAAAACACTGTGAAAGCAATGAAAATTATGAGCGCGTCTGACCGCCGCACTTGCGCTAGTTCGCTCTTGGCACTCTGTCATTTATTATTCATAAAATCCCTCACACTTTATATTTCTATTACTATATAATACTTATATATATCTATAGTCTTTATCCATAAGTTTCCTTCAGTAGTATTAGTTTATTGTCACTGTAGGGATTCAATTTCTTTCAGTAAAATACGTAGCATTCACTTTCTCATCCTGTATACTAGCATTGAGAGTGAATGTCACTTTCATCTTCACTCTCATAACTCATAGTATTCAGACATGCTATAGTGAAACTTTCACTTTCATTACTCCTAGGGTATATACTCATATTCTTATAATACTACTCATTTACATTTCTATTTACGTTCTCTATTTTATTTACGTTATTTACATTTTATTTTATTTACACTGTGTTATGCACTGTCACTTGAAGTAACTTATAAAACTATTTTCCATTGTTCACGTATATTTACATTCATTACTTTCACTTGCTGTTTACACATTATTTACACATTATTTACAATTCCACTTGCACTGTTTTACTCAATAGAAAGATCGTAGTCACTCTTTTATCAATTGTCAGCCCTTTACCTCTTTCCACACGAGGTTTAGTAGGGGGTAAAGGTCACAGGGCCCTTTGCATGGGGGTGAAAAAAGGCCCTGAAGTCAGCAAGAGGATGAGCCGTACCTCCTCTTCGGAAGATGAGAGAGAACTGATAAAGGAGGGCCGGCCCGGGTTGAGGCCTACTTAGGGGTTATTCAGTACTACCAACGTAGCTCTTGAAACAGGTATGTATTTCACTGAAATGATTGGCAGGAAATCTAGACAATACATTATAAATTAGGTACTTCCAGGTGAATGTAAATATCACTTAGGCTTCTCCCTTCCCTCCTTATATGTATATTTATTACGAAAATAGATTATATGGCATATTTCAAGGGGAAAAAAACAGCGAAAATTAGCGAACGAGTGCACGTGAGGTGTTGTCAGGTGATAATTAGCCAATTCCAGGTGTATGGCACTCTCACTTACCTTATTTCTTTCTTGTATATATTATTTGGTATAAGAATAGGGCATAGGGCTTATTTCAATGGATGAAATCAGTGAAAAATTCCTGGGAAGATTTACTTAGCGTAGCACGGCCAGGTAGGCGAGAGGATAGTGTAATGGAGGGGGGGTAGGGAGGGGAGTCAAGAACGGGGAGAAATGGCTAAGTTGTCAACAATGGATGGGAGTACAGATGAGATTAGGAGTGCTGACTAGTGTTGGACATTGGCAGTACTGATAGATGATACAAGCCCCCACTTGGAAGCCCGGGTGAATTCAAAATAACACAGAATCACAAAAGCGACGCCCTGCAGTATGATCCCTTGCTCCCAAGCGTCACGAAAGTGACGCCCCGCGGTTAAGGGGTTAATGGCATAACTATTTGTTATGTTACGCTCTATATACCTAATCAGTATATGTAATTTCAGTCTTTTGTCTCTGCCAGAAGGGGAGAGAAATAAATCTAAAGTCACTCTTAGCAAATAATTATCTATCTATTACAGACGCCTTAATCCCGTGAAGGGTGGCCACAAACAAATTGCTTCCATGTCGCCCCTTCCTCATTTCACTGCCCTGCTCGCATCTCTGACCCCACCTCTTGCATATACAAGAGGCAAATAATACATTTTTTAAAATTTCTTGGCTCCATATTTCAAAAAGTGTAAAATTTCCATATTCCGCATCGAGTGATTTCGGTAGACTTAGTATGTCAAACTACAGACGTAAGGACAATGCATCGTGAAAAAATAAGTTGTGTTGCAATTTTTATGACCTTTTTCGCTAATTCTACTGGCCTAAAAAACATTAGGCGCAAACGTTCAGATAAGTGATGCACCCAGATATGGTTCTTACATCATGACAATGCCCCATCACACAACGCATTGTCAGCTCAATAAGTTTTGGCCCAAAATAACGTCCTTATTGCTCCAAACCCCTAAGCTCGCTCCCAGTGATTTTTTTTTTTTCTTTTGGTTCTCAAGACTAAGTTAGAACTGAAAGGCAGAAGATCTGACAACTTTGATGAAATCCAGGAAAAAAAATGCAGGAGTCTCTGGACATAGTGGCGAAAGACAACTACCAGACGTGTTTCCAGGAATGGGAAAATCACTGGGACAACTGTATGGTATCTCAAGGCAAGAAATTTGAAGGAAACTAAAATGAACTTCTAAGTTGTATAATAAAGTTCTTTGTTTATATAACGGTGTATATATATATATATATATATATATATATATATATATATCATCAGCCGTTTGAGTGTCCACCGCAGGACTGGCCTATCCCGACCGAAGTGGGGACGATACAGCCTATGTATCTCTACCAAGTGGCTTAGGCTGTCTGGTAGAGATTATATGTAGGGTGGGAAGCACTTGTAAGTGTGACTGTAATGTTGGAATGGCTCTGGATGTGTATGAAGTTTGTGAACCAAGTGTAATCGGCCCTTGCAAGCCGACTGGGGGCAAGCATGCATTATAGAATGCGACACTGATTCATCGACAACACCCCTTATGTCCGCCACAGCAGCACGTGGCCGGGAGAACGCTCCAAAATTTTATTACCCTGGCGGGGCGCGAAACCTCGTTCTCCCATGTTCGAAAACACACACTGTACCACTGAAGCTCTCTCTCTCTCTCTCTCTCTCTCTCTCTCTCTCTCTCTCTCTCTCTCTCTCTCTTTGTACTGTACAGTACAGTCAAGTCGCCTATGGCGTGGACTTCTATGCCATGGTTTTCTATGACACGACAAGGTGCCAGACTCAACAAAATCGAACCACACACATAAACTACCTATGGCGCAGGCGTGTTAAGGTTTGAAGCGAGCGGGCAAATTCCCCTGGCGGCGCACTCCCCTCTTTGTAAACAAAGAAGATGACGATCACTTGAGCTCCATACTATAAGTGCTCTAACTGTGGACTTTTTTCTCTCATATGAGGAGGTTAAACTTCACCAAATTCATTGTGTTAAGTAATAAAACATGATAGATTCTTTGGGTTTTGTGACTAGTTTATAGGTTTGTCCATAAAACCACTATGAACGGATTTGTGATGAAGCACTGATCTCCGAGCTAAGGTGATGTATTATGCCTCCTATGATCATGATCACGTATATAAGAATGATTATTAATGTGTTAAATGTGAGTTTTGTTGACACTTAAGCATACAAACTTTATCAAATAAACTTCTTCTATCAGTGCTTGACCAGGTAGCATCTGCCATCTTTAATGTTTTAGTCAGTCAGCTGATCTGTGTCTACTTGGCCGAGCTTTTATTTTTCGCTCGATCTGCAGTGCGTGATATTGCCTAAATATATACAAGGCTGATCACCCTCCCGTTTTTTGTGCCTATTGTTACATGTTATACATCCATTGACTGATTGCTTGATTGTGTGCGTGTGTAAAGTGTGGAAAAATTGGGAAAAGTGAGGTGAAAAGGGGGACTTTGGGCAAATGTCTAGAACCAAATTCCATTTTCCCCCTAGGGTTACTGTAGTTATTTGCATGGCATGGTTTGCTATGGCACGGGTGCGGTCCAGAACTAATTAGCCGCGCAACTTGACTATCTATCTATCTATCTATCTATCTATATCTATCTATCTATCTATATATATATATATATATTATATACATATATATATATATATATATATATATACATATATATATAGTATATATATATATATCCCATTGGAGCCCAGTGTCCCGAGTATTGGACAGAACTTGGATTTTTTTAAGTCTTTATAAAGTAGGGAACCCCTGGGTAGGAATACTATGTGCTTCGCGAGTATGAGCCGATAGGTGGAGGGCGGTACGCTTAGTACCCTGCCAGTGCAATGCCTCGCTCAGCACCCCTGGAATCCAGTGGGATATATATATATATATATATATATATATATATATATATATATATATATATATATATATGTATTTATATATATATAATATATATCTATCTATCTATCTATCTATCTATATATATATATATATATATATATATATATATATATATATATATATATATATATATACATAAATATATAAATACACATATATATATATATATATATATATATATATATATATATATATATATATATATATATATATATATATATATATATATACCCACGCTCGCGATGCGAAAGTTATTGTTTTCAGTGGTATGCACGCTCGCTTGTGTAAGTGTGTGTGTGTGTGTGTGTGTGTGTGTGTGTGTGTGTGTGTAAAACAACTCAATCAGCATTAATAGTATTTTAACCAACCTGCGAGTAGGTGTAAATATTGAAAGTTAGTGAGTAAACCTATTACTTTTAAGAATAATAGATCTACGGTCAGGGTCAAAGGGCTAAGTCAAATTATGATAACAATATCAACTTTAAAAGTTTTTATCTAATTTAGACCAAAGTTGGAAGGGGGTGGATATAGGAAGAATCAGAAGTTCAGTTTTGAGAACAATCGGTAAAGGTCAAGGTCGCTAAGGAATCTCATATTCTGGCCCGTCTGTGTGATTACCATTATCTCAGTTTCTAGCGATTTTAACGAAACCTGGCAGAAACCTGGAGATTAGTCGAGGAGTAAACTTTATGATGACCAGGAAAAAGGGTCAAAGATTAATGTCCTAGGGTAAGATCAGTTAAAGCAGTTTTTATCCGATTTGGATCAAACTTTGTGTAAATCTGAAAATACGGCAGGAATAAAAGTACCCCATCAGTCAAAAGGCAATATCAAAGTCAAATGTAAATCCGATAATACGGCAAGAATAAAAGAACCCCCTCAATCAAAAGGCAAAATCACATATTAATGTCAAAAGCCAATTCTCTGGGCTATGTCAGATCACGCACTATCACGCACTTTTTTAAAAACCCGGTTTGAACCAAACCTGGTGGAAGGTTGTGGATCAGGAAAAAAAAAAAAAAAAAAAATTCAGTTTGAAAACAATCCAGTAAGGGTCAAGGTCATAGGA
>NC_137003.1:31541477-31559249 GCF_032717465.1 Coenobita brevimanus
ATTCATTACTCAAATCTCCATTAACTTATCTGGGTGGATCGCCCACATACATAGCCATAACCAATCTAACCAACCACTCCTCGATCCCAGGCTTTCTCATTGCCTACTTCACCTCCGTAGGGAGTCGGGCAAAGACCATCTCTAAATCAACAAAAACCAAGTACAGATCCATTTTCTTTCTTATATATTTTTCGTGAAGCTGTCGAACAATGAATATGACATTTGTGGTCCCTATGCCTGGCATAAACCCAAACTGCTTCTCATCATTATTCACGTTTTCCCTCATCATACCTTCTGGAACTCTCTCCAGTGCCTCCATTATCTTGTCGGAAAGTTTTATGCCTTTTTAATTTCTTCTTACTAGGGCATCCCCCATTTCCCTAGTACACATTTACAATCGCACTCTTCAGCCAAACATCTGGAACAACAAACTAATATATAATAGCGTTTATCAAATCAGTAACTAACCCCACTCCTATATCTAGTGAGGCCTTCAGCTTTTCGGCAGTCAATCCAGACATACCTGCTACCTTCCCAACCATTGCTCTACTCAAGTAGCAGCAAAGGCCAAGGGAAAAACACTGGATCTGCTGACCCCAAACCTTTCCTGTTCCAGTCAAACTCCTCATTTAGTAACTGGTAATAATGCTCTCTCCAGGTGTCTTTAATATCCTCACTGTTCACCACTACCTTTCCTTCATCATTCTTCACACACTGCTCACCTGTGCTATCTCTGTTTTCCCCCTTCATCTGATTTGCCACCTTAAAAATCATATTCTTTTTCACACTCGTTAATGGTTATCCATTAACATTCTCTGAGACTCAGATTTCTCCATTTATACCTCTCATCTATCCATGCGCTTGGCAGCCAAGTATTTATCCTTGTTACCACCCTTTTTTCATTTCTGGAAAAGACTTCCTTTCTTCTTAACTGCAACTTCTACACCCTCGTCCCACCATCATGTTACTTTCTGTCTTGGGTGGGCCCTCACGTCCATCTACTCACTGAATCAGTAACTTTCAGGAAGTTGTTCTTGAGAGCTCTTTACAGTTCATTAAAACATCTGTTAACATCTCCCTGTTCAGCCACCATTCTATTCTTCTCACTATAGAGAGCATCCCATACTGCATAATTTTTCAACTTCCATATTTTCCTCCCTTGTGCATAGGTCCTCCACTTACTCGCTCCTCAAGCACCATGTACCATATCAGTAATTCATGTTGCTGCACACACTCTTTGCTCTGTATAATTTCAACATCCCTCACCAACCTCCTATCAGCCGTCCTGACCAGGAAATAGTCTATCTGGCTACTATTTCCCTCAGACTCGTATGTAACCAACCTACTCTTCCTTATCCTAAAATGTGTGTTGCACGCAGTCATGGTCATTGCCTCTCCAAACTAGAGTATCTTTTCCCCTTCCACATTCCTCATACCATTTGAGCATCCCCCATGTACCTCTTGATATCCTTGAGGTCCTTCACCCATATGACCATCTGGGGGTAGGCGGTGGCTCAATCGGTAGAGAGGTGGCCTGCAGTCCTGCTGGACCTATGTGCAAATCTCCGCTGGGGCAGGGAACAGTTTAAGGATTTGAATTTCACTAACTCAGACTTTACTGATCTACCAGAAGACCCGCCGACATGTCGTAAAAATACCCCCTCTAATACTAATACACCAGTTCTGTATGAGACAGCCCAAGCTTGTATTCAATATGGACGGAGAGTGTTAGCGCCGAAGTGGTGACATGTAGAGGTGTATGGCATGTAGGAGGACTACTGGGCCTTGATAGCAGGCTGTGAAGCCTATGCCCAGCGTCGGAAACAGAAAAAAAAAAAAAAGTCCCCTCCCAAAACTACAATATCATCATCCCCCATACCACTTACCACACGTATTAAGTCATCTCAGAATCTATCTATCTATCTATCTACTGCCAGACGCCTCAATCCCGTTCGAAGTGGCCACAAACAAATCGCCTCCACGTCGCCCTATACCCCGCCATTTCATTGTCCTGCTCCCAACTCACACCCCCCTCTCTCATATACCTCTCCACCCCATCCCTCCATCTCATCCTCGGCCTCCCCCTCCCTCTCCCCCCCTCCACCTTACTCACATACACTCTCTTCGTCAGTCTTTCACCCTCCATCCTCTCCACATGGCCAAACCACCTCAGTGTATTCCTCCTAACGCTTCCTATCACATCCACATCAATACCTCAACGCTCCTTTATATTCTCATTTGTCAGCCCGTCTCGCCACGTGACTCCACAGGCTCCTCTTAAATAACTCATTTCCACTGCTCTCACTCTTGACTTGTGCCCTTCCAACAACATCCAAGCTTCACTTCCATACGTTAGAGTTGGTATCACAATACTGTCATGTAGTAACTTTTTCACTTCCATGCTCACTTCCCTGTTTCTTATCACTGCTTTCAAGGAACCAGCAACCTTTCTTCCCTGCTGTACCCTTTCAAGCACTTCACCCTCCAAACCTCCATCCTTACTCATCACATTACCCAAGTACTTAAAAGTACTCACACTTTCCAATTCCTCAGCTTCCAGCCTCGTTGTACATTCACTGACTTCACCTCTCTCAAAGACCATCACTTTACTCCTCCCTACATTCACCTTTAGATTCTGTTTCTTATACATTCTCCCAGATTCATCCACCAAGCCTTGCAGCTTCCCTTCGTCTTCACTCAACAACACAGTATCATCTGCAAACCAGGGCCACTCCAACATCCACTACCCTACCTTGTACCTCTTTTATTACCCCATCCATGTACAGATTGAACAACCATGGAAACATGACACATCCCTGTTTCAACCCAACCTTCAGAGAGAAAAATTCACTCTGTGTTCTCCAACTAATTCCTCTGTTCTTTCTGTAACTCTGTCAATAAGTATCCTACCATACACTTTTCCTATTATACTAAGAAGACAAATGCCCCTATGATTACCACACATCCTTTTTCCCCTTTTCATTTGTACAAAGGAATAATTATACGTGACTTCCAATCCTCCGGAACTCTACCTTCCTCCCAGGCCAATCTGCAGATCTTCCACATCCATTCTACTATTATCTCTCCCCCATGCTTCAGCATTTCACCACACACTCCATCAATTCCTGGGGCTCTCCCCAATTTAACTTTCTTCATTGCTTCCACAACATCCATCCTACTGATTTCTTCCTCTCTTCTCACCTCCCTCCTTCTCCCAGCCATTTCCCAGCCACTTATACTCGCGTTGCTTTCATTCTTTATGTTCCACAATTCCGTAAAGTGCTCTCTCCATGTGCTCACTTTCTCTCCCTTCTCCGCTAGTAATCTATCATTTTTATCTTTCACTTTCTTACTAACTTCATTGCCACCCTGCCTAACTCTCTTTACCTTATTCCAGAACATTTTCTTACAGTCCCTCCACCTTACACTCAGATTCCTTCGAAATGCTTCATCCAATCTCTTCTTACTCTCACTTACTAATCTTTTCATCTCTCACTTCCTTTCTACATATAACTCTCTCTTCCGCCTCTCAACTTCTTCCACGCCCCTATTTCTCATCCATTCATTGTATGCTTTCTTCTTTTGTGCCACAGCCTGTCTCACCTCTTCATTCCACCACGCTGTTCCTTGCACCTCCCCTCCGTCTTCTCTTCATCCCACACACCACATCACATTCTGCACATAATTCTTCTGTTAATATCCTGTACGCACCTTCCACGTCCCCCATCTGCTCTAATTCATATTTGCCCAATCGTTCCTCCACTTCTCCCTTATATTCTGCCTTTTTCTCATCCTCTTGTAACCTTTCCACTCTCCTTGCAAATACTCCTGCTTCCCATCCTTCCCTTCTTCTATTACTCCATCTTATTTGTATCTTGATTCTGGCCACCACCAAGTAGTGGTCAGAAAGTCCACTCCTCCAACCTCTATAAACTCTTGCATCCATTACACATCTTCGCATCCTTTCATCCACACACACGTGATCAATCATTGCCTTCCTTTCCTTCAGTTCACCACCCACCTTTCTCATCACTCGCCATGTATACCTGTGGATCATTTTGTGCCTGAAGAGGGTATTGGCCATCACCAACCCCCTCCTGGCACAAATGTCCACTAACGCACTGCCATTCTCATCTATCTCAGCAGACACACCCACTCACCAACTATTCCATCCACCTTCACATTCCCTACTTTACCATTCATATCACCGATCATAAACACTCTCTCATTCCTTCCAAACTTTTCCATGCACACTTCCACATTTGTTCCGAACTCTTCTCTTACTCTGCTTGCACGATCTTCCCTTGGCGCATACACGCACACAGTCGCCCACATTTGTATTCCAACTTTCAATCTTACCCACACAATCCTTGACCCAACTGATCGATACTCTCTTATGTTCTTCTTCCATCTTTTACTCACAATTATACACACTTCTTCTTTTGCCCTGTCATTCTCACCTACTCCTGCACATACTGTATACCCTATCCATACTCCCATTCTCTCACAATCTCACCTCCCCATTTAGTTTCAGTTACTCCACATACATCAACTTTCGCACCCTCAAGCACCTGGACAATCTCTCTCTCTTTCACCGCATCATTCGCACCCCTTACATTCCACGTTCCGATTACCATGTCCTTTGTCCGGTCCTTGGTCGTCATCTTTTAGTCAGTCCTTGTCCGAGGCTTCTTGTTTGTCTTTTTAGTTAGTTGTTTTTCGGGGAGGGGCACTAACCCTTCGCCAACCCTTTTAGTCGCCTTGTACGACAAGCAGAGATACTGGGGGAGTATTCTTGAAAAAAAAAAAACTACCCCCAGGGGGGGTATCAGAATCTACTGGGTCTTTTTCAACATCATCCAACCCAACCGGTGGAGCATACAGTGATGTAAAGAAAACTGTCTGCTTACCGAACAAAATTTTCATTACTGTAATCCTTTCGTTCACTCCTGTTATACTCATGACATAATTCTCCTGTTATTCCTTAACTAGCACACCCACACAATCATATCCATCTGCCCTTCCCTGTCAAAATATCTTATACAGACAATCCCTCCCAGCAATCACTCTGGCTTATCCTCCCTTGCACCTAACTTCCTGTACACGGCCAACATCCATTCATCTCCTACTCATTGCCTCGACCACTTCCCCCACTTTGTCCTTTAGACTACCCTCATTCTAAGATGCCACTCTGATGTGTGTGTGTGTGTGTGTGTGTGTGTGTGTGTGTGTGTGTGTGTGTGTGTGTATGTGTGTGTGTGTGTGTGAATGGAGAGAGAGAGAGAGAGAGAGAGAGAGAACTAGGAAATGGAAGTAGGGCAAGAAATGTGAACTGGTAAGTAGGACTGTTAATTGGGAAATAGGAAAGTGCACTGGGAACTAGCAATAGGTATCAGGAACTAAGGATGGAAACTTGGAACGAGGAGAGGGAACTATACTCAGTTTTTTTTATTGAGGCGAAGATGCACTGAACAGAGGTGATGCTTGGCTGAATGCAACATGTCTGAATAACACTTACTAACCCAAATTTCCCCCTCAGATATAAGTTGTCAATTAATAATAATAATGAGTAGAGAGATTATGAATTAATATTGCATTCAGCCAGTCATCACCAACCTGTCAAGTGCATCTTCGCCTCCATAAAAAAAAAAAAAAAAAAAAAAAAACGGAGTTTTTTTTTATAGTAATGACAAATCAGAACTACGAGCGAAAACTATAAAAAGAGTGAAGACTGAGAACTGAGAATGAGAGTAGCTAAGGAAATGGAATTGTGAACTCAGAATATGTATCAGGAACTGTGAAAGGGAACTGGGTACAAGGAACTAGAATCAAGAAATAGGAAGGGGAATAAGGAACTGGAATTTGGAAACATGATCTGGGAATGGCAAACTGGACATATGAGTTGGAATCAGAACTTGGAATGGGAACCATGTACTAGTAACAGGAACTTTGAACAGGGAATGCGGATCAAGAATTGACAAAGGAAATCAAGAACTTCGATCATGAGCTAGTAATAAGAACTAGGATTGATTAACATGTATCAGGAACTAGGAGCAGGAATCGGGAGCAAGTACAAATGAAAGTAAACTCCAGCAAAACTATTATTTCCTACTGAGCTGTTTGATACCAGGAAAACTATGCCTATGAAATCTAATTCTACGAGAGGAACACATGGAGCGCATATTAAGAAGACATCCCTCATCCATCAAACAATCTAACCGAAACTGGCAGGAAAAGTAAGAAGGACCACCATGAAGCATTAAAAACCTTCCATAGATACTTTTCAGAAATGTCTAATATATATATATATATATATATATATATATATATATATATATATACATATACGTAGACTGGGAAACGTTTGCCGATGAGTTTAAATTACCTCTTGTTTAAATTGACTTGTCAATTGTGAAGTAGTTGTCAACAGTGATACTGTCATATCCCTTAAAAAAAATTTATACTTGATTCAGATCCTCTTGGTAATTTTCGTTTTGGTAAAATAAACGGCTTCAGCTTTTCTAAACGTTCCTCATTTACTCTGAGTATCATTTTATGACTCTTCGCTGCAGTCTCTAATCTTTCCATATCCTTCTTGTTAGAAGGTGTCCCAAACTGAACTTAATAATGCAGTTGAGGCCATACTAAGGAACTGTGGAATATGAGAATGATGTTCTCTTATGTGAATTCAAACGCTATGCCATTTTTTATGTCATCAGGAAATATGGAGATTTTGCAACATAAACCTTAATCAACATCGTCATTGGTAGGTACTGGCTACCATCATCCACTCACTCGACGTAGTGCCGCCTACTTCTTCTTTCACCTTTATCATTCTCTTTCTGTTTTTGCTCTCCTATCTTCCTACTTCTCCCATCTTTCCTGGCACTTTTTATTATTTTTTTCCTTTTCAGGTGGCTTTACAGTACATTAATTGACAAGCCTAATGGTTTCCTGTAAGCCAGGAAACTATTTACAACGCTGGGTGGTAACCATATACCCAACCTACACGTGTTCCCAGCGTGTAAAAGAAAAATGGGCTGGTGGTGGATTAGTGCCCTTTCCCAGAAAACAACTAACTCAAAGACAAACGGCCATCCCTTACGAGATTATGTGTCTGGCTATAGACACATGGATAGATAGATAGTCAGTATAATTAAGAACAGAACAGGGCCCAGAACTAAACCCTGTGGTACTTTACTTATGACGTTCTTCCACTCTGATTCTTTCCCATTAGTTACAAGTCTTTGTTTACGTTCTGTTAGCCATTTTTTAATTCATCTACAGTATATAGGCGCCTCTCATTCCATAGGCTTTAAGTTTCTCAAGAAGGTATTTATAGAGAATTTTGTCAAACTGTTTCAGGTAGCTGAAATAGATAAAAGCAATCGATTTAGTTGCATTATACAGATTAATTAAAGCACTCAAAAAGTGAAGGAAATAAGTGATACATCGACTGCTTCGGAGTCAGTCGTTAACGAGAATATTTTGTTCAAATTACTTAACTATTTAATCTCTAATTATGGGTTCCAACAACTTGCACACTGCTGATGTTAAACTAATTTGACGACAATTTCTGGGCTGCAGTTTTTTGCCGTTTTAAAAGATATTGGAACCACATTAGCAAGTTGCTAGTTTTGTGGTTCAGTGCCACTTCTTAGTGACATTTAATATTTATACTATTTCATTATTCCTTTGCTTTAAGATTCTTGGAGAAAATCTAGTAGGTCTGGGAGTTTTGTTGATTTTTAGTTTATTAAATGCAATCAGTACTTCTCTCACTGATCATAGTAACACTCATTGTTCTCTATACATCGTATTATACACTGGAAGCCGAGGGAATTAAAGATGAATATTCTACGGTAAATACTAATACAAAGTACGGTAAATACTAATACAAAGAATGCGTCAAGAATGTTAGCTATCTTGGTTTCATCATTCGTATATTCTCCATCCGCTGAAACTAGTGGAAATATTATTAGCGTCAGTATCTTCTTACTTCTGATTTAACTAAAAGAGTTCTTTTGGGTTAGTTTTACTGGGTTTAGCAATATGCGTATATTTTTTCTTGCTTAGTCATTTTATACTTTTGGCATTTCAGCGAAGGATGTGGTATACACTTCTGTCCTCCTCATTATGTGTGGCTTTATAATTTGGTGAGCTAGTTTATTTTCGATGGAATACAATTCTTAATGTCGCTCTTCCATCATTTTGGCAACATTTTTTCATAGGTGGCCAATTACGCACCGGTACCCATCCCTTTACTGCTTCATAAAGTCATTCTGAAAACAGTGTCTATAAATCATGGACATAATTTTGTTAACTGCATCATTGGTTTCAAGTTATTATCTAAAATGAATTTAAATTTTAGAGAGACAGCTCTCTTACAGTCTGAAACTTTCTTCTAACTTGAATTACGTTGTAGTCCCTGAAATTAAGGCCAAATGTGACCATGCGTTGGAAACTGGTTCTGAACTAGTTCTCAACAACATTATCGACTAATTCTTCTGATGTACCTACTACTGGAATGGAAATCAGGAGACTACAACATGACTAGAGAAGTACTTATAGGATATGGGGCTAAGGATTTAAGATGACAACTGGAATTAGAGCAACAAATTGCAAGAGCAAGAGAGAACTGAAAATTAGAATGGGGATTGGGAACATGGAAAGGATAGTGAAAACCAGGTATGGGAGTCAGAAAGTAGGATTTAAAAAATAAAAAATAAACAATGAAAATGAGGCTACGAATGGGAAAAGGGGAGTAGAAATTGAAAATGGACACCATGAATGGGGAATTGCAACTGGGAATGATAATTAGGAAAGGTAAAATGAAACTAAGAATAGGAGATTTTTATTGTTAACTAGGAATTGGAGACTGATATTGGGAATCAGTGTTGGGAATTGTATTGTATCTTGGGTACTTATTTTTGTTGTGCAGCCCTAGTCTGTCTGTTCGAAACGACTCACCAAGTACAGGCAAGCAACCGCTATTGCAGTGTCGTCATGTGCACTGAACCAATGATTCCTTGTGGCAGATTGCGCCTCGCCACAGCGAGGTGAGAGGGGATATGGAGGTTTTGTTCCCGAATGGACGCCGCATTTGCGACCCACCACCTCGTTAACAGGGGCATCATAGCAGGCTCCATCATACCGTTATTTCATTACATGATTACCACCCAGCGTTGTAAATGGTTTTCTGGGTTGCAGGAAACTATTAGACTTGCCACTCAGTGTAGAATCACGTGAAGTGGAAGGAAAAGGAGGAAAGAGGGACAGGAGGGATGAAAGACTCTGAGAAAAAGTAATGATAAAAAGTGAAGGAAGAAGTAGGCAACACTATGTTAACTGAAGGGACGACGGTTGCCACCACCAGCTCCATGTGATACTGAGAACCAGGATTCAGAAATAGGAACTAGGCAATTGGAAATTGGGAACGGGAAATGGAAACTAAGAATGAATATAATGCTGGGAACTACGAATTTTGAATGAGATATGTGAATCAGAAACTACGAATGGGATCTACAGTAGGTTATTTTATGCTCCCAGCTTCGGTCACAATCAGTTCACTACAGAGCCCGTTCCCTAAGCCCCAGAAGAGTTACTCGGAACCCGAGGCTTCACACACATTCATGTCATTGATAGTGGGTTGTTCTGTTTAACTGAAGGGGCAAGGGAACTAGCACATCTTCAATACTAAAGTCGTGGTTGCAGAATTTAGACGAGCGTTACTTAAGAGGCAGGAGTGTCTCCTTAGTAACTACACAAATCTATCCACTAATCTGACCACACTTGTCCACTAACATAGCCGAGAATGTTTACGGATTTTTTTTTGTTCACATCAGTGTAAATGCTCTGTTGGAATCGGAAGTAGAACATGTCATTATAAACGGCGGCTGGGAATAAGAAGAATAAATAGGGTTGCAAGGAATTGAGAAAGGAGAAGTGGAGGGAAGTAAGAGAAAGAAAAGGATGAGTAGACACAATGAGTTTGCTAAAACTGGGGGGGGGGGAGCACTAAGAGAGAGAGAGACAGAGAGAGAGAGAGGTTTAATTACATTCCATCTCTCTCTCTCTCTCTCTCTCTCTCTCTCTCTCTCTCTCTCTCTCTCTCTCTCTCTCTTTCTCACTCTCTCTCTCTCTCTCTCTCTCTTAGTTGAAAAAAAAAATCTCCACATAAAATGTTTTAGTGTTGCATTCAAGTCTTAGAAGTGTGTTGCTTCATACACCTGAGGTACAATGCCCCCCCCCCCGACACATTCTCTCTCTCTCTCTCTCTCTCTCTCTCTCTCTAATAGTTCGCGTTCACATCTAACCAAAGTAAAAACAAAACGAATACCAAATTTTCCATAAACAGTGATTGACATAATTCAAAACATTCCTTCAGTCAGCTGAAAAACTGTCAGGAAAAACAGCATCATTATCAACAACAGTAGTAACAGTGGCAACAAGAAAAAAATCAGAGGTGAGTTACAGAGCTGAATTTGAGTATGGATTTCTTGGTTCTGCAGGAAGTACATATAAACAGAAATTATGTTTTAGAATTCTACAACATTACTGGAAAACATTTTAATAGTGTGCCTAATTCAAAAAGCCTTGTCTGGGGCCTTCTTTTTTTTATAATTAATATCTCATAGGACATCAAGGGTCATTTGTATTTTTGCCCGGGTATATATATCGTGAGACATTTAAGTAGAAAAATAAAGAGGATGTAAAAAGAGGATGTAAAATGGTGTCCTGTGTTGCAGCATGGGATAATGCAGCTCTTTAACAGATCATTTCAGTGTTTCATATTGGCCCATTTGACGTCATACAGGTGATATAGGTTTTTGAATGCAAGTTGCTAGCTAGTACTTTAATTTTCATATATTGTGGATGACTAAGGCAAAAATTCAGAGTTTTCATTTGACACGAGGACAGAAGATGAATAACAATATCAGACCTGTATTGAACTCAGACTTTATTTTAGTCTTCCTAGTAATGTTGATCTTTAAAGCAAGGGGCATCAGTCACCAGTCCCTGTGTGGCATTATGTGGGTAATAAACCTCAACCATTTTTTGGTTCTAACATGTAACCCCAGGTATCCACTTGTTGGCTGCGTAAATACCAGCCTTTCCAACAGATATAATAAAAGTTATTTTGAACTAATCGAACCCATCTGACTTGTCATTTAACTTGTCACGTCCCGACCGATTTCCCCCCTCCGATACCTCCAATCCCGAGCTATTTTGGAAAAATTTGTTTTTGGCTAAAACATCCGCTTTTGTTGAGAAACAAAAGAAAATCACCAAGAAAGGGCTTACCAGGGTCCATAAGTGGCCAGAACAGGTGAGCCTCCCCGCGTCAGGCATCATACTCTGTCATTGACATGTCAGGCTCTCACATTTTCTATGGTATGTAATTTTGGGAGAAACAACAAAGAACACGTCTACATTTATTTGTTTGGAAGTAATAAACAATCAGCAAGAAGAAACACACTGAGGAGGGAGTCTTGCGAGATATCACTTGAATGAATCCATGGAACAAGGCAAGGTAGTCAGGACGGGCTTGAAAAAGAAGTCCTGACCTCATCAATGATATACTGTTTAAATTTTCCAGCAATAATATATTTAACACAATGTCTACACTCAGGCGAACTCCATCATCTTCTGAAGACCTAACTTGATCTCCATATGATCGACAATGATAGCCAACAATGCTAACCGAAGATCAAGAAAAGCTTCAAAGATGCGAGCTTCCTATTCCAAAAGTAAGGCTCTGATAGAGAAAATTGCATGCGGAATATTAACTGTCTTTTACACTTTGTTGAATGCAGCTTGCAAATGAGACGTATGTCCATTGGTAATATTTAAAACCTGAGAGTGAACATTCAATACTTGACGCGCCTTTCCAGACATCTCTTTAATCTGGCCCAATCTGGCATGAATTTCGTCTACCTTGTTCTGAGGTGCTGTACCAAATAAAGCATTAGCAATACCACCAACAAGAACAATTGCACCTTTGGGTCTACGACCGCTCAGTGGTTCATCTGACAAATACTCTACAGAATTTTTAAAATCCTCAAATCTAATAACAAACTCATTTTAGAATGAAACACATGTTTCCTTCAGTAATGATACAGGGAAAGGTAAAGTGTCCACGTGATCTATACTGTATTTTATCTAAGAGCCTCAACACGAGCTTGTGCATTAAGAAAGGGTTTGTATAAATCATCTTGTATTAACATAGTTGGGACCACATAATGATTTCCTGTCGAGATAAGCTTGGAGACTGGAAAATAGATGAGGCCTGTTGGAACAGGTTGCTCAATCTGTGAGTCAATGTGTCTAGTGTTTCCTGACGCTACGACTACAAGCAGCAAAATCTGAAATAAAATAAAATAACGCCTATGACCTAATCTCAACTCCTTGCTAGTACTGGATTTAGTCTTCCTGTCAGTGTGCTCTAACGGTCTGGTCATAATTAGAAGTAAGTATTCGACTGTCGTATGTGATCTCAAGCTATACATGGAAGCTGGGATTGCCTCCTGAAGGCCATTAGCAGAGGACGAACGACTAGGAGTCAGGGAGCCCGCCTCGACAGGGAAATCCCTTACTCCATTCACTTTACTTTCACTCTCGTTTGCATCCTGCCGGTTCAGGTAATTTACTTCAACTTCACCTTCAATTATTATGCTCTGTGTCTCTTACGTTCTTGTACTTCCTGCATATCTTGCAGGAACTTTGATTATCTAGCTAGTTAGTCCCAGATGAACGTCCTGCACCGCAGCTATATGCCGGTATGGCAAAGAAATGATTAAAACCATTCTCACCATCATTACCATCATTATCATCGGCCTCATATAGTGGATGTGTGCGACGAACATTGTTGTTATGTTTAGTGGTGAGAGACGCTTCAGGGACCACCCGCACACCATCGGTGTGTAGGGTGGAGACATCTCCGTCTATCACTCTACATGCCCTCAATTATTACGTTGCTGATGTGCTCCGTGACCCTGTATGGTCCTGCATAAATTGGCTGTAGTTTCCTAGCAACTTCTGAGTTAGGAACTCTATGCACATTTACTCTTTGTCCTATATGGAGAGGTTTGAGAGCAGCCATCCTACTTCCTTAATTCTTATTCTCTGTACTAGCTCGATCCATGTACAGATGGCATCTCTGAAAAAAAAAAAAAACTTCAGCTGCCATGGCTGCTAGCATGCACCTAGCATCGTCCACATTATAGTGTGGTTGATTCATTTATTATCTGATATGACACCAGTGGGTCTCCCAGGTACAAATGGAATAATGGTGAGTCCCTCTTTGATCTATCAAATCCCTAGTTATAAGGTATGCAAGCCAAATGTATCATTCGGTGCCAGTGATTTGCATTGCTTTCGATCATTGTAGCAAGATCAGAATCATGGTTCCATTCAACCGCTCCACTAACCCATTTGCAGAAGGGTGGCAAGGCATAGCTGTGATGTGCCCCATTTGAAGTATTTCCCCTACTCCACATAGTGTGGAATTTACGAATTTTACTCCTTGGTCAGTGACATTTTCTGGTATTCTATGGATGTATACAACCCTCTCAAAGAATACACGAGCTACCTCCTCAATCATTTTAACTTTTTATGGCTCAGCAACAAGAACTCTGGGCAGTGTATCTACTACCGTCAGGACATACTTATGTCAAGCCAAATCATAGTCAATGGTCCTATGATACCCATATGGACCTGATAACATGGCGCCGGCATATTTGGGTACCATATAAATGGGGTCAAGGCATCTCCCGACCTTTTAGAGGTAATGCACTGTGTGCAGTGCCGACACAGATTGGTAATATCCTTCTCCATAGCTGGCCAATTTACAAATCTCTTGGCACGCACTGTAGTGACCTTGGTCCCATGTCCTGAAAGTGGCAGGTGAAGGCCAAATGTAATGCTGCTGGCACACACTGTCCAGGTACAGCCACCTGTAATAAGTCATGAACTGCATAAGCTCTTGTTTCTTTTCGGTAAAAAGACTTCATCTAAGTGGAGACATAACCCTTTTACTGGGACAGCCAGTTTGGGAGCTTGAGGTGCTTCTCCGCAAAAGAACTGTCACCTGCAAAAGCTCTGTCCTTTTCTTGAACCGTAAATGTGCGAGCAGGTTTGTCGAAGCTGCAGGGAGACTCACACAAATTTGGGAACAGTGTCAGTGGGGCCTTGGGGTATCGGGGATGAAGAGAGTGGTGCGATGGTGGGTGAGTTGTATGCTGCAGACGTCATGTCATTGTGTAGCTTTTCCAGGTCTTGCCTTTGACGTTCTATACAGACAGTGGAGATGGAATGGGATAAAGAAAACTGGAATATATTACCACTTGCTAAAACAGATATGCAGCTTCTAAAAAACTAAGTTGAGCTGCGACAGGGAGGTTCCTCCTGCCCTCTCCGCACACTCCCCGTCTACCATAATACTGCCATGATTCTCATCAACTGACTCCATTTCCTTGGGGGCAGCTGTATAGCACAAAATCGACAAAACATTACGACATAACACCAAAACAAAGAAACATTGCTTTGTCACTTCACATTTCTGTAATATAAGAATATGTAGCAGAACTTTATTTTGCGGCGACACCTGAAGACTTCATAATATTTTAAGTAAGTGTCAAACCAATTATTAACCGGAAGCACGGAGGCTAGTGATGGTGGGGAGTCTAAATTCGGGTACAGACCACAGCTGTGATGCAGTGTAATAAAGCATGGTGAGGTTGGGTGTAAGCAAAACAATTGTCAGGCAAGGTCACGAAGCAAGGGAGCCATTGGTGTTAATAACATTACTGATTCATTGCATATTATTACTGTGACACAAAAATTTAGTCATAATGAAGCTCTCCGTGTTTTCCACAGCTGATAATAGCAAGTAATGTCTTGTAGGCAGATACGGTATTTGATAATATACCCTATGCACTGCTTGTGGAAACTAACCACCCATAGGTTAGCTGTTTCCCAAGTAGTGCAAAGACAAAACCTACATAAATTTGTAGCATTATGGTCCAAAATGTGTTAGTCATGTATTCGTATTATAAGTAAAACAGCGTTTAATTTGTCGTAATGTTCAGTATTCACACACTCAGTCGGTACAGAGGTGACCTGAAGTCCTGCCGGACCCAGGTTCAAATGCCTGCTGGAGCAGGGAACAGTTTAAGGATTTGAATTTCATTCAATCAGACTTTACTGATCTACAAGAAAACCCGCCGACATGTCATAATAATATCTCCGCTAATACTAATACACCAGTCCTGTAAGACACAACCCTAGCATGTATTCAATACGGACGGTGGGTGTTAGCGCCGAAAGGGTGGCATGTTGAGGTGTATGGAATGTAGGAGGACTACTGGGCCTTGGGAGCAGGCTGTGAAGCCTATGCCCAGAAAGGGACACATAATATATATATATATATATATATATATATATATATATATATATATATATATATATATATATATATATATATATATATATATATATAGATAGATAGATATAGATATAGATATAGATATGTAGATATATATATATATATATATATATATATATATATATATATATGTATATATATATATATATATATATATATATATATATATATATATATATATATATATTATATATATGTATATATATATTATACATATATATACATATATATATATATATATATATGGAGCCTCTGTGGTACAGTGGTAGAGTGTGCGTTTCGTACACGGGTCAACCAGGGTTTGCGCCCCTCCAGGGTAATAAACTTTGGGAGTGTTCACCCGGCCACGTACTGCATTGGCGGACACAAGGGGTGCTGTGGTTGAACCAGTGTCGCTTACTATAAAGTATGCTTGCATCCAGTCGGCTTGCGCGGGCCGATTACACTTGGTTCACAGCCTACACACACATCCAAAGCCACTCTAACACTACAATTACAGTTACAAGCACTTCTTACTCTACATACAATCTCTACCAGACAGTCTAAGCCACTTGGTAGAGATACATTGGCTGTATCGTCCCGACTTCGGTCGGGATAGGCCGGTCCTGCAGTGGATACTCAAACGGCTGATGATATATATATATATATATATATATATATATATATATATATATATATATATATATATATATATATATATATATATATATATGTATATATATATATATATATATATATATATATATATATATATATATGTATATATATATATATATATATATATATATATATATATATATATATATATATATATATATATATATATATATATCCCATTGGAGTCCGATGTCCGGTATATTGGACAGAACTGGGATTATTCAAGTCCTTATAAAGTAGGGAACCCCGGGTAGGGACCTATGAGCTTTGCGACCATGAGCCGATAGGAGGAGGCCGGTACGTTTAGTACCCACCCAGTGCCATGCCTCGCCCAACACCCCTGGGATCCAATGGGATTTATATACAGTATATATATATATATATATATATATATATATATATATATATATATATATATATATATATATATATATATATATAAAATACATTATATCTATCTATCTATCTATCTATCTTTATCTATATCTATCTATATATATATATATGTATATATATAAATATATATATAGATAGATAGATAGGTATAGATATATAGATATAGATATAGAAATAGAAATAGATATAGATAGATAGATGGATAGATAGATAGATAGATAGATATAGATATAGATCCATCTATCTATCCATCCATCTATACATATATATATATATATATATATATATATATATATATATATATATATATATATTATACGGTGGTTGGTGGGGGTGCTCACAATCCACTCGATTTTATGCTGCTCTTGGATGCCTGCCCTTTCCTCTCTTTTCTCCTCTTTCCATCCTTCCTCTTCTGTATTTCCTTCCTTCATTCTTTCCTTTTCCTTCTTTCTACGCATGACTCTACACTGAGTGACAAGTCAAATGGTTTCTTGTACACCAGGAAAACATTTACTACTCTGGGTGGTAACCATATAACCATATTATGGCACCTAGTGATTTAGTGGGCAATTACGGTGCTCCAAGTGGATTGAGCCGGTGCAGGTTTATATCCATGGAGTGGTTGGGATTACTGCTCACGTAATGCCACTCAGGGATGAGTGAGGCTGGTCACTCTCATCCTTAATGTCAGCAGAAACCTGCCTAACCATGGGCTCCTGCGCGCCTCATGGGGAAACACTGGATTTCATATATATATATATATATATATATATATATATATATATATTGTGTGTGTGTGTGTGTGTGTGTGTGTGTGTGTGTGCTTACTAATCTTCCCTCAGTAATTTAAACCAAAAAAGATTAAGTAAACAATCTGTTATAAGCAGTTACCTCTCGTTGTTATTGTTCACAGTTAAATCATCAATAAAAGAGCCGCATTGTTTGTTTGTTTGTCCTTCAATCACGTCAAACCAAGGACCAGAGACTCCCAGACCCATGTACATTCATGTATCTAGGTGACCCAAAATGATTATAGCGGGGGTCAAAATTCAGATCTGGGTCATTAAGTGTTCACCTTGTTGGCCCGGACAACGCCGGGTACCCCTGCTGCCCAATTTTTGGCATGGAGACTCACATGACGTCCAGCTGGGACATAGGGTATGTGAGTGTGACCGAGGTCGTTTGAGTTCACCGGTGGTAGTTAACAAGAGCACACAAATACTGTGTGTGTGTGTGTGTGTGTGTGTGTTGATTCGTCCACCTTACTGAGA
>NC_137003.1:31559349-31746849 GCF_032717465.1 Coenobita brevimanus
AGTGGACACGGGCAGATGGTGGAAGCTCGTCAGAGATTTATACATGAAGGGGAAATCGTGTAGAGATCGTGGTTGAGGGAAGGAAGGTATGAGTGCGGAAGGTGAGGAATGATGGAATGAGAGGGTTAATGGATGAGGTGAAGGCAGAGAGGGTGCAGAGGTATGGCGATGAGTTAGCAGAGGAGTGGAGAGCTAGTAAGGGGGGGGGATAGGAGGACACAAGTTGGAGGAGAGAGGAGGAGGGAAGGAGGCATATTATTTCTGCGGCAGTGTGGGACCGTGATATTCTTGGAATGAGGACAGGTGAGATGGAAGCACAAAGTGAGGCTGTGGCAGGGCAATCAAGGATATAGTGCATCAGAGGAGACTCGTCAGAGTGGTGGCAGTGTGTATATGGCTTTGGGTCAAGGCGAATGACTTGCGAGAAGGTTGGGAAACCGAGGCGTAGGCGATGAATATGCCTTTCTATTGAGTTGGGGGTGCGAGAAGGGATGTCCAGCGGCTTGTATGCTGTGGCTCTGGCAAGCCAGGAGGCAGAGAACGATCCATCCGCAGCAAGAGTAACATGATTGTTTATGGTGCGATCGTGGATGGCCTTATTGGTGAGAAATTTAATACGAGACAGACTGGCGAGAAGGGGGATGATGGGGTGTGGGAGGGTAGTTGTAACTCGTGCAGCGGTATCTGCGAGCTCATTGCCCAATATGCCTACATGTCCAGGCAGCCAGTGTAGTAGAATTTCAACCCTGTATCGATTGTTGGAGTCAGCTACAGCATGAATTAAGGATAGCAGGTTAGCAATGTCTCTGAAGTGCCTTGATTGGAGACAGTACAGAGACGAAAGTGAGTCAGTATGGATGACAATGCGGTGTTTATGGAGCTCATAAGGCGTGACGTAGTGCACACAGGAAGGTTGCGAGCTCTATCTCATACGTGGAGGCTCCCGTAGGAAGCCGCCAGTTCTCGACAAGGCCTTCAGTGACAAATGCAGAGCCTGCTAGCCCCTCTTGTGTAACGGAACCATCAGTGTAGTATTCGGCAGTGTCAGGTGTTTGGAGGGATGAGATTCTCCAGAGGCTGTCTTGGTGGAGGAGAGCGGGGATGGATGTTCTGGGGCAATGGGAAATAGGAAGGATGAAGGTGATGGGTGATGACTGCCATGGAGGGAGAGGGGAGTATTTGGGGTGAATGGAATCAGGACCCTCTCAGAGTGTGGGTGCGAGGCCAAGGGTATGAGTGATGTTAATGAGAGAATGTACCCAGTCCATTCCTGGACGAGGTGAGGGGGGCGTTCAACAGTGCGATGGATAGTGGTTGCAACAGGGAGAAGAGGTCTGTGTCTGCACAGTTGAGCAGCAATGGCTGTCAATTGACTCCAGATTCTGAGCTTGAGAGAGAGAAGACCACTCTCAGCACTTAGGTTCTCCAGCCGAGTCCAGCGGGGTGCCCCTAGTATGACTTTGAGAGCTTCGTTTTGCAGAGTTACTAGAGCCCAGACTAGAGATCTAGAAAGCCCAACAAGACAAATGGTGCAGTAATCAACTAGGGAGCAGATGGCGTGAGTGTAAAACATTCTTAGGACACAGCTGGAGGCACTGAGGGAGCGGCACGCTATAGCCTTGAGAGCTGTAATTCTAGGGGCGTCTTTCTCTCGCAGATAGCAGATGTGAGGTGTGAAAGAGAGACTGCTATCAAACCACACCCCCAGATATTGGTGCCTGTGAACACGGTCCAATCGATGTCCCCCAAGAATAAGGGGCGCTTTGGGGGGCGCATGCCAAAGTGCATGTACTTGGTTTTCTCGAGGTTGATCTTTAGACTGAGGTCACGGCACCTGTTATGGAGGAGGGTTAGGGCAATCATGGCCTGGTTGTGGATGGCTCTGCTAGAGAGAACTAGAGTGAGGTCATCTGCATAGCTAAATAGCGTGACGCTCTGACCAGAGTCGATCGACAGCAGGTTGTCTATCAAAATCATGAACAGGAAGGGGCTGAGCCCACTCCCCTGAGGAGTGCCATTGATATGTGGGTATGAAGGAGAGAATTGGCCCTGAAAACGGATGATCAGAGAGGAAGTCTCTGATCCAGGAGAGGAGTCTGCCACGGATCCCCTTCCTGGCAAGTGCAGCATGGACGGCTTCAGGGTTAGCTAACTCAAAGGCTTTCTCCAGATCAAGGAAGACAGCCGTACCCCTGCCATTCCTCAGATCACCTAGAAACGAGGCAAGACACTGATGGGTGCCTCGGCCCTGCAGATAGGCGAAGAGCCTAGGGTGTAATGTGCCTAGCTTCCAGGTGAGTCGAGAGAGAACAAGCCTTTCAGCTGTTTTGGCAATGCAGCTGAGAAGCGATATGGGTCTCATGGCAGTGCGGTCTTTAGGCTTGGGTATTGGGTGTATAATTGCCTGCTTCCAAGATCAGGGGAGCTTTCCTTCCTCCCAGGATTTGTTAGCTACTTCAAGGATGGAGGTTTTGCCTCTCATGCCCGATCCTGCAAGGAGAGAGTAGGTGAGGCCGTCTGCCCCAGGAGCTGTGTCCTTTCTGCTGTGGAGAGCGCTCTCCAATTCCCTGCGGGTGAAAAGGCAATCAGTGGCATCAGGGCGGGAGCAGGCCGCGTCTGTGGTGTCCCTTCTGGGGCCCCCCAGGCGCACCTGCTCATCTCTAATTGATTGGGGAAGGATGTCAGGAGAGGTTCTGTTGGCAAAAAGGACAGCCAGGCGGTTTGCTTCTCCTGCAGGATCGGGATGAGAGGGGGGGTTGGGCGGTTTGTTGCAAGAGACTCTTCTGATCTTCGTCCACATCTCCTTCAGGGAGGAGTGTGAATCGAGAGATCTGCACCATCGTATCCAGGCCTCTTCCTAAAAGCGCTGCTTTTCCTTGGAGACATGACGTGCCACTGCAGCCAGGTATTGCCTGGTGAGGTCTAAGGGCCCCCTCCTGTAGGCTTTTCGGGCTGAGTTGAGTATATGGTTAAGCCACCGCACTCCCACGTCATAGTACCATTGGTCCCTGATGAGAGAGCGGGGGGGCTTGGAGAGGGGGATAGAGTCAGTGGCAGCCTGTCTGAAAGCATTTGTGACACCTTCGGTGAGATCATCAAGGGAACAAGGGGACGTGACATAGTTAAGATGTTCCTAAATCGCTTCTTCATACTCACTCCAGTGAGCTCTGTGTAGGTTCCACCGAGAGAGGGGGGGGGGCGGCAGTGTGGGGACAGCCACATTAAGTTCCGTCACTATGCCAAAGTGGTCAGTAGTGAGGTATCGGTGTAGGAACCACGCAGAGTCTCTGGCGAGAGAAGAGGTAGCAAGTGAGAGGTCCAATCTGCCACCTCGAACGTGTGTTGGTTCAGAGGTGTCATTTAACAAGGACACACCAGGAATTTCCTCAAGGGTCTCGGCGAGGTGCCTCCCAGCTTTGTTGGCTGGGGTGGGAGAGGAGAGGATAGAGTGGTGCGCATTAAGGTCTCCAGCAATGTGCGTGGGCTCAGAAGCCACAAGTGTCACGATCTCACCCAGATCAAGGGTGCCACCCCAGCTCCCGTAAATGTTGAAAATGTTCAGGGAGGTGGTGGCAAGATGCAGGTTGATGCCCTGCACCTTGACTCCCTCCCCACAAAAAAAGAGGTGCAATGGGCGAATGTGGGATGTGGTTCTTGACAAGAATCGCACATCCTCTCGTGACACCAGGGATCTGGGGGAGAAAATTACCAGCGAGATCAATAACATGCCTTATTTTTGGTGTGTCTACCATCATATCTATCTATCCATCTATCTTTTGCCAGATGCTTTAATCCGGCAAGGGGTGGCCACAAACAAATCGCTTCCATGTTGCCCTTTCCCTGCCATTTCACTGCCCTGCTTCCAGCTCACACACCCTTCTCTCATATACCTCTCAACTTAATCTCTCCATCTCATTCTTGGCCTCCCCCTCTCTCTTCCGCCCTCCATCTCATTCGCACACACTCTCCTCATCGGTCTCTAGCTCTCCATCCTCTCCACATGGCCAAACCACCTCAGTGTGTTTCTCCTAACACTTCCAATCACATCCTCGTCCACACTGCTCTTTCACTTCCTTTTTGTTAGGCTCTCTCTCCATGTGAATCCACATGTTCCTCTCAAATAACTCGTTTCCACTGCTCTCACTCTTGACTTGTGTCCCTCCAACAAGGTCCAAGCTTCACTTCCATACGTTAGAGTTGGTATCACAATACTGTCATGCAGTAACTTTTTCACTTCCATGCTGACTTCCCTGTTTCTTATCACTGCCTTCAAAGAAGCAGCATCTTTTCCTTCCTTGTTGTACTATTTCAAGCACTTCACCCTCTAAACTTCCATCCTTACTCATCACACTACCAAAGTACTTAAACACACTCATAATTTCCATTTCCTCCTCATCCAACCTCACTGTACATTCAGTGACTTCATTTCTCTCGAATACCATAACTTTACTCTTCCCTACATTCACCTTTAGATTCCGTTTCTTACTCACTCTCCCAAACTCATTCACCAAACCTTGTAGCTCCCATTCATCTTCACTTAGCAACACAGTAACATCTGCAAACAACAGTACAGGGAGTTTCATCAAATCCAGTAGCCTATATACTGACTGCCTGTCATCTGTTGCAACCAAGTCTGACGTCAATAAGCCATCCTGTCGCCAAGTCTATCTGTCACCAACAAAGCTCGCCTGAATCAGTCTGTGAATAAACCTGACTGCTGCCAAACCCATCAATAAGCCTGCCTTCTGCTAAAACACTAACCCTCAGCCATCCCTGCTGTCTGCCACAAAACCTGTCATCAGACGTTCATTCGAGCCAGGATCCTGCTGATTGTCAAACCTGGTGACCAACAACTTGACCTCTTTGCCTCCCACCAGCTATCAATAGCAGCTCACACCACGCCCTGCACTAAATGTTATTTAAATAGGTGGGATTAAGAGCCATTCAGTAAAAATTCTGTTATCTCCGGACCAGTAATCTTAATACATTATTTTTTCTTTTTTATTTCTCAGCTCTTACACTGTTAAATTACTACCAGTATACAAAAAAACAACTTCCCTAGATTAATGTCTAAACTTTTTTTTTTTTTAATTAATTTTCATCCGTTGAGTACACCGCTTCCCGTCCGATCAGCGAAGTTAAGCAACTTTGGGTCTGGTTAGTACTTGGATGGGTGACCCCCTGGGAACACCAGATGCTGTTGGCATCCCTACGTGTCAAGTGGGGTTGGTGGAGGATTAGTGCCCCTCCCTGTAAAACAATTAACTCTAAGCCATTGGCCACCCCGTCTGGGATACATGGCGTCTGGCAATGAATGAATGAATGAATGAATGAATCCTTCATTTGTAAATATCATGCACATAAAAACCCTCTCTTGTCAACTGTTGCTGTACATGATTGTTAATTTTAGTAAAAAAGAATCCCTTCACTTATATTCACTCACTTCACCCACCGCGTCCCAGACACCCCAGACATAAAATGGCACGGCAGTGCCGGCCATTTTTCGATTTTTTTTTTTTTTTAACTAAAATGATAGATTTGGATGTGAAAAAAACGAATATGACCATTAAAAGAATCACCGGAGGCTAGAAGTACGTTTTCTGGAAGTCCCCAGTCCGCCCCTCAGGTGTGGTTTCCCAGAAGAACTGCAGCGAAGGTGAGAGATAACCTCGTTTTCTATGAAGGTAAACTCAGGTATTCTGGCCAACGTTACTCTGGGAAGGTCTAGGAATGTTTTTTACACTTTTTAGTTCACTTCATAGGCATTTTTTTTTTTTTTCACTGGATTTCATACAGAAAACATCTTGTTTTCCCATATGAATCACTTAGTACTGCAACACCTGTCACCTGTCACGAATCTCTCTCACTGTGCATCCTTTGTCTTACATTTACGGTAACTTACGTACAACTTTACTTCACTATGTACTGCACTTAAACTTATGGTAAATTATTTACAACATGCCTTCAGCATACACTGACAATATAAGAGTATTTCTGAGTGCCTCACTGTGAATACATCGTCTTACACTTAGGATAACAACATTACTTCACTACATACAGTCCTTACATTTATGAGAAAATATTTACATGAGAGTTTCACTGTCTTACTCAATAGTTTTGAAGTGTGTGGTACTCCTCAAAGCAAGGATAGATGCACAGACCTAGGTTGCATTGTGCACACATATACCTAGAGTCCTTCCGCTGAGTATGTGGTCTTGCGGTGCAATTTGCACACACATGACACTTCGCTGTGGATTCTGACGAGTCTCAGTGGGAGGGATGATCGTGGGGAAGTGGCAACTGGTGAGGCAGATAGGTGTTGCAGCGGTGTGGCAGTGGCGAGCAGCAGTCCTATCCTCTGAGTAGTCCTCCAGCATTTCCTACACCAGCTCATGAATATAGCCCTCAAAGGTCTCCTTTATGCCGGTTACCTGAGCGTGAAGCAGGTGAACATTTAGGACTTTGATGTCGAGGAGGTGGAAGAATAGTTTCTTGTACGACTTCATCGTAGGCCTGGCACAATCCACACTGGAAATCATTGTGTCTGACTGATCTACTGTCACGAATCAAATTCGCGACATTTTCCTTTTGTGAGAAATCACAAACTATTAGTGGAAAACTCACTGTGTATTGTTCAGTTAACCGTTTCTCTCTCCATTTCGATGGTATACTTTTTTTAAAACATTCGTCACTGTTTCAAAAGTGACCGTTCTAATGCACGTCATTAAGTGCTCTACTGAGCGATATTATTGTTTCTATATTGTTCGCCCCTGCTTGCCTCAACCGTTGGCCACGCCTTCTTCCAGCTGGCCTGTATATCGTACCACACTCATCGTATCTGAATCAGTCTTTTGTCTGTCATGACGGAGTGTGGTTCTGTGCTCCAGTAGTGAGAGTGAGAGAGGTCTTCTAGCACCCAGACTCCACTAGACTACAGTTCTCCAGGCTCCCACCCTTCCTTGGTGATACGCTACATTGAACAGTATTTCTTTTTCGTATTTTCCTAGGTTTAAGTGGTTAGCTTCTGAGTGAGCGAGTGAGTGCGATCTCATTATTTTGAATTCACTTTGAGATATAACGTTGAATTTGTTCCTTTGTAATTAATAAATTTAACAGTTCTTTTTCTTTGAGCTTAATGTAATGTAAACTCGTGTTTCATTTCTCCATAATTAAGCTTATTTCCCTTATAGCTCCTAGCTTGCATAAATGCTTTGCTATTGACAATTGCTATTTAGGCCAGTCTTGTTGTATTAAGCCTAAAATCCGTTGTGCCTTCTAGGAGATAACGCATCAGCAAGAACCTGGTATCATTGATAGTATTAGTTATTTATTGTCAGGGGTGAAGTCACTTTTTCCAGAGGCTAACAGTACTAATAAACAGCACTTGTGAGTAATTAGTCTCTGCTGTGTAATGTTGAGAAAGTTTGTAAATTCTCGTTCTGGGAGAGTCAGCGAAGCGGGCTGGCATAAAGTAATCATTGCTTGATTTAGCAAGACAATTCATTGTCCCTGCTCTTCAGTATTACTGAGAATTATCCTTTAACAATTGCATTTATTTTAAAAACCCCGTGACAATTGGCGACCTCGCCAGGATATAACTCCTAGCTCTAAAGCTATTCACGAGATAATACTCACTCGTTCATATTAAGGTATTTATCATTAAAGTTTATAGGCACAAGCTTACTGGTGTTTACCGTTAGTTTAGCAAGTGAATTTCTGCTTTATTAATCCATAGAGTACTTAACTCTATTTAGTACTTCATTCCTGGTAACGCCAGACGATTTTATTCACTCCTGGGTAGTCACCGTACCCATTGCGTTAATTATTGAGTCTTGCCAGTCATTTGCATTTTTGCTTTATTCTTTGCCAGTTAACTAGATAAGATTGATCACCACTAGCTTGTGTCTGTATTCTTTACTTGTGTTATTAGCATTCGTTTGCGAAGCAGCAGTCAGTACTCAGTTTCGGCTTGCTTAGTAAATTAGCGACATGGCTACCACCGTATTTTTACAGGAAGCCAAAGACATGGGGCTTACTGAGCCCCAGGAAATTAAAGAGTACATACTCTCATGGCATAATCAGGAGCAGCAGCGTGAGAATGATGCCCGTGAAGAGTGTAAGATTCAGCGTGAGGAACGCAAAAAGGAGCGCGAATACCAGCGAGAACAGCGCGAACACGAGCAGAAACAACGCGAACTTGAGCTAGTACAAGAGTGAGAACAACGCGAATACGAGCGGGAACAACGTGAATATGAATGTGCTGAACATGAGGCACGAGAAAAACATGAGCTTGAGGTTTTGAAACTCAAGTGAGATTCCTTGGCTTCAGGCACATCTGCTGCAGCCAATCAAAGCTCCACTAGCGCTCTTCCTACACATGTCCTGGCGACCCCACGCATCAAGCTTCCTTCAAACAAGGAAGGCGAGTGAATCGAGCCATACATAGCTCGTTTTGAGGACATGGCAGACATGTATCAACTGGATGAGGCAGCTAAGCGGCTCCAATTTCTTAGTTTATTTGAGGGCCCTGCCCTCGATATTCTCCTCAGAATTCGTGGAGACAATCTCACGTATGAGATGATGAAAGCTGCACTCATTAAGGCATATGGTCTCACAGTAGACGACGCCAAAGTTCAGTTCATGCAAGCTCGTCTCCAAGACAAGGAGACAGCTGTTCAGTTCCTCGACCATCTCACTGATTACTTAAATGAGTGGATGGAGAAAGATGAAACTCCTTCCACGCGTGAGGGGATAATTGACCTTATGCTGCATACACAGCTAGAGAGGTCATGGCCTGCTGAGCTCATAGCACAGCTTAAGATCTGCCAGGTGAAAGATGCCAGCCAAATGGTGGAAAAGGCTGACGCATATTTCACTGCTTACGGGTATCAAACTCGTAAGCAAAACACCTTTCAGACTCATGGTCATCCTCCTTTCGGGACTTTGGCGAAAGCTTTCCCATTGCACTTGACATCTCAAAGGCTTTCGATCGAGTCTGGCATAAATCTTTAATTTCCAAACTGCCCTCCTACGGTTTCTATCCTTCTATCTGTGCCTTCATCACTAGCTTCCTTTCTGGTCGTTCTATAGCCGCTGTTGTAGACGGCCATCGTTCTTCTCCTAGATCTATCAACAGTGGTGTTCCTCAGGGCTCTGTCCTATCACCAACTCTCTTCCTTTTATTCATCAATGATCTTCTAAGCTGTACATCTAACCCTATCCACACATACGCTGATGACTCCACCCTTCACCTTTCCATTCGGTTCCCGCAACGCCCATCTCAACAGTTACTTCAACAAACAAGGGATTAGGCTATGGCACACCTAATGTCTGACTTGGCTCGTATCTCTGAATGGGGTAAAAATAATATGGTTGTTTTTAATGCAACTAAGACTCAGTTCTTACACCTATCAACCCGAAAAAATCTTCCACAGGTATACCCACTAATGTCTAATAGTATTCAGCTTAATCCTGCATCATCCTTGAACATGCTTGGGGTTTCATTTACTCGGGACTTATCTTGGAAAGATCATATTACATCTTTGTAAAATCTGCTTCCAAGAAATTGGGTGGTCTAAGCCGACTCTGCTCTTTCTTTACCCCTGCACAATTGTTGACTCTATACAGGGGTTTTATCCACCCCTGTGTGGAGTACAACTTTCATGTGTGGGGTGGCTCCCCACATACAGCTCTTCTCAATAGGGTGGAGTCAAAGGCTTTTCGTCTCATTAACTCTCCTCCTCTTACTGACTCCCTTCAACCTCTGTCTCTTCACCGCACTGTTGCATCTTTATCTCTTTTCTATCGCTACTTTAATGGTCATTGCTCCTCTGAATTGTGCTTGCATTCCTCCACCTCTACAACGGGCGGGTAGCACCCGTCTGGCAGCAAACTCTCATCCCTTTTCTGTCCAACTCTCTAATGCAAGAGTTAACCATTACTCCCAGTCTTTCATTTATGCAACAGGTCAGCTCTGGAACTGTCTCCCTCTGTCTGTATTTCCTGCTGCCTATGATCTTCAGTCTTTCAAACGCAGTGTGTCCAGGCATCTCAAAATAATCAGATCTTGAATTTGGCTCGCTATTGTATTTTGTTTTTCTCTTGGAGGGAACTGTACTGCGGGCTCATGGCCTTTGGTTCCTTCTTCCTCGCATAAAAAAAAAAAAACTGGAACAGCAGAAAAGATACTGCTAAGTCTGGGAAGCCGTCTCAGACTGAATCCCAGCACCAAGGCCGTTCTCAGAGTAATGGCCAAGGTCCAAGCAAATCGCAGAAGGACCAGGGGCAAAATACACAGCAGCCTGCTTGGAAGCGATGCAACAAGCACCCCAACCAGCAGCAGTTCCCCAAGCAGCAGCAGCAATACAAGGACAAGCCACGTAACCCTCAGTCAGGTCAATCAGTGTATCGGAGGCAGGAGGCAAACGCAGCCTTCATTCCACGACAAGCACACGGTGGTGCCATCTCTACCAGTACAGGTACTTCCCAACAGTTCACGAGTCCCCCTCCAAACATGAACTCTCCTCCTCAGGTGGTCAATGCTCCGCCTCCTCAGATGGTGAGTACGACTCCTCAGACACCTAGTTCTCAGGGCGCCACGTTTGCTGCATCGGTTGTTCCGCAATCTCATGAATGACTGGCTGCTACATCCTCAGACCCTTCCACCCTTCCACCAGCAACACTGCCCTTCTCGTTCAGCCAAGGTTTGTGGGAGGTGTTTCTGTAAATGTTCTGAGGGATAATGGTTCCTCAGGTTGCTCTGTTAAGCAGAGCTTAGTTCGGTCTGATGAGTATACAGGTCGACAGATCCAAGTTAGACTTATTGATGGATCAGTGAGACTGTTCCCTGAGGCACGTATCCACGTGGCGTCTCCATTTTTCACTGGCCTGACAGCTGCAGTTGTCATGCCAGAACCTTTATTTGACCTCATTATAGGCAACATACCTGGCGTCAAAAATAGTTGCGCCGTAGATGTTGCTACTCAAACTTCGGCTGCTGTGGTAACATGAGCCATGGCCAAGGCTCCAAACTGCGTCACTCCGTTGACCATCGCAACGCCGCAAGATCTGATTCGTAGTCAAGATGTTGTCCAAGACCAACAGACTGACTCAACACTTGCCTCAGTGCATAAGAAGCTGGAGGGTAAAGTGATTAAGTATTCACGGGGAGGACAAGCCAGGTTCCTTCGTAAGCGAGGACGGCTGTACCATGAGTCACAGACACCCCAGGGTGAGGTTCGACTGCAGTTTGTTGTTCCTGCAAAGTATCGCCGAGCAGTATTTGAATTAGGTCATTGTTCAGCGATGGGAGGTCACATGGGTCAAAAGAAGTCCTCTGACCGCATCCATGCTGACTTTTTCTGGCCAGGAACGGGACGGGAAATAACGAGGCTCGTATGTTCCTGCAATGTATGTCAGCATACCACTGACCGGGGACGTGTCCGTCCTGCGCCATTGAAACCAATGCCCATAATCTCTGAACCATTCGAGAGAGTAGCAGTTGACATAGTTGGGCCAATCTCCCCTAGGGCTAGTGATGGATCAAAGTATATCCTCACTATTGTTGATTTCAGCACATGGTGGCCTGAAGCCGTGGCCCTTAAGAATATAGAGGCCGTCACTGTTGCTGAGGCATTAATTGAAGTGATCTGTCGTGTAGGTATCCCTAAGGAGGTCTTAAGCGACCGGGGTTCGCAGTTCACGTCAGCAATGATGAACGAAGCATTCAGGTTGCTGTCCATCCGAGGCTTACGGACTACACCGTATCATCCCATGTGTAACGGGTTGTGTGAGAGGTTCAACTGGACTCTCAAGAACATGTTGAGGTGCATGACCGCCGAACAGCCAAAGGAATGGCCGCGGTTCGTTGCTCCTCTTCTATTTGCTTATCGAGAAGTTCCACAGCATTCATTGAAATTTTCACCCTTTGAACTGGTGTATGGAAGGTCGGTCCGGGGCCCACTTCAAGTCCTTCGTGAGTTATGGGACAATGAAGAACCCGACTCTGAAGTCAAGACCACCTACACCTACGTCCTTCATTTGGCTGACCGCCTCCAGTCGACGTGCGAGTTAGCTAAGGAAGAACTGAACAAGGCGTGTGAAGTTCAAAGGGCTTATTACGATAAGAAGGCAAAGCTTCGGAAGTTTAGTCCAGGCGATAAATGCTTGGTATTATTCCCCACTGCCCAGAACAAGTTGTTAGCACAGTGGAGGGGTCCATATGACATAGTTGAGCACATCTCAGACCTCAACTATGTAATTCAGATGGGGAATCTTCGTAAGAGGTTCCATGTTAACATGTTGAAGGCTTATCATGAGTCAAACCCCAAGGAGGCTGGCCTACGAGTGGCTGATGACAGTGACCAGCCACTGGAACGAATTGGGGCAGCTTCAGTGATCCCAGCTGATGACCATGATGATGAGCCCTTAACTGTTCAGTCTCACCAGGAGTTGACTGTCAGAGATGTCCTACTTAACCCTGACTTATCAGTAGGAGACCAAAATGCCTTAAGGTCACTGCTCTGTCAGTATGCTGATGTCTTCTCAGACCAACCTAGACTTGCAAAGGTTGCGTGTCATAAAACTGAGTTGACCAGCAATGCTCCCATAAAGGTTAAGCCATATCCGATTCCCATGCGACTACAGGACGCAGTTGACAAGGAAATTGCCGACATGGAGACTGCAGGCATTATCGAAAAGTCCTCATCTCCCTACTGTAGTCCGATGGTAGTAGTTTGCAAGAAAGATGGTGGAGTCAGGATTTGTGGCGATTATAGGAGGCTAAATGCAATCACCAAAGTGGATGCTGAGCCAATGGGTGACCATATTGCCATCTTCTCCAAGCTGGCAGGGTCACGATATTTCACGAAGCTCGATCTAGCGAAGGGATTCTTCCAGATTCCCCTTCATCCTGAGAGCCGTCAGTTCACTGCCTTTGCTACTCCTAGGGGGTTGTACCAGTATAAAGTCCTACCGTTTGGACTTACCAATTCCCCAGCAGTATTTAATCGTGCCATGAGACAAGTGCTCCATGGTATTGTAGGAGTAGAAATGTTGGTTGGCGATGTTCTCATTCATTCTGCCACATTTGAGGAGCACTTCAGACTCTTGGAAGTCGTTTTCAGTAGACTCCAGAGTTTCAACATGACTGTGAAGACTACCAAGTGTAAAATTGTGCACAGTGAGGTGGAGTTCCTTGGACATATCGTTGGCAACAATCACTGCAGGTGTCAGGGTGATAAGATTAGAAAGGTTAAGGAAGCCCCAAGACCCGTGACCAAGAAACAGGTTAGGGCATTCCTCGGCCTAGTGGGGTATTATAAAAGTTTTGTCCCCAACTTTGCCCTCATTGCTCAGCCGTTGTACGAGATGCTACGGAAACATGCTCCAAACACCATCAGATGGGGAGAAGCGCAAAAGAGATCTTTTGCCACCCTCAAGAATATGCTATGCAAGGAGCCTATCTTGCAGTTTCCTGATTCCAATAAACCTTTCATATTGCGCACTGATGCTTCACAAGATGGAGTAGGTGCCGTATTGATGCAGGAATTGGAAGGTGGAATCTTCCCAGTGGCATATCACAGCCGTAGGTTAAAACCCGCTAAGAGGAATTACAGTACTGTTGAGAAGGAACTCTTGGCTGTGGTTGATGGTGTTAAAAAATATTATTATTATTTGTTTGGGGCACCATTCACTCTGGAAACTGATCATGTGCCACTCACTAGTCTTAGTACGACCAAGACGGCTAATGCAAGATTGACACACTGGACACTGTATTCACAGCAGTTTAACCTTGTTGTGAGATACATCAAGGGAAGTGATAACGTAGGTGCAGACCTGATGTCTCGCCTGCTAACTGCTGACTAACATGGGCAACTGTTGTATGCTGGGTTCCATAAGATAGGCGTCCTCAGAGATTTGAGTAATCCAAGGACCAGCCTGGTTCCCAGTTAAAAGTGTAGACCTGACATCTTACTTGTTGGCCCCACAGGACACAGTATGTCCAGGGCCTGTACGTACATGTGTTCCGTAGTTTAAGGGGGGAAAGTTTGAGAACCCTTAGAGGCGACCTGAGGCTGTGTCTGCGGACACACGAGCCCGAGTTTGCATAAGGATTCTCAGCTGC
This sequence comes from Coenobita brevimanus, assembly GCF_032717465.1. Classification (NCBI taxonomy): domain Eukaryota; kingdom Metazoa; phylum Arthropoda; class Malacostraca; order Decapoda; family Coenobitidae; genus Coenobita; species Coenobita brevimanus. The sequence goes on from NC_137003.1 coordinate 31,573,475, forward strand.
CCCGATATTGTATTTACATGTGTACTGTAGGCTAAAAGGGGGAAGTTTGAGGACCTGTGTGCAGTCCGAGGCTGTGTCTGCGGACACACAAGCCCGAGTTTGCACAAGGATTCTCAGCTCCCCGATATTAATATAAGTACTGTAGGTTAAGAGGGAAGTTCGAGAGAGAACTCCACAGAGGCGACCCGAGGCTGTGTCTGCAGACACACGAGTCCGAGTTTGCACAGGGATTCTCAGCTCCCCGATATTAATATAGGCACTAGGTTAAGGCAGAGGTTGAGGACCCATGTACAGTCCGAGGCTGTGTCTGAGGACACATGAGCCTGAGTTTGCATAAGGATTCTCGACTTGCCGACACTAATCGTAAGTGTAGAGTTAAGTTTAACCAGTAAACTACACGAGTCCTCGAGACCAACGGCGTCCAGGGACTACGTTTCCTGGTTAATAATGTAACTAATAAATTAGTGGCGACCTCGAATGACAGCTTAGGCTGTCACTCGTATTTTTCAGCTAGAGCGTACCTTTCGTAGCATGTACTGATTGCTAGGCAGAGTAATTATAATGAATTAAGAATTTTTGTCTCATTGACACTTTTGATGCTCCACCCTAATTGATTTTGCAGGTACAGCGATGGGTGTAGAAGTTTTGCTGTGCGGGCCAGCTGATCGTCTGCCGTACGCTGCCGCCTCTTCTCCTCTGCCTTCGTCGTCGCCATATTATTAATATTTACTGTATTACTTTACACGTAGGTACAGTTACACTACAACTGTCACACCTACACCGTGTATCGCATACACCACGCTACACAACAATTAGTTGTCAGTGTAAATGTAGCGAACTTTCGCTCAGTTTGACCTGAGTACAGGATTTTCACCGTCGTCACGGAGTTTTTTTCCCTCAAGCTTGCCTCTATTAACGTAAATACGAGGTTTTTACGCTCATTGGCGATAGTGATTTTCTCCTGTAGCAGGATAACACACGCACCACAGTGTGAATCTTGTGTGACTGAGTTAGGATGTGTAGATATATATATATCCACAAATTGTTTCCCATAAGGAAAAATTTTTATTTTGAAGGGGCGTAATGTCACGAATCAAATTCGCGACATTTTCCTTTTGTGAGAAACCACGAACTATTAGTGGAAAACTCACTGTGTATCGTTCAGTGAGCCGTTTCTCTCTCCATTTCGATGGTATACTTTTTTCAAAACATTCGTCACTGTGTCAAAAGTGACTGTTCTAATGCACATCATTAAGTGCTCTACTGAGCGATATTATTGTTTCTATATAGTTTGCCCCTGCTTGCCTCAACCGTTGGCCATGCCTTCTTCCAGCTGGCCTGTGCATCGTACCACACGCATCGTATTTGAATCAGTCTTTTGTCTGTCACGACGGAGTGTGGTTCTGTGCTCCAGTAATGAGAGTGAGAGGGGTCTTCTAGCATCCAGACTCCACTAGACTACAGTTCTCCAGGCTCCCACCCTTCCTTGGTGATACGCTACATTGAACAATATTTCTTTTTCGTATTTTCCTAGGTTTAAGAGGTTAGCTTCTGAGTGAGCGAGTGAGTGCGATCTCATTATTTTGAATTCACTTTGAGATGTAATGTTGAATTTGTTCCTTTGTAATTAATAAATTTAACAGTTCTTTTTCTTTGATATTAATGTAATGTAAACTCGTGTTTCATTTCTCCATAATTAAGCTTATTTCCCTTATAGCTCCTAGCTTGCATAAACGCTTGGCTATTCATAACTGGTATTTAGGCCAGTCTTGTTGTATTAAGCTTAAAATCCGTTGTGCCTTCTAGGAGTTAACAGATCAGCAAGAACCTGATATCATTGATAGTATTAGTTATTTATTGTCAGGGATGAAGTCACTTTTTCCAGAGGCTAACAGTACTAATAAACAGCACTTGTGAGTAATTAGTCTCTGCTGTGTACTGTTGAGAAAGTTTGTAAATTCTCGTTCTGGGAGAGTTGGCGAAGCGGGCCGGCATAAAGTAATCATTGCTTGATTTAGCAAGACAATTCATTGTCCCTGCTCTTCAGTATTATTGAGAATTATCCTTTAATAATTGCATTTATTTTAAAAACCCCGTAACATCTACCTATCGCATATTCACACTGTAGGCCAAGACAGGTTCTGGTTTCCAGGCGTGGTGCTGCCCTTCTGTCCTGTAGTCAATGCTGTCGGTGCAGTGTACGAGTGGCTTGTGTATAGACGAGAGGAGGAAGACTTCTGTGTTGTGATGCCAGGCTGTTGCAAGGATGTTATTGACCTTGTAAAAGACAAATTCGTTACTTTGCAACTTCCTCCCCACCTTCACCATGTGCTTGTGGCTCTTTTTCACAGTGCCACACACACCTGTCTCCTGCAGGTGAAGGTACCTGGCCAGAAGGAGGCTTGTGTACCAGTTGTCCAGATACAGGACGTGCCCACGATGAAGGTACGCATTGATCATCATCTTCACCACAGCCCCAGGCAGTCCCAAGGTTCGATCTTCGACGATGTCCGTCTGAACACCTGTGTACAGAACTATGTCCTGCACATACCCAGTCTTACAGTCGCACATCACGAAGATTTTGAAACCAAACCTGTGCCTTTTGCTGGGTATATATTGCCTGAAGGCAATATTACCTCTCCATAGCACAAGACTCTCGTCTATGACGAGGTCTCTGTAGGGAGAAAAGGAGGTACGAAATTTCTCACGTAGATGATTGAAAACCACACGTATCCTCCTCATCCTGTCCGTGTTGTTTGCGTTTGCAGGATCAAGTTGGTCAAAGAAATGCAGTCAGCTCAGGATGTATTGGAACCAATTCCTCCCCATTACTTTCCCAAAGATAGGCGTTTCCATTAGTGGATCTACGGGCTGGGTCACGTGGGTGCGAGGGATAGCGCAGATGAGATGCCTCACCAGCGTCCCCAGCCAGTGGAATATTCCCAAATCTCCCTCTCTTCCTCCTAACACTTCCAACCCCACGTGGGGAAATCCTCAGCTTCCCCAGCCACCCAAGAATACTAGAAGCCTCAACTTCCTCCTCTGAATCCTTCTCCTCGTCATGTAGGGCTAGGTGATGACGTGTTAATGGCCTCATCCATCGGGTACTAGCATACCCCACCTACCTGGATTTCCTTGGTGTGGGTATTTCCTCCTCACTAGTATTTTCATCTGGTTGCACAAAATCCTTATCTTGCATGTCATCTTCAACGTTGCTTTCGCCAGTGTAGGGCACCTTCAGGAGCTCCTGAATCTCCTCGTCAGATAGACTGCGGCAAGACATGACTGTACAGCATGAGTGGTACAAGCAGAGTGAGGCAGAGTGAGGGCGATGACTCAGCATGTGGGTGTATAGGCCTGAGCACCTGAGGCAAGGTGGTGGAAGAGTTGAGGTACATCTTCACCAATTTTTGCGCGTCTAGTTTGAAAATTGCACTCTCCATGATTTTTGGAAAAAATAACTTTTTAAAATGGCACTGGCACTGAGCACGCAGTTGCGTAACACCGTTTTAAAATGGCACTGGCACCGTGTGGGTTACTACTTCCCTTGTACTTTTTCTCTCCAGTTCATTTCTAATAGCATTTCCTTACTTTAAGAAATTATTTTATCTGAAGATGATACACATACTTACGGAGATGAAATAAAGCCCACTAAGATCGAAATCTTACACAACAATCTTTCTTGTTTTAGAAACAGAGAGACTTATTCGAGAGAAACAGTTCGATCAGCTGGGTTTCATACCCCCAATACATCACACACTTCTCAGTTACCTTCTATTTCTATTTTTAGAAATAGAAGGTAACTGAGAAGTTACCTTCTGCCCCCCAAACAAGTGTTTTGGAAGATGCATCGCATCCCAAATTCACTGGAATGAATCTTGCAATTAGCATGTATGATTTCATTAATGAAGTCCTGTCTGCTGTCCCAAACAAAGGACTTACAACAGACAGAAATAAAATCGCCTTCCTTTGGAGCGATTAGATGATGGTTACTCACGAGTCGGGTCATCAGTCTGTTGCAAATTTTTTGATAAATTCATTTCCTTTGATGAATGTTGTAACAAATTCGCAGATTTTTTTTTTTTTTTGCCTCACGAGAGCAGGATGCTTGAAGAACGTTTACATTTTATTATAAGCATGAAACAAGATAAGCTCGCCTTCAGAAGAAATTACGCTGTTAGAAGTGGCAGTGGTGTCAACAGCAAAAGAAATAGAAATTTCAAAGGCATTATGAAACAATCCGTGGACAGAAATTGATGGTAAGGAAAAACAAATTTAACACTAAATAATGTAGCAACGTTATTTGGTTATCACAGATTCTTAAATCGTCTTAGTAGGAATGAATTAGATGCACCCTTAGAGATCCAGTTTTCTCCAAAGGATGACATAACCATGTTAGCTGTAGAGATAGAAGAAAAACTCAGTGTCATATCTTCTCAGACAATACACCAAGCTCACCCTCTCCCTAGCGCTGCATGGTCTTTGCAGCCACAAGGTCAGGAACACGTCTCACTTTCGGTCAGCAAACAAAACGTCACACCACGTTCACCAACCATGTCAGGTGCCAGACCTGCATCACAAAGTAGTTTCTCTCAGGTTAGACCCGGATCTACTAGCAGAACGAAGACCGTTTGTTGGTACAGTAAACGAACAGGGACTATGAGATGAACGAGGACACAGACGTGATAGTAGATCACCTTCACCATCATTCAAGAATAAGTACTGTACTTATCATAAAAGCCATTGTCATTCCACCAGCAAATGCGTGCCCTTGCCAATGCAAAGTCGGGGCAAAACTTTCCCCAGAGCCAACAGAATTATCCATAATGACACAAAATTCTGAGCTCCCCATTCGCCAAATTGGCCTCTGACTCGCTTAGTTAGTTATAGTAGGTAAAGCTGAAGTACTCCCTACATAATTTTTATGGACTCTGGATCTATGATGAGCTTAACAGAGCTCTCCCTAAACAGTATTAAAGAAAGGATCAGACGGATCTGGATCTTTGTGCTGCCTGACATTCGTCTCTCTGGTGTTGACGGCTCAGAATTTTATGTGAAGGGCAAGGTTTCTCTTGAGATATAACTTGATGAATTAATAAAGCCTTTCACAGCTGAGTTTTATCCCACAAACAAACTCCAGTATCCTGCAGAGTTTTTAATTGGTACTGACACCATGGTTCAACTTTCTATTGAATTAGTACCTGCTTGAGGTAGTAATGATGTACAAGGACTTTGTCATCAGGCATAAACTGCCTACACCCTGTCCTTTCACAAGCACTGTACATTCAGTCACACAGTCTACCTTAACCACCACCACAGTAGAGAACAATGAGAATCATTTGCTCATTTCTCATGATGCCCCCTCTAACAGTGACACAATGGCTGACACATCTACGTCTCATTTTAACTGCCTCAAATACTCTGAATGGCAATTAGCAACACGGAGAGAAGAAACGAGCAGTGACAAAATGGGGGACAATTTTGCTGCCACACGAATTCACGAAAGTCTCCGCCCGTGATGCAGGTGCGAAAGAAGGAGTGAATGAATTAACGTTACCTGAGGCGTGTTGTGTGAACATACAAGCCAGCATTGTGTTCCGTGCTGAAGGATACTTTGTGTTATCGTTACTTATTAAATGTAACAAACGCTCCACTAAAACTTAAAGTGATACAAAGATTGACGATTCCCTTGTACAAAGGAAAAGGAGAGAAAGAAGTGTGTGGAAATCACAGGGGCATTTGTCATCTTAGTGTAACAGGAAAAGTGTATGGTAGGATACTTATTGACAGAGTAAGGAAAAGAACAGAGGAATTAGTTGGAGAAGAACAGGGAAGCTTTAAGAAGGGAAGAGGTTGTGTAGATCAGATAGTCATTCTTAGATCATTAGTGGAAAAGTTTCTAGAGAAGGGAAAGAAGTTGTATGCGGCTTTCATGGATTTGGAGAAAGCATACGACAGGGTGGATAGACAAGGATTGTGGAAAGTATTAAGATTATATGGAGTAGATGGGACGTTGTTGAATGCTGTGAAGAGTATGTATGATGGTGCTAAGGCTGCAGTAGGTGTGGATGGTGAATGGAGTGAACATTTCTTTTTGAAGGATGGGTTGAAACAGAGATGTGTCCTGTCTCCATGGATGTTCAATCTGTACATGGATGGGGTAAGAAAAGAGGTACAAGGTAGGGCAGTGGATGTTGGAGTGGTCCTGGTGAGAGAGGGTAGTATTTGGAAACTCCCTGTACTGTTGTTTGCAGATGATACTGTGTTGTTGAGTGAAGACGAAGGGGAGCAGCAAGGCTTGGTGGATGAGTTTTGGAGAGTGTGTAAGAAACGGAATCTAAAGGTGAATGTAGGGAAGAGTAAAGTGATGGTCTTTGAGGCAGGTGACGTCAATGAATGTACAGTGAGGTTGGATGGTGAGGAAATGGAAAATGTGAGTACGTTTAAGTACTTGGGTAGTGTCATGAGTAAGGATGGAAGTTTGGAGGGTGAAGTGCTTGAAAGGGTACAGCAGGGAAGAAAGGTTGTTGGTTCCTTGAAAGCAGTGATAAGAAACAGGGAAGTGAGCATGAAAGTGAAAAAGTTACTACATTACATTATTGCGATATCAACTCTTACGTATGGAAGTGAAGCTTGGACGTTGTTGCAAGGACACAAGTCAAGAGTGAGAACAGTGGAAATGAGTTATTTAAGAGGAGCCTGTGGAGTCACGTGGCGAGACGGGCTGACAAATGAGAATATAAAGGAGCATTGTGGTGTGGATGTGGATGTGATAGGAAGCGTTAGGAGGAACACACTGAGGTGGTTTGGCCATGTGGAGAGGATGGAGGGTGAGAGACTGGCGAGGAGAGTGTATGTGAGTAAAGTGGAGGGGGAAGAGGGAGAGGGAGGCCGAGGATGAGATGGAGGAATGGGGTGGAGAGGTATATGAGAGAGGGGTGTGTGAGTTGGGAGCAGGGCAGTGAAATGGTGGAGGACAGGACGACGTGGAGGCGATTTGTTTGTGGCCACCCCGTACGGGATTGAGGCGTCTGGCAATAGATAGATAGATAGGCGAATTCACGAAAGTCTCCGCTCGTGTTGTAGGTGCGAAAGAATGAGTGAATGAATTAACCATACCTGAGGCGCGTTGTGTGAATAGTTTAACATATAAGCCAGCATTGTGTTCCGTGCTGAAGGATGATTTGTGTTATCTTTACTTATTAAATGTAACAAATGCTCCACTAAAACTTTAAGTGATACGAAGATTGGCGATATCCCGGTATACCCATCACCCGTAAAGATGTGTCAGGATATACCATTCTCTGTAACTACTTAGGATGATAAATTACTTGGTGTATATACCACTGACAACTCTATGGTTTCTGCTACGACTCCTTCAGCTAATCTCACCTTGACAGTAAATCTGGGCGACTTCCTTCAGTATATAGAACAAATAATAAATCTTTGGCAGACCTATAGAGATGTTGTGACTTTACCTGGTGAACCTATGGGTAAGACTGTTATAATTAAGCATAATAATGAGTTGATTCCCGGCACTCAACCTGTTAATGTCCCGGTATATAGATTACCCAGTATCTTAAAAAAAAAAAAAAAAAAAAAAAAAAAAGACAAGGCAGTACATGATATGCTAAATCAGGACATCATTGAACACTCCGTCAGTCCATGGAATGGTTGGCTTTTCCTAGTCCGCAAGGAAGGTGGTGAATTTAGGCTCGTAGTTGACTATCGTAAACTCTGTCAGTGTACACGATCGATACCTATTACCAGTTTTAACAGATTTACACGGAATCACCTGGCGAGAATAACGTTGTTTTCACCTCGATTGGCGTACGTAGTGGCTACTGGCAAATAGAAATGGAAGAGCCGTCTCGCCTTATAACTGCATTCAGTATCCCTTCTGGCCACTATCATTTTAGAAGACGTGTCTTTGGTCTTATAAATGCTCGATCACTATTCATGAGGCATATCTATTCTGTATTCAGTGGTATGATCAGTCATTCTCTTTTTGTTATCTAGATTACATTATCGTCGTAAGTCAATCTCTGAACATTTTACCAAGCTACTGCAGGTTTTTAGTTGCCTGCAAATGGCAGGTTTAAAGGTTAAGCTCAGTTAACGCAACTTTCTGCGTAAGAGAATTAAATTTCTTGGACGTGTGGTTGAAGCTGAAAGAATTCATCCCTCAAATGAGAAAGTTAAGGTAGTTTCTGACTTCCCACAATCTATAAGTACTGATGACGTAAGGAGTTTCTTTGCACTGAGTGGCTACTATCGGCGATTTATTCAAGGTTATGCACAAATCGCAACTCTTCTGACGAAATTTCTTAAGAAAATTTAACATTTTGTTTGTACTTATGATCATTCTCATTCTTTTGAAACACTGAAGACAGCACTTACTAATGCCCCAGTCCTGGCATTCCCTGATTATAAGAAATCATTTCTTCTTTGTACAGACGCATCTGGAGTGGGAACTGGTGCAGTATTGATGCAAATCGATCATGCAAAAACGAAACGTGTAATAGCGTATGCTAGTCGTGCCCATAATGCCATTTAACGTAACTAGAGCGTTACTGATTGGGAGGCTTTAGCAGTTGTTTGGTCTCTCAAACATTTCGGAGACAAAATCTATATATTAATATCCAGTTCCTATCGAAACAGATCATCACCCACTTTGTGATTTATTCAAAGGAAGAAGTCATACTGGACGTCTAGCACAATGGCCAGTTATTATCCAAGACTTCAACACAATTTTTGATTATGTGCATGGTAAATCAAATGTAGCTGCAGATGCTGTTTCACGCCACGTAACCGCAGCAGTCTCATCATGTCAACCAAGTGAAGTTCCTCGCACACCCCTAACCTCAGATGTTGTTTATAATTGTCACTGCACATACCCTCTGTGGTCGGAAATTATTTATTTTCTAGAATCAGGAGACGCTTCAACCTTACCATCTCTGCCAGTGTCAGAGAGAGAGAGAGAGAGAGAGAGAGAGAGAGAGAGGTGGAAGGACGTTATTATCGCTCGCCTTTGGCAAGGCAAGGCGATATAGTTTGTGTGTGTGTGTGTGTGTGTGTGTGTGTGTGTGTGTGTGTGTGTGTGTGTGTGTTGCCAAAATATTTCGAAAAGTTGTGAACCAATGTTCACCATACCATCAGGGAATGACAACTATGTGGATGTGCGGAAGTCTATTGTTTCTGTTGAGGTTTTGATCAAAGACGCCTTATATGTATCGCCCAGCTTTAGCAAGGTGAGGCGATATAGTGTGTGTGTGTGTGTGTGTGTGTGTGTGTGTGTGTGTGTGTGTGTGTGTGTGTGTGTGTGTGTGTGTGTGTGTGTGTGTGTGTGATATGGAATATAACTTCATAACTTTTAATGAGACCTTGATGAAGGACAATCAATAGCCAGCCACCATATATATTTTTTCATGTGGGGCTTTTTTGTGTAAAGCAGTGAGTGAATTCCGCAGAGTTTTAAGAATTGTCTTCATAATTGTTTTGCAGGAAGGGTGTTTCTTAACCAACAACATATTTTGGCTGGCGATTAGCATTCGGCCCCCGAATGCTTTAGTTTCAAACGAGTATTTTTAAGGATTGACATTTTGTGAAACGCAGTGACTGAATTCCGTAGAGTCTTTTCTTTACAACTTTCTTCGATTTTGTTTAGTGTGTAGCTTGAATCTTAGCCAACATCGTATTTTGGCGGAAAATTAGATTCGGCCCCAGAATACTCTTGTTTCATTACAATATCATATTATTCTCTTAGCTTTTTCCCCAAGGTGTTTTCTCATTCCTCCTGCTGTTCTATCCTTGATTTTAACTGACAGAATACTTTTGTTAGTTACAGCTTCGCTAAACCAAACAGCCACGAAAGGACCAACAGGTTTGTTGCTTTTTGTTTTCCATTGAACTCCTTTCTGCTCCTCCTGCTCCTCCTCCATCGTTCATTTTTGCAACCTGCTTAAGAGTTTAAATTTCATTTTCCAACGAAGAAGCTAATTTCGTTGCCCTTCCACTTCTTTCCTCCTCCTTCCTGTCTTCTCGTTGAATCCTTTCTCCCCCTCTCTTCTAGTTCCATTCCTCCTCCTCTTTCGCTTTATGCCCTTTTCCTCCATCACTCAGCTTGTCTTCTTCCTTTCTTATCAGGTAATTTCACTGTTCTTCCACCTCTCTCTCTTTCTCCTCCTCCTCCTCCTCCTCTTCTCGTTGAATATCCTTCTCATCCTCTCATTTGCTTTCTTTCCCCCTCGTCTTGCGTTTGATTCCCTTTTCCTCCACCATTCATCTTATCTTCTTCCTCATTTTATCTGCTCTCTTGGTCTACTCTTCTTCCTTCATGCTCCGGTTTTCATCTTGCTTCATTTCCTTCACAATCATTCCACTTAGTTTCTCTTTTACACATATCCATAACAGCTACAACTGACAACTTCAACAATCATGATAACTTTAACAACAGCAGGAGCAGCAGCAACAACAACAACAGAAGCAGCCGCAGAGGAGCACTTTAAAGTCATGATGCCCATTAAATGCAGCAGCAGCAGCAACATTAATTAGAAAATACTCAGACCCTATATTTCGCCAGCTACATTAAAATTTATAGTTTATTCTTGTCATTCCTCTTTACCACCAGAAGGATAATGCTTCTGTTTCACATACTTTAGTCAGATAACTTTGCCCTGTAACATAATATCCGAGAGCACATATCTCCAACAGTGCCAAAAAAACATTATGGTATATTCATACATGAGTATCCACATCCACCTCAAAATATAATCAACTATTCCCTCACCAACTGGGCATCTCTCCGGACGTTTCAGTGAAATCTGATAACGAAATCTTGACTGCGACTTTCCTACATCGTAAATTTTTCGGCTATGTTCATTTTTTGGGGGAGGTTTGTGTATGTGTGTGTGTGTGTGTGTGTGTGTGTGTGTGTGTGGGTGGGTGGGTGTGTGTGTGTGTGTGTGGTGGAGCAACAAAACTATGTTTTTTAAAACTAACAAACTCACAAGCAACGTTTTGTCAGAGAAACAAGAACTTCGCATTTTATTCCAGCTCAGGCTGGAAAAATTTGACTACCCTACGGAAAATCGCATCAGCTAAAGGATTACTAACACAAGTAGTACTAGCAACAGTAACACAAGTAACAAAAACAACATTAATAGTGACTCACTAACAACAAAACTAATGCATCATTGATTCCCAAACAACAACAACAACAAACAACAACAACAACAATAATGTCAACAACAGCAGCAACAACAAAAACATGTCTTTACCAGGCACTGCACGACAGTAACAACAAGAAACAATCAAAACTTGTCCAAACCAGATGACATGCTATATGCGGCGGAAAACACACACACACACACACACACACACACACGTTTATTATATATAGACAGATAGATAGATAGATACTGTAGATAGATATAGATATAGATATATAGATATATATACAATAGAGAGATGTAGATATAGATATAGATAGATAGATACACAAACGCAAACACATCCTTCAAGTAATGAACAACAGATTCGAACAAACTTGGTCATGTTTGCTAGCTGCTTAAAAACTCGCTTCTGGGAATGTTCTTTAATTTTCAGTTATGAGTTTGTGTGAAAGGGCTCTTTTACGTTGAGAGAGAGAGAGGGGGGGGGAAGCAAAATAAATGAAGGAAGGAAGAAAGGAAAAAGGTATTTAGTAAATTTTTCCTTCAAGTGGAAATCCCCCCTAACTCTCTCTCTCTCTCTCTCTCTCTCTCTCTCTCTCTCTCTCTCTCTCTCTCTCTCTCTCTCTCTCTCTCTCTCTCTCTCTCTCTCTCTCTCTCTCTCAGGACCTTATTAGGAGGGTCAAAGCATACCCGTAGGAAGTTAATTATCTGCGGTCGGTCAATCATCGTTTATATCAGTGCAGAAAGGAGCTTGTGAATTTTGTCAATGTATCTGCCAAATTAGGAACTTGTATGGTAAAGACGGCCTTCACCTCAATAGTGTAGGAAAAGCTAAGTTATGTAGATTTCTAAATGACAGTGTTAGGCATCCTTTTGGCAGTAAAAGAGAGGTGGAAAGAGGAACAGTTTTTGGCATTGTTGTTAACAATCCAGTCCCTGGGCCAATGGCAGTTGGGCAAGTGGTCACCATGGGAATCGGGTAGATTTGTCCTCAGCCCAGGTACAGAGAATTTCTGGGGAGGGAAGGAGCGTCAAGTCAGTAACAGTTCAGGAGTGTTTCAGCTTCGACTGCAGGATTCAAGTGATTGAACAGGACAAATTTTGGTACGTTTCACAGCCATCGTGGATCCAACATTACTCTGTGTATTATGCATAGGAATGCAAGAAGCATTATTTCAAATTGGGATGAATTAATTACTAATGTAACTACCAAAAAATCTTACATTATTATGATTATAGAATCATGGTTAGACCCTCTTGATAACCACCCTATTGGAGAAGAATTGCTACACAACTGAAATATATTGAAATCGTGTTGCATAAAACTGGTGGAGGGGAGATCAAATATGTATTGAAAAAAACTTAAATGCAGTACAGAGCAGTAAACTAGATACTGCAACATATGATTTTTTATGTAAAAATTTTCAGAGTTAGAAACCAATTCCGTTCGGTGTAATATAAGGACAGCCTACCGGTAAGTCAAATGAAAGCGATAAATTATTGTACGACGAAATAAATTCAAACATAAAACAACAAGGACGGCATTTATTAGGGGAATCAAATAATCCGGATATAGATTGGAATATTTCGTAAGCTGGCACAGAAGTGGAAGGGAACTGGTTATTAGAACTGGCAAAGGATAAATTTTTAGTTCCGGCAGCCAATACAGTGACATTGGGCAATGATGTAGTCGACATTACTCTCGAACAGAGCGTGATCTAAAAATTTTGTGCAATGGTGGTGAAAATTTTACAAAGTCAGCTTCGATAATATGAGAATGGAAATTTTCACCATCAACTGAATTAAATGACTACAGGTGTATGACATCGATGAAATGTGGGAACTATTCACAAATCAAATATTCTCTACCGAGCTAGAAAAATATACCAAGATTTACCCAAAGAAATAATTACATTATTAAACCTGCCTGGATGTCGAAGAACACTGAAGAAATTATCTGCCGCAAGACAAAAGCATATAAAATAATATAAAACTACAGGAAATTATGATAAAGTACGGAAACTTTTCAATTACAGCGGCTATGTACGAAGATTATTGAGAACACAAAAGAGACTATGAGAAAAAATGTTCATGAAGCTCAGTAAACCCATATATATATATATATATATATATATATATATATATCTCTATATATATATATATATATATATATATATATATATCACATTGGAGCCATGTGTCACGAGTATTTGACAGAACTGGGATTTTTCAAGTCTATATAAAGTAGGGAACCTACAGTAGGGATCTATGAGCTTCGCGACTATGAGCCGATAGGCGGAGGGCAGTACGCTTAGTATCCTCCCAGTGCCGTGCCTCGCCCAGCACCCCTGGGATCCAATGGGATATATATATATATATATATATATATATATATATATATATATATATATATATATATATATATATATATATATCACATTAGACAAGGAGTAAGAAAAATATAAAAGATTGCATGTAATCTCTAGCCTACTACACTCGAAAAGCGAACACGTCAATGAAAATCAGTCAAGATCAACAATACTGACCAATCAATGTCAATGTGTTTTAAGAAAATAAAATAGGGTGAACATCCCAGCCCACAATCTGTACTTTCTGGACTAGATGTTCAATCAACTAAGGAAGTGACAGGGCATGATGTATTAAACTGTCTTCAGAAATATGATAAAGATAAATCAACTCGCCCAGACCAGATATCTCCTCACACACTACGTGAGTGCTGGAGACAAGTAGCCTTTCCAAATCATTAATTGAATGTAAAGTACCTAATTTAATGGAAGCTCGCTAATATATCAAATATCTTTTTAATAAGGCGATGAAAAACGTGCCACAATCTGCCGTCTATTAAGCCTAGCGTCAGTACTATGGAAAACTGTGGAAAACATTGTTAGAGATATTATTACCATGTTCCTTAATGAGCATCTTTTAACAGCCGATCAACACTTGTTTCGTAATACTAGATTGTCTTACAAATCTGACTGATAAAAAAAAAAAGTATGAAATAACGGACACAAAAATACTGCCGGATGGGAATTATCAACATTTCATGAAAGCATTGATAGGGTACTCCATCCATGACTATTAGAAAAATAGAAAGCCCACGGGCTCTCTAACAAATTATGTTCATGGACTGGTGATTGGTTAACAAATCCCAAGCAGCATGTAGTCATATGTGGTGAATCATCAGACTGGCTTAAAGTAACAAGCAGAGTTCCTCAAGAGTCAGTTCTAAAACCAGTTCTTTTCACTTTTTATATCACTGATCTAAAAAAGGACTCATTTCTAAAGTAGTGAAGTTTGCAGATGACAGAAAGAATGGAGATAAAGTAATTAAGAAAGCAGAGTGAATCTATACAAGAATGACCTGGGTAACTTAATAAATTTGGGGGAAAATTGGCAGGTGAAATTTGATATAGATAAAGGTTAGGTAATGCTCTCTAGCATTAAATGCGAATATTATTAGTTCAATGCCCTACTGGGACAGTGAAATGAAGGGAATGGTTTTAGGAGTTATTATTTGTAATTATCTCAAAACTCAAAACAGCGTACAACAGCCAGTAACGAGACAAAGAAATGTTCGGCTTCATCGCGAGTAACTTTGATCATTAATTGCCCGAAATATCTTCTAAGTGTTAAACGGCATTAGTTAGACCCACGCGCAGAATACTGTGTGCTGTAATGGTCCCCGAATTTTACTATGGACGAAGAATACAAACTCGAGAGAGTGCAACGCGGAGAAGGTCCATGGGGGGAAAACATATGCATGCTGGGATTTCAAGTGTCCCCTGGGAGAGAAACTAGGTCAATGAGAGAAAATATTCTTATGTGGAAAGGGTTTGTTCAGGAAAATGATTCAAAGGTGGACAATACGACCATGGAGGATAATAGGTTCAGTGTGGACTAGAGGCCATTTTGAAGGAATGGGTCTATGTGCGAGAAAAAATAATTCATCGGAAAAGAATTCCATAGGGGAAAAAATGGTCCATGACAGGAAATATACCCATGAAGAGGACTTGGCTGATGATGAAATAACTATAAGGAGGATTTGTTTTATGGAGAAAAAAAGTTCCGGCGAATAATGTCTTGATGGAGAAACTGGTCCCTTCAAGAAATCAGGCGGATGGGGGTTGACCTCAGAAGGGCAAGACCGGAAACGGAAGCATGTGTAAATTGACACGGTGACTAATTAACACAGATTTTAAAATATCCACTGAGAGAGAGAGAGAGAGAGAGAGAGAGAAGGTAGCTGGGTAGACTGAAAAGGTCTGTGTACTTGCAAATGTCTGTGTGGTAGGTGGGGGTGCTCACTATCCACTTACTCGATGAAGTGCTGCTCTTGGGTGCCTACCCTTTCCCCTCTCTCTTCCTTCTTTCCTTCCTTTCTATTCTGTCTTTCCTTCCTTCTTTCTTCTTCCTTCTGACAACGGGTGACTCTACACTGATTGACAAAACAAATGGTTTCCTGTGCACCAGGAAATCATTTACTACGCTGGGTAGTAACCATATAACCAAATTATGGCGCCTGATGCTTTAGTGGGTAACTAAGGGCTCAAATCAGATTGAGCAAGTGCGGGTAGTCCAAGTGATGGTTGGGGTTTATGGCTCACGTAATGCCACTCTGGGATGAGTGAGGCTGGTCTCTCTCATCTTAAATGTCAGGACCAACTTGGCTAGCCCCGGGCTCTTACGGTCCTCATGAGGCAACACTGGATTAGATAATGAATGAGTTACGAAGAGACGAGATATATATTGTTGTTAATAACAGTAACATATGGAAGGAAAATATAAGGGATCAGTTGGTTCAAGGATTATGTGGGTAAGATTGAAAGTTGGACTACAAATATGGGCGATTGTGTGCGTGTATGCGCCAACACAAGATCGTGCAAGCAGAGTGAGAAAAGAGTTCTGGACAAATGTGGAAGTGTGCATGGAAAAGTTCGAAAGGAATGAGAGAGTGTTTTTGATTGGTTATATGAATGGTAAAGTAGGGAATGTGAAGGTGGATGGAATAGTTGGTGAGTGGGGTGTGCCTGCTGAGATAGATGAGAATAGCAGTGCTGTGTAGTGGACATTAAATTTTGTGCTGGGAGGGGGTTGGTGATAGCCAATACCCTCTTCAGGCACAAAATGATCCACAGGTATACATGGCGAGTGATGAGAAGGGTAGATGGTGAACTGAATGAAAGGAAGGCAATGAATGATTATGTGTATGTGGATGAAATGATGCGAAGGTGTGTAATGGAAGCAACAGGTTATAGAGGCTGGGGGAGTGGACTTTCTGATCACCACCAAGTGGTGGTCAGAGTCAAGGTCCAAGTAAAATGAAGAAATAGAAGAAGGGAAGGACGGAAGGAAGAAGTAGATGCAAGGAGAGTGGAAAAGTTAGAAGAGAATGAGAAAAAAAACAGAATATAAGAGAGAACTGGAGGAACGATTGGGTAAATATGAACTGGAGAAGACGGGGGACGTGGAAGGTGTGTGCAAGATATTCACAGAAGAATTATGTGCAGCATTTGAGGTGGTGTGTGGGGTGAAGAGAAGACGAAAAGGGGTGCAAGGAACAGCATGGTGGAATGAATTGGTGAGACAGGCTGTGACAGAAAAGAAGAAAGCATATAATGACTGGATGAGAAATAGGGGGCGTGGAAGAAGTTGAGAGACGGAAGAGTTATATGTAGAAAGGAAGAGAGAGATGAAAAGATTAGTAAGAGAGTAAGAAGAGATTGGATGAGGAATTTGGAAGGAATTTGAGTGTAAGGTGGAGGGACTGTAAGAAAATGTTCTGGAATGAGGTAAAGAGAATTATGCAGGGTGGCAATGAAGTTAGTAAGAGAGTGAAAGATAAAAATGGTAGCTTGCTAGTGGACAAGGGAGAGAAAGTGAGCAGATGGAGAGAGCACTTTAGGGAATTGTGGAACATAGAGATGAAAGTAACGCGAGTATAGGTGGCTGGGAAATGGCTTGAAGAAGGGGGGAGGTGAGAAGAGAGGAAGAAATCAGTAGGATGGAAGTTGTGGAAGCAATGAAGGAAGTCAAAATGGGGAAAGTCCCAGGAATTGATGGAGTGTGTGGTGAAATGCCGAAGCATGGGAGAGAGATAGTAGTAGAATGGACGTGGAAGATGTGCAGATTGGCCTGGGAGGAAGGTAGTGTCCCGGAGGATTGGTAGTCAGGTATAATTATTCCCTTGTACAAAGAGAAAGGGGAAAAAGAAGTGTGTGGTAATCATAGGGGCATTTGTCTTCTTAGTGTAATAGGAAAAATACATGGTAGGATACTTATTGACAGAGTTAGGGAAATAACAGAGGAAATAGTTGGAGAAGGACAGGGAGGTTTTAGTAAGGGAAGAGGTTGTGTAGATCAGATATTCATTGTTAGATGTTGAGTGGAAAAGTTTCTAGAGAAGAGAAAGAAATAGTATGCGACCTTCATGAATTTGAAGAAAGCATAAGACAAAGTGGATAGACAAGGACTGTGGAAAGTATTAAGAATATGTGGAGTAGATGGGAATCTCTTGAATGCGCGAAGAGTATGTATGAGGGTGCTAAGGCTGCAATGCTTGTGGATAGAGTGCATTCATCTATTTGATGGCTGGGTTGAAACAGGGATGTGTCATGTCTCCATGGATGTTCAGTCTGTACATGGATGGGGTTATAAAAGAGATACAAGGTAGAGCAGTGGATGTTGGAGTGGCCCTGGTGAGAGAGGGTAGTGTTTGGAAACTCAATGTACTGTTGTTTGCAGATGATACTGTGTTGTTAAGTGAAGACGAAGGGGAGCTGGAAGGCTTGGTGGGTGAGTTTGGAAGAGTGTGTAAGAAATAGAATCTAAATGTGAATGTTGGGAAAAGTAAAGTTATGGTCTTCGAGAGAAATGAAGTTAGTGAATGTACATTGAGGCTGGATGAGGAGGAAATGGAAAATGTGAGTGTGTGTGTAAGTACTTTGGTAGTGTGATGAGTAAGGATGAAAGTTTGGAGGATGAAGTGCTTGAAACGGTACAGCAAGGATGAAAGGTTGCTGGTTCCTTGAAAGAAGTGATAAGAAACAGGGAAGTGAGCATGGAAGTGAAAAAGTTACTACATGACAGTGTTGTGATACCAACTCTAACGTATGGAAGTGAAGCTTGGACGTTGCTGGAAGGACACAAGTCAAGAGTGAGAACTGTGGAAATGAGTTTATTTGAGAGGAGCATGTGCAGTCATATAGAGAGAC
The DNA here is from genome assembly GCF_032717465.1 of Coenobita brevimanus. Taxonomy (NCBI): domain Eukaryota; kingdom Metazoa; phylum Arthropoda; class Malacostraca; order Decapoda; family Coenobitidae; genus Coenobita; species Coenobita brevimanus. The sequence continues at coordinate 31,591,881 of NC_137003.1, forward strand.
AGATTGACAAATGAGGATGTGAAGGAGCGTTGTGGTGTGGATGTGGATGTGATAGGAGGCGTTAGTAGAAACACACTGAGGTGGTTTGGCCACGTGAAGAGGATGGAGAGTGAGAGACTGACGTGGAGAGTGTATGTGAGTGAGGTGGAGGGGGATAGGGAGGCCAAGGATAAGATGGAGGGATGGAGTGGAGGGATACTGCATATGAGAGAGGGGATGGAGGGGAGAGGGGGAGGGGGAGGCCAAGCATGAGGTGGAGGGATGGAGTGGAGGGGTACTGCATATGACATGGCGGGGGACAGGGCGAATATATATACTGTATATAATACTGTAGATAGATAGAAAGATACATACATACATACATACATAGATGGATAGATAGACAGATAGACATATATATGTCTATCTATCTATCTATCGATCGATAGATAGATATAGTATATATATATATGTAAGAAGTCCAGGAACTTTCTATTTCAGCTTTCACAGACTAACGCACACTTTTTTGTGCGCACTTGTTTACTGTCACCGGTGACCTCAAATGTCTTCGGAGGTCAACCTCACATAGCCTATGTTCGAACTGGAGGTCATGTGAGGCTCCATGCCAAAATTTGGGCTGCTGCTTCCAGTCATCCTAGCGTGTATTACCGGTGACCTCAAATGACCTCCAAACAATGACCTCAAATGGCCTCGGAGGTCAACCTCACATAGCCTATGTTCGAACTGGAGGTCATGTGTATCTCCATGCCAAAAATTGGGCTCCAGGGGTAACTGGCGTAGCCCGGGCCAAAATGGCGAACATCCTCTGGTGACCTCAAATGAACCAGATCTGAATTTAGACCGCCCTAAAACCATCGTTGGGTTACCCTGATTCAGAATATATGTGGATTTGGGGGTCTCTGGCCCTAGGTTTGGTCGTGATTGGACAAACAAACAAACAAACAATTCGGCTCATATATATATATATATATATATATATATATATATATATATATATATATGAGCCTCTGTGGTACAGTGGTAGAGTGTGCGTTTCGTACACGGGTGAACCAGGGTTCGCGCCCCGCTAGGGTAATAAACTTTGGGAGTGTTCACCCGGCCACGTATTGCATTGGCGGACACAAGGGGCGTTGTGGTTGAACCAGTGTCGCATACTGTAAAGTATGCTTGCACCCAGTTGGCTTGCGCTGGCCGATTACACTTGGTTCACAGACTACACACATATCCAAAGCCACTCCAACACTACAGTTACACTTACAAGCACTTCTCACCCTACATACAATCTCTACCAGACAGCCTAAGCCACTCGGTAGAGATACATTGGCTGTATCGTTCCGACTTCGGTCGGGATAGGCCGGTCCTGCAGTGGATCTCAAACGGCTGATGATGATGATATATATATATATATATATATATATATATATATATATATATATATATATTGTTACATAGCCTATGATTTCATCATCCTTTGTGTAATTTTAACGCACAGTTGCTGCATGTTTGATCACGAGCGTGTTCTGCCTCAGTCCCCCCCTTCTACCGTTATAGTAGAGTAAGTCGACATCTCTGTTATACTTTGCGGGATTGTCATCTCTTTGTCCCCATGGCTTCATTTGCGCGTCCTCATTACAAGTTGTATCAAGCTCTCCTGGCCCCTATATAATGAGCTCAGTCTCTGCATCATGGCCACTTAGATCTGCTCCTCATTTTGTTCACATCTCTGTCCTCCCCTGTACAGATATTATTATTGTGAGTGCTCAAGAAATCTCCAACCATCTAGCAGCTGTGTGTAATTTGAGTATAACTGTTGTATTTTTCTTGTACTGTATAGCATAAGTTTAATTTGTAGGCCTGGTGAAGTTTTTGTAATTCATGTAGGGTTCTTTATGTCAGTCATTTTTGATAATAGTTTGTATCTGTAATTATTTATCTGACATTCACTGAGTATTATCTGGTATCTCATTTTATCAGGGCTGACTTAGATAAATTTACTCATGCTAATTTCGTGTTAATAGAGGCTATTGCAGTTAACCATATATTTAACCTGTTTATTTGCCATTGCATTGTCCTTATGAGTCCTGAATGTTTTGTTGTTAATTTAAGCATTAAACTTTAACTTGTAATTTTACCTAACTCTTTTGTTTTGAACCTGGAACTTTACGGGACAGTAGTGACTCTTCGTATTCTCACTTAAAGTGTACATTATCTTTCTCTGTTCCGTAACATAAATTTGGCGACCTCATATCAGGATATTCAGGATATTATCATAAGGATATTGTTTGATATTTTGTGACTGTGATATATTCATGATGGCTACTATTTCTACACTTGATGAAGCCAAAGATTTTTTGTCAAATGTGCAAACAGTGTGTGATATAGAAAACAGAACAAAGAATGAACTTAAGCTTGTTGCTCAACAATTGGGAATTGCAGTTCACTCTCATCATTCTAAAGATCAAATTGTTGGCATGATTAATAAAAGCTTGTTTAATGTAACTCCTCCAAATGAGCAAACGCAGATTGAATTAGCTAAGTTACAGCTAGCTCTGCAGGAGGCTCGTGCTAAAGAAGCTGAATTTCAGGCAAATGCTAAGGAGGCGGAATCTCAGGCTCGGATTCAGGAGGCACAGATACAGGCACAAGTTGAACTTGCTAGGATTCAGGCAGACCATGAGTATCGCATGAAACAAGGTGGAACTGGATCATCTAGCTCTGATGATTTTGATGTGGCTAAAAATGTTAAACTTGTCCCTCCTTTTAATGAATCTGATTTAACAAAGTATTTTCAGTTGTTTGAGAGGGTAGCTACAGGTTTTAATTGGCCTAAGGAGTATTGGACAGTACTCCTTCAAACTGTTCTCACCGGTAAAGCTCAAGTAACTTATGCATCTTTGCCTCAGGATCAGTCTGATAATTATGATGTAGTTAAGAGCTTGATTCTTAAGGCCTATGAGCTTGTTCCTGAAGCCTATAGAGTAAAATTTAGGACAACTTACAAGCAAGATAAGCAATCCCATGTTGAGTATGCAAAAATCAAAGAAGATTTGTTAGAGCAGTGGTTAAATTCTAAGAATGTGGATTCTGATTTTGACAAATTTAAGCAGATGATTTTGCTGGAGGATTTCAAAAGGTGTATTAGTAAAGATGTAAGCCTATATCTTGATGAGAAAAGAATAGATAATTTGTCTGATGCTGCAGTTTTAGCTGATGAGTATGTTCTCACTCACAAGAGATATTCTAGAGAAAAAGGGAAAGCTGAGAGTAAGTACGTTGCCTCTACTCAGAGTACAGGTAACAGGAAAGAGAATAAGGATGATGTTTCTCAGGAAGTAAATACCAGCTTCACCTCTAGATTTCAGAAAAGTAAATGTACTTATTGTAGTAAGCTTGGTCATACTACGGAGAGATGTTTCAGGAGACAGCGTGATGTGAACAAAAAGGAGTCTTTAAATATTCAGTCAATTGGTCTAGTGTCCACTCTTGAGAGCTCCCAGAATTCTTTAACTGAGTTAACTGAACCTGCTTTGAGGGGTAACTTAAATTCTCATGATGGAGCTCCTCTTTTGAGCAGTAACGTGGGTGACACTCTCAAGAGTTCATGTGCTAATTTCCTGTCTGATGGTTTTGTCAGTCCTCTGGACAGTAATGACAGGAAATCAGTTCAAATATATCGTGATACAGGTGCTTGCCAATCCCTTATGCTGACCAGTGTTCTAGGCTCTAATGTTAATTCCTCTGATGAAACTGTAATCTTACAAGGTGTAGGGAATAATTACTTCTCTGTCCCTCTGTGCAGAGTGAATTTAGAGTCTGGTTTTGTTAATGGTTCCGTTATGGTTGGGTTGGTTGAGGCACTCCCAATGTCAGGTGTAACTTTCTTACTTGGAAATGATATTGGTGGAAGTCAAGTGTGTCCAGCTCCTCAGTTGTCTAGTGAGCCAGTGGCTGCGTCCCAGGATTGTGATGTCCCTGATGTGTTCCCTGCATGTGCTGTCACTAGGGCTAAGTCTAAAGTTACTGGTGATTTAGAGGATAATGATGATGATGATGTTATCCTAGCTGACACTTTTCTTGCTAATTTGGACCACTCACCAGATGAGGCAGTACCCCGTAGTGTTGATAATTTGTCTCGTCAAGAGTTGGTTGAGTTGCAGGTTGCTGACCCTGAGTTGAAAGGTCTAGCTAACTCTGCTTGCAGTGAGGAAGAGTCAGCCGGTGCTTCTACTTGTTATTATGTAAAGTCAGGAGTACTTATGAGGAAGTGGAGACCCCCAACAGCATCAGCCGACTGTGAATGGGAGGTTGTACATCAAGTTGTCATCCCTCGTGTTTGTAGGCAGGATATCATTAGAGTGGCTCATGATTCCAGTTTGGCAGGACACCTTGGAGTGAGGAAGACTGTGGCACGCATTTTGAAACACTTCTACTGGCCAGGTATCTTCAGGGATGTTTCCTGGTATTGTAAGTCTTGTCACACCTGTCAAGTTGTGGGGAAGTGTAATCAGACCGAAAAGGTTGCACCTCTAGTTCCCATTCCTCCTTTTGAGGCGCCTTTCACACGTGTGTTGGTGGATATTGTGGGCCCTCTTCCTAAGACTTCTTCAGGATTTTCTTATGTGTTGACCATGATTGATATGGCTACTCGTTATCCTGAAGCCATTCCACTTAGAAACATCTCAGCAAAGAACGTGGTTAAGGAAATGCTAGGGTTCTTCACAAAGTTTGGTCTGCCCAAGGAGGTACAGTCAGACCGGGGAAGTAATTTCATGTCAAATGTTTTCAAGCAGTCTCTGAAAGAGTTGGGCATCTCCCAGATCACGTCTTCAGCTTACCATCCCCAGACCCAAGGAGCGTTGGAGAGATATCATCAAACACTCAAATCGATGCTCAAGAAATACTGTTTGGAACATCAGAAAGACTGGGATAAAGGTCTTCCATTCGTTGTGTTTGCTGCAAGAGAATCTCCAAATGAATCACTGGGCTTCTCACCTTTTGAACTACTGTTTGGCCATGAAGTAAGAGGACCCCTTAAGTTACTCAAGGAATCCTGGCTGTCGGAGGAAGATGACGTCAACCTGCTGGAGTATGTGATGAAGTTCAAAGAACGGCTGTCCACTGCTTTACAGCTGGCGAGAGAGAATTTAGGAGCTGCTCAGGAGAAGAGGAAGACTTGGTATGATAAGAAGTCCAGGTTACGTCACTTTCAGCCAGGAGATCAAGTTTTGATTCTGCTACCAGTTCATGGGCAACCTCTTCAAGCCAAGTTTAGTGGCCCTTATTTCGTGGAGAAGAAACTCAGTGATGTCAACTATGTCATCGCCACACCAGATCGTAGAAAGAGCAAGCAACTATGTCACATCAACATGCTAAAGTTATATCACAGGCGGGACGAAAATAATCCAGTCTGCACTGTAGCTGTTCCACCCGAGTCTGCAAGTGAAGCTCTCCCATGCAGTATGAGCCTGAGTGATAGTTTGGGGAAGAATCCTGATATCATGAATGATCTCCAGACTAAGCTTTCTCATCTACCTCCCAAGGAAAGGCAGGAGTTTTCGGCATTACTGCAGGAGTACCCGCAAGTGTTCCGTGCCACTCCAGGAAGAACCACTGTGTTGATGCATGATGTCGATGTTGGAGACGCAAAGCCAATTAAATTGCCTCCTTACCGTGTGAACCCAGTGAAAGTTCCTCTCATCCAGAAGGAGCTTGGCTACCTGTTGGACCACAAGATGATTGAGCCCTGTCAGAGCGAGTGGAGTTCTCCTGTCACTCTAGTCCCTAAGCCAGGTGGGTCACAGAGGCTTTGCATCGACTACAGACGTGTTAATCAGATAACCAAAACAGACACTTACCCTCTCCCTCGTGTGGAAGATTGCATAGACAAGATCGGAAAGGCTAGGTACATAAGTAAGTTTGATTTGTTAAAGGGATACTGGCAAGTACCTATGACTGAACGTGCTAGGGAGATCTCATTTTTTGTAACATTAGGAAAGACCTTTGGATGGTCTGTAATGCCATGTACAGATTGTTTTAGAGTAATAAGAAATTTCCTTTGTAAATTTCTTTTTTCTTTGTGGGGAGGTGTTACATAGCCTATGATTTCATCATCCTTTGTGTAATTTTAACGCACAGTTGCTGCATGTTTGATCACGAGCGTGTTCTGCCTCAGTCCCCCCTTCTACCGTTATAGTAGAGTAAGTCGACATCTCTGTTATACTTTGCGGGATTGTCATCTCTTTGTCCCCATGGCTTCATTTGCGCGTCCTCATTACAAGTTGTATCAAGCTCTCCTGGCCCCTATATAATGAGCTCAGTCTCTGCATCATGGCCACTTAGATCTGCTCCTCATTTTGTTCACATCTCTGTCCTCCCCTGTACAGATATTATTATTGTGAGTGCTCAAGAAATCTCCAACCATCTAGCAGCTGTGTGTAATTTGAGTATAACTGTTGTATTTTTCTTGTACTGTATAGCATAAGTTTAATTTGTAGGCCTGGTGAAGTTTTTGTAATTCATGTAGGGTTCTTTATGTCAGTCATTTTTGATAATAGTTTGTATCTGTAATTATTTATCTGACATTCACTGAGTATTATCTGGTATCTCATTTTATCAGGGCTGACTTAGATAAATTTACTCATGCTAATTTCGTGTTAATAGAGGCTATTGCAGTTAACCATATATTTAACCTGTTTATTTGCCATTGCATTGTCCTTATGAGTCCTGAATGTTTTGTTGTTAATTTAAGCATTAAACTTTAACTTGTAATTTTACCTAACTCTTTTGTTTTGAACCTGGAACTTTACGGGACAGTAGTGACTCTTCGTATTCTCACTTAAAGTGTACATTATCTTTCTCTGTTCCGTAACAATATATATATATATATATATATATATATATATATATATATATATATATATATATATATATATATATATATATATATATATATATATATATATATATATAAAATCATCATCCGGACCTCCTTTCAAACCCAAGGGCAGGGTGAGGAGTAGCAATGTCCAGACAGCACAAACTTGTCCAATCCAAATAGGCCACGCTTCCATTCACTAATCATTCAAGCCCCCGGAATCCTGGCTCTACCGGATATGTGAAAAACATTCACCAAATTCTGCAGCTTCACGCAAACGTATCCAATTGAGTCAATCCAGAAGCTGCCAAACTCACAAAGGGGTGCCAAAATCTCTGATCATGCACTTCTCCTCACAACATTCATCCAGCCAGCTGTCTTTTTTCAGTTCCCTAGCCTCACAGACTTCCAAACCTCTCTTCCTCAGACACTCATCAACCATATCTCTCCACTTTCTCCTTGGCCTACCTCGCCTCCTCCCTCTTTCAAATTCACTCAGGTATACCTTTTTCACCACTCTGTTGTTATACATTCTATCCACATGACCATACCGTCTCAGGACAGTCTCTTCGATTCTGGTGTCCACCAACTTCCTCACTCCACATCTTTCACGATTCACATTATTTCGTATCCTATCCACCCTCTGTACTCCGCATACATTCCTCAGCAGTCCCATCTCCACTGCTCTTACTCTTGACTTTTCATTTTCATGCCACACCATAGTCGCACACCCATATGTTAAAGTTGGCACTAACACTCCCTCATGTAAGCCTCGTGCAGCTGCAACACTCAAGCCTCTGTTTCTTATCAAGGCCTTCATTGCACCAGCGACTTTTCTTGTGTCACTCTGCTTTCAACTTCTTTTGCACATTTTCCTCTCTTTTCTATCACTGTACCCAAATATTTGAACTATCTCACCAATTCTAGTCTCTCTCCATTCACTGTGAGATCACTCTGGGAGTCAATTTCTCTCTCAGTAAGCATCATTTTACTCTTCTCTACATTTACTCTCAAGGCACGACGCTCACAGACATCAGCAAAACTCTGCACTAGCTTACCAAGTTCTTGTCAGGTACTTGCAAGCAGTACGCATCAACAGCATACAACAAATCTGAGATATTCCATCTATCACCATTCATTACCAACACCATCCCTCTCTCCATTACTCGTGTTTTTACTTCTCTCATTACCCCATATATATATATATATATATATATATATATATATATATATATATATATATATATATATATATATATATATATTTATAGATAGATAGATAGATAGATAGATAGATAGATATAGATATAGATATTGAACAACCATTAGGACATCACACAACCTTATTGGCCGCCCACATCGATCGTGAACCATTCACTTAGATGCCCATTAACCCTTACAAATGCATCGCTACAATCATAAAAACTCTTGACAGCACCTAGCAGCTTACCATCTACACCAGCGTTTCTTAATCTTTTCCGACCTCAGAACCCCTCTTGTAATAAGGTCTCAGTCCAGCACCCCTCTACATCTTGTTACTGGGACTGCAGTTGCTACACTACTGCAGGATTAAAGTAAAGTCAAGTACTGCCTGACAGTTTATTTTATACTGTCTCATATAAAAGAAATAATCAAGGATGCCAATACTAAGCATATCCAGAAAGAAAAAATATAATGCAGCATTTTCCAGCACCCCCTAAAATTGATTTCAGGTCCCCCTGGGGATGCTAGCACCCCAGGTTAAGAAACGCTGATCTACACCATACATGCGCAAAACTTTCCACAGTCCCTCTCTGTCTACTTTGTTGTATGCTTTTTCCAGATCCATGAATGGCATTAAAACCTTATGGTCCTTCTCACAAGCCTTCTCTGCTATCTGCCTCACTGCAAATACTTGATCCACACATCCTCTGCCACTCCTAAAGCCACCCTGTTCATCACTCAATAGGGCCTGATATCTTTCTTACTTTCTCTATAATAATTCTTCCATATACCTTCCCTACCACACTCAATAAACTTATGCCACGATAATTCTTGCACTCACTTCGCTCACCTTTATTTTTGTACAGGGGTACAATCACAGTCTTTTTCCAGTCTGCAGGCACAGTTTCACTCATCCAACAAGCACTTCATTCCACTCTCACCACTACACTTAAGCATCTCTGCATACACCTCATCAACCCCAGCTGCTTTCCCATTTTTCAGCCGTTTCACAGCGTTTTTCACCTGTGCGAGTGTCACATCTCCCGGCACTGCATTTCTTCTCTGCACACCCCCCAAACCAATCATGTTTACAGCCACTCTGCTCTCTTTATTCCCATTCATCAGGCTTTCAAAATATTCTTTCCATCTGGTCCTAACTTCATCTCCATGGGTTAGTAACCTACCACCTGCATCCTTCACATCATCACATTTCTTTCCGCTTTCAGTTCTACATTTCCGCACCTCTTTCCAGAATAACATCCTATTTTCAGAGTACTTTTGCATTCATTTTTCTTCCCAGATCATCATTTACCTCCTTCTTTTTCCTCATCACTACTCTCTTTAAGTGCTTCTTGCACTCGATATACTCAGATCTTATTTCAACTGAACCCCTATCCTGTAACCACTTTAGCCACTTCTTCCTCATTTCCTCCGCCGCTCTCTTAATCCCACCATACCGTACTCTTCTTTCTTGTTGATGCTCTTGCCACACCACACACCTCTTCAGCATTCCTAACTAAGTAATCCCTATATGCAATCCACAGGCTGTCCAGATCCAAATAATTCCAGTTCACTGATTTTAACTCGTTTTCTACTGTGGTCCTGTAATCATCTGCCATTTCTTTGAGCCTCAGCTTCTCAACTCCCAGTCTTTCTCCCTGACTGCTCCTCTCTCTCCTGATCCACCTCACTCCTCTCAGCTTGATCTTGCATACCACGATCTTATGATCTCACAGACCTCCACATCGTCCTCTTACAGCCCTCGTATCAGCAACCATTCCCATCATCGACCTCTCTACGAGCACGTAATCAATCAGGCTTCTTTCAACACGATCCCGGTTTCCTCTATACCATGTATATTTATGTGCATCTATGTGTTTGAAATACATATTACAAATGCACAACCTCCTCTCCTGACACATATCCTTTAGTTGATTCCCATTATCAATTTCTCCTGATACTCCATAACAACCCATTATGTCATCCTCTGGACCAGTGCCTACTCTTCTGTTCATATCCCCGATTACGATCACTTTACAGCTCTTGTACATTTCTCCCACTACTTCACCCAGCTCATTCGAAAACCTGTCTTTCTCTCTCTCACTCCTGTCCTCAAACGGTGCATACATTACAATCACTGCCACTTTCACCTTCTCAAACATGAACTTAACATACAGACACCTCGAGATGACAAATTTATAGTCTCTCATTCCACTCTGCCATACCTCATTCATCAACAAAGCAACTCCTTCCTTACAGCTTCCTCTCCCATTCACTCCCGATCTTACACATTTCACACCCTCCCACTCGCCTCCACTTTGCGCCCTTTCATCTTCATTTCACACAATGCCATCACAGCATGTCTCGCACTCTTCAACACATTCACCACTTCCACCCTCTTGCTCTCTCCATTCACACCTCTCACATTCCACATGGCCATGCGAGTCTGCCTATATATATATATATATATATATATATATATATATATATATATATACAGTATATATGTCATAAAGACTTTGTAGTTACTTGTAGAGAAGTATATTTTAGACTTGTGGTCGAGCGGCTTTTATATCTTGTAGTAGTTTCCCCACCAGATGTCATGTAGTGACGGGAGAGGTAAAGAATAGTATGGGACTATTTTTATTTGTCTTGGAAATATTAAACAGGTATAATAGTATAAGTCCTGGGTAGCTACCTCCCTGTCTCGCTATCTCTCTCTCTCTCTCTGTTCTAAGGCTAATCTCCGTCTCGACCTCTCTCTAGGGTCGCTTGTCTCCTTCTAAACTCTCTTTCCTAACATCTGGTGTAGTAGGGTGTGTGTGTCACGTATGTTCCTCATGGCAACAGAACTTTCTCACGAGAGGACTGCTGACAGCTAACTGCATCATCTCCTTACTGGCCGCTGTCGTCAGCTTTCCTCCGTGTAAGCGTTTAGCGCTGCTCGCTTCTCGCAAACACAACACCTTCTCATCATTTGACTTCCTGCTTCTATCTGTCTCTCTATCTATCTATTTATTTATCTATCTATTATGTAGTCCTATATTTGCTCGGCCGCGAAAAATGGCGTACCATCGACATTTAATAGTTATAATATATTAATACATACTACATACACATTATAATGAACTTATAAGCTAATTAAGTGAAATACATAATATTGTAAAGTAACATAATTGTATGAATATTGTATACATATATTATTCATAGTAAATAGTGATTATTCAGTAATATTACATTTTAAATAAGTTGAATATATATTGGAATAAATGCATTAAAGTAAATTATTTAACTGTAATACAGTATGTACTTGGGTTATTATAGTGAATTGCATACATGCAAGAATAAAAATAGTTTAAAATTAAGATTATTGTAAGAGTTATTAATATTTCATTCAAAGATAATGGTACTGGTTTGTCATATATGGGTCATTCTTCTTTGTGTTATTATTATTATTATTATTATTTTTTTTATTTTTTTTTTTTATATATAATTAATACTATATACAAAATATATACACTTCATTCAGGGTGGTTAACTTCCACCCTCTTGCTCTCTCCATTCACACCTCTCACATTCCACATGGCCATGCGAGTCTGCCTATATATATATATATATATATATATATATATATATATATATATATATATATATATATATATATATATACAGTATATATGGAGAGGAGTAGACTGTAGCACCAGTCGAGCAGGGGAGTATTCCCGTGGTGGATGGAAAGCTGATGAGAGGGAGTGCTAGAGCTCCCATTTCATCAGCTCTCAGGACTAGTTCCTGACCATCCCCCTTTTCTGAACTTTTTCAGTGTCTCAGTTACACAGAGAGTAGGCCAGCATGCTCTCCAGTACAAATTTTTCTAACTATCTACACCAAGCTACATGCATAGTACACACTACCCTTCCTATTCAAAATTCATCTAAAATGGCGTCTCTTCACCAAGCCTCGGAGTCCCCAGGGGGGGGGGGACCATAAATGCCCTCACCATCCGCCACTCTCCCGGTGACGACTCGAGGTGCCTGGAACCACTGTCTGACTTTCTTCTTCTTCATTTCTGCAACATTCGCGGCCTTTCCTCTAACTTTCGCTCTGTTGAGCACCACCTCTCCTCCTCTAAACCTCACCTTCTTTTTCTAATGGAGACTCAGCTGTCTGAGGCAACTGACAGCAAACCCTTTTCTGTATCCTCCTACTTTCTCTATACTCATTTCAAACCCAAAGGTGGCTGTTGTGTATATAAACGCAACGACTTATCTTGATCTCGTGTTCCTGAACTCGATTCTTCTGAATTCTCTACACTCTGGCTTCGGCTTTCCTGTTATTCTCTGACTAAATATATCTGTGCTGTTTACTTATCCCCTAATTATACTGACTATCAAAAATTCTTCGACTATCTTACTTCTACGATGGAACACATTCTATCCATTTCTCCTTTCTCTGAAATCTCCATTCTAGATTTCAATGTTCACCACCACCTTTGGCTCTCCTCTCCTTTCACGGATCCACCTGGTGAACAAGCCTACATCTTTTCTATCCTTAATGACCTAGAGCAGCTTGTACAGCACCCTACCCGTATCCCTGACCGCCTTGGAGAGAGCTCCAACATACCTGACCTCTTCCTCACAACTAATCCTTCTGCTTACTCTGTTAATCTTTTCTCTCCATTGGGCTCCTCCGATCACAACCTTATTACCTTAACCTGTCCTATCACTCCGGTACGGCCTGTGGACCCTCCAGGGAAACGTCGTCTGTGGCATTTTGGAACCGCGGACTGGGAGGCCCTCAGGCAGTACTTCTTTGATTTTCCCTGGAATGATTATTGCTTCCATGGCCGTGAGCCATCTGAGTGTGCCTTGCGCATTACAGAGGTTATTCTCTCGGGCATGGAAGCATACATTCCTTTCTCATATCCTTTGACTAATGCAAGAAAGCCTTGGTTTAATCACGCTTGTTCTAATGCTGTCCGCAACAAGGAGAGGGCCTACAAAAGGTACCAGAGCCAACGCACCCCTGAATCACATCATCTTTACGTTTCTGCCCGGAATCGTGCTAAGTCTGTTCTTCGCTCTACTAAAAATAATTTCATCCATACTAAATGCTTTCAACTCTCCAACTCGAATTCTTCCTGCTCCTTCTGGCACCTTGCCAAAAATCTTTCTAACAACTTTACCTCATCATCCTTCCCTCCTCTTTTCTACTCTGATGGTTCTCTGGCTATTTCTTCTATAAAGCAGATCTCTTCGCACAGACTTTCTCCTCCAATTCCACCTTAGACGAATCCGGTGCTGTTCCTCCATCTCTTCCCCCCTCTGACTTCCTCATGGCTGACATTAAAATTTCTTCAGTTGATGTATTTTCTGCCATCACTGGCCTCAGTATTAACAAGGCATATGAGCCTGATGGGGTCCTTCCTGTTGTTCTTAAGAACTGTGCTTCTGTGCTTACACCCTGCCTAAGCAAACTCTTTCGCCTTTGTCTGTCAACTTGTACCTTTCCTTCTTGCTGGAAGTTTGCCCTCATTCAGCCAGTCCCAAAGAAGGGTGACCACTCCCAACCCTTCAACTATCGTCCAATTTCTTTAACGTCCTGTATTTCAAAAGTTTTCGAGTCAATTCTCAATAGAAAAATTTTAAGGCATCTTTCCTATCACAACCTTCTTTCCGATCGTCAGTACGGGTTCCGTCAGGGACGCTCCACTGGCTATCTTCTCACCTACCTTTCAGACTCCTGGTCATCCTCCTTTCGGGACTTTGGCGAAAGCTTTGCCATTGCACTTGACATCTCAAAGGCTTTCGATCGAGTCTGGCATAAATCTTTAATTTCCAAACTGCCCTCCTACGGTTTCTATCCTTCTATCTGTGCCTTCATCGCTAGTTTCCTTTCTGGTCGTTCTATAGCCGCTGTTGTAGGCGGCCATCGTTCTTCTCCTAGATCTATCAACAGTGGTGTTCCTCAGGGCTCTGTCCTATCACCAACTCTCTTCCTTTTATTCATCAATGATCTTCTAAGCTGTACATCTAACCCTATCCACTCATACGCTGATGACTCCACCCTTCACCTTTCCATTCGGTTCCTGCAACGCCCATCTCAACAGTTACTTCAACAAACAAGGGATGAGGCTATGGCACACCAAATGTCTGACTTGGCTCGTATCTCTGACTGGGATAAAAATAATATGGTTGTTATTAATGCATCTAAGACTCAGTTCTTACACCTATCAACCCGACAAAATCTTCCACAGGTATATCCACTAATGTTTAATAATATTCATTGTGAAAAATGTAGAGTAATTCTGTTAAACCAATCGGGGCCCTCTTTCTGGACACCACAATGTGAAAATAGTTTAATGTATACAAGTCGGTATCCCTGCCGGAGCACCGCTATGTAAGAAATTTCTGGTAAACAACTCATAGGTCGTTACTCGTTTATAAAGTTGTTCTTAAGTAAATCAAACAAGTCTCATAGAGTTAGGTGAAACGTAACTTAACCTTAACTCACCTACAATAACTATTTCTCTTCTACCTCATAGCTAATCCCCCCTTGAATTGGCCAATTCGTAAAGGATACTTAGCTAGTGAAGAGGGAGTGATCGATAACCGATGACGATGAGGCTGCCTGGTAGAGTTGCTTGAGCAAGCAAGCGTCCTTATGGTGCGTATGTACAACCTAGCTTGAGAGCGACTAGGAACAGAGTGCCTGAATGCGGCAAGCCCCAACACTTTCATCGCATTGTGGGTTACCAACTCTTATTTAATTACAGTACTAAATACAGTTAAATTACATCATGATATGTACAGGGTAAATCTAACAAATTAATCTTAGTTCCACTTAAATTAAAGTTAGACCAATTATTCCCTTTAACTATGTAAATATCTTAATTCCACATCTGCCTTAACAGGGGAATCTTTCCCTGCTTGCCACGTCACCTATCGCGCAGACGCAGCTTAGGTCAGTGGAAAATACCACATAATTACATGTATTTACAATGCATAGTTGTCCACGGGGGTTAAATGCAGTAGCATTTAATTTATCAATAACAAGAATTATTAAAGAGAACGTCGTTTCTGGGTTATTAAAACCGCTTGAATAATTAACAACAGTCTCTACGTCCTCTGCCTTTAACCAGGGATAACTATGATAAATTTAGAGAGCGCAACTGCTCTGGGGGAAAATATTTCCCACATTCATCTTAATCCTGCATCATCCTTGAACATGCTTGGGGTTTCATTTACTCGGGACTTATCTTGGAAAAATCATATTACATCTCTTGTAAAATCTGCTTCCAAGAGATTGGGTGTGCTAAGCCGACTCTGCTCTTTCTTTATCCCTGCACAATTGTTGACTCTATACAGGGGTTTTATCCGCCCCTGTGTGGAGTACAGCTCTCATGTGTGGGGAGGCTCCCCACATACAGCTCTTCTCAATAGGGTGGAGTCAAAGGCTTTTCGTCTCATTAACTCTCCTCCTCTTACTGACTCCCTTCAACCTCTGTCTCTTCGTCGCACTGTTGCAGCTTTATCTCTTTTCTATCGCTGCTTTAATGGTCACTGCTCCTCTGAACTGTCTGCTTGCATTCCTCCACCTCTACGACAGGCGCGTAGCACCCGTCTGGCAGCAAACTCTCATCCCTTTTCTGTCCAACTTTCTAATGCAAGAGTTAACCGTTACTCCCAGTCTTTCATTTATGCAACAGGTCAGCTCTGGAACTGTCTCCCTCTGTCTGTATTTCCTGCTGCCTATGATCTCCAGTCTTTCAAACGCAGTGTGTCCAGGCATCTCAAAATGATCGGATCTTGAATTTGGCTCGCTATTGTATTTTGTTTTTCTCTTGGAGGGAACTGTTACTGCGGGCTCATGGCCTTTGGTTCCTTTTTCCCCGTCCTGACGGGGAGTATAAACATTTGGAGGCATTTTTTAATATCAACTTATTATTATTTTTTTATGTGTCCGACTCTGGGCATAGGCTTCACAGCCTGTTCTCAAGGCCCAGTAGTCCTCCTACATACCATTCACCTCTACATGTCACTTCGACGCTAACACCCACCGTCCATATTGAATACAAGCTAGGGCTGTCTCATACAGGACTGGTGCATTGGTATTCACGGGGGTATTTTTACGACATGTTGGCGGGGCTTCTGGTAGATCGGTAAAGTCTGATTTTTATGAAATTCAAATCCTCATATTGTTCCCTGCCCCAGTCGGGATTTGAACCTGGGTCCGGTCGGACTGCAGGCCACATATCTATCGACTGAGGTATTAAACGCGATTTAGTTTACTTAGTGACTACATATCTCCTGGGTTCAACAGGCTAACTTATGCCGACTTTATCTGTTTATGATCATTCATGTTTAACATTCATTTTCTTCACTGACTGGACTGTGCGTTGATTTCGCGGTTTTTTATTGGTATATTTACAACATTTTTTGGTTAGTTCTGGGTTTGATCAGTTCTTTTTTGAAAGCAACCATCATCCATGAACATAAAATTTATTACAAACTACCTATGATATTTGATTATATATTTCAAATACCTGGAAGAGTTGTACATATGAAAATCAAATACAAGTCAGTTAATCTGTGTTCCGTACATTGTGAGATACCTCAGAACCCTTCAGCTGTGAATACTCTAAAATCTTGAACCAGTTAAGTAATAGCTTTAACAACAAACTGCTTAGTAAACGTTAAAGTCTAATTAAGTCTATCTATCTATCTATCTATTGCCAGACGCCTCAATCCCGTTTGGGGTGGCCACAAACAAATCGCCTCCAAGTCGCCCTGTCCCCCGCCATTTCACTACCCTGCTCCCAACTCACACACCCCTCTCTCATATACCTCTCCACCCCATCCCTCCATCTCATCCTCGGTCTCCCCCTCCCTCTTCCACCCTCCACCTCACTCACATACACTCTCTTCGTCAGTCTTTCACCCTCCATCCTCTCCACATGGCCAAACCACCTCAGTGTGTTCCTCACAACGCTTCCTATCACATCCACATCCACATCACAACGCTCCTTAATATCCTCATTCGTCAGCCTGTCTCTCCACGTGACTCCACAGGCTCCTCTTAAATAACTCATTTCCACTGCTCTCACTCTTGACTTGTGTCCTTCCAACAATGTCCAAGCTTCACTTCCGTACGTTAGAGTTGGTATCACAATACTGTCATGTAGTAACTTTTTTACTTCCATGCTCACTTCCCTGTTTCTTATCACTGCTTTCAAGGAACCAACAACCTTTCTTCCCTGCTGTACCCTTTCAAGCACTTCACCCTCCAAACCTCCATCCTTACTCATCACACTACCCAAATACTTAAACGTACTCACATTTTCCAATTCCTCACCATCCAACTTCGCTATACATTCACTGACTTCACCTCTCTCAAAGACCATCACTTTACTCTTCCCTACATTCACCTTTAGGTTCCGTTTCTTACACACTCTCTCAAACTCATCCACCAAGCCTTGCAGCTCCCCTTCGTTTTCACTCAACAACACAGTATCATCTGCAAACAACAGTACAGGGAGTTTCCAAACACTATCCTCTCTCACCAGGGCCACTCCAACATCCACTACCCTACCTTGTACCTCTTTTATTACCCCATCCATGTACAGATTGAACAACCATGGAGACATGACACATCCCTGTTTCAAACCAACTTTCAAAGAGAAAAAATCACTTAGTTCACCATCCACACGCACTGCAGCCTTCGCACCATCGTACATACTCTTCACAGCATTCAACAACTTCCCATCTACTCCATATATTCTTAACACTTTCCACAATCCTTGTCTATCCACCCTGTCATATGCTTTCTCCAAATCCATGAAAGCCGCATACAACTTCTTTCCCTTCTCTAGAAACTTTTCCACTAAAGATCTAAGAATGAATATCTGATCTACACAACCTCTTCCCTTCCTAAAGCCTCCCTGTTCTTCTCCAACTAATTTCTCTGTTCTTTCTCTAACTCTGTCTATAAGTATCCTACCATACACTTTTCCTATTATACTAAGAAGACAAATGCCCCTATGATTACCACACACTTCTTTTTCCCCTTTTCCTTTGTACAAGGGAATAATTATACTCGACTTCCAATCCTCCGGGACTCTTCTAATTAAGTGCTAGACTTAATTTGTTTTTACTTATGTTAATTAATTTCTACTCTCTTAACTATCAACTGTCAGACTCCTTAACCCGTAATGGTTGGCCACAAACACATCATTTACACATGACCTTGTCTTGTGCAATTTTGTTGCTCTCCCGGCAGTTCGGACCCAGTGTCCTTATCGATCCATCTCAACATTTGCCTCGCCTCTCCCCTCCACCTCACTCGCATACATTTTCCTAGCCAGTATATGATTCCACATGGCCAAATATTTATATTTAACACTTTCAGTAACATAACACTCCTTTACTTCCAAATTTGTCTGCATATATTTCCATTTGACTCCATATGCCCCTCTCAAATAACTCATTTCCACTGCTCTCATTCTTGACTTGCGTCTTTCATACAGACTCAGAGCTTCGCTATCGTACGTTAGAGTGGGGTTTCACAATATTATCATGCAGCAGCTTTCTTATGTCGTGCTTACTTCCCTACTGTTTGTCATTGCTTTCAGTGAACCAGGAAGGCTTTACTTGTTAGAAATACCAAGAGGACGACGTGATAGACATCTGCATTCTAGAAACAAAAATTGCACTAAAATGCAAGTTTTCCACCATATTATGCAAAAATCTTAAAGGTGACGTGCTCTTCGACCCTCTAACATAGTTTCGCCCATGCGGCGCTTATATTAGCTTTAGCAAAACTGTGATGCGCCGTCGTTTCCACCACACACTGTGGCACCGGATGTAGGAGGTGGAATTCAATTTTCCCCTGATCTGTTGAATTAAAGAACTCTGTTTCATTTCGTATTAGGACAAACCCTGACACACATACACACACACACACACACACACACACACACACACACACACACACACACACACACACACACACTCACACACTCACACATACACACACTCACACACTCACACATACACACACTCACACATACACACACACTCATATATATATATATATATATGTCTGTAAAATGCAGATATCCACAAGGAAAAGGAAAGTAAAATATCCCGAGCGCTTTCCTGTTTTTGAATCAACCTATATTCCCATGATCTTATTTTTCCCCAGAGACCAATTTTCCAGTGTCATTTTCTTGTCCATCAGAGACCTATTTATTGGCAGGTCTTCTTTCCTTATGGTCCTACTTTTCCATGGACTTATTTTCCTTCTTAAACCTTTTTCTAGAATAAAGTACTTTTTTCCATGAACCTTTTTTCCTTGCATGAACCCTGCTGCGAACCTTTTTCTAACATATACATATTTTCTCTTTGGATTGTTTAAACATTTTTTCACCAGTGAATTAATTTTCCCCTGGATTTATTTGCTCTGGACCTATTTCCCCCATAAACTCACTTCTACCGTGGACCTATTTTTCTTCATGAACTTTTTTTTTCCATATGGGGAAAAAATGAATCACCACATGAACCCATATTCTCCATGGTACTCTTTATACCCATTGGGCCTATACCTTCACTTGGGTTAATTTTCCAAAATTACTTATTCCCCAGTAGATCTACTTTTTCAAACGGACCTATTACAACCATGGGCATATTCATCTCATGGACCTATTCTTCTCTGGACAGTATGTTCTCACATCCACCAACTCAATAACCCACATACTGTAAGTGACCATTCGGTCCTTGAATTAAGTCTCAGTAAGTGCACAGTGACTCCGCAAGTTCACACATACACACACACATACACACACACACACACACACACACACACACACACACACACACACACACACACACACACACACACACACACACACACACACACACAGAAAGAAAGCAGATTTAACTAAAGAAAATGTGCTCTCTTCTTTGATTCTTTCCTGCGGTGCCATCATTAACGCAGGTGGAGAGAGGTAGATGAGCCTCCTGCTTGGGAAAAGAAACTTCTTTCTCTGCCCTGCGTCCTGCAAGGAAAGCTCCGGTCCAGAGTGGCAAGGAACTGTCTCCCACCTGGGTACACCCTCTCCCTACGCCGATTTTTACACTATGAGAAATGATCATCTGGCTATCATTTCCATGCTTTTCACCCTAGCAGGAAACATTGAGACCAGTCTAGAGCTGTAACTGGATACATATGGCCTGTTTGCCACTTACACGTCACGAGAGCAAGACAAACACGTGAATCTGTCAAATGCACTTCTTGCAGTGTATGTATCGAAATCACATTCACTACACTAACAAATGCCAGACATTGCCACAGCACAATGGGGTGTGACAGGTGCAACCAATCCACAGACACCTCTGTCACACCAAGGACAACTCCCCCCGCCCACTAACTCCCCTCCCCCGACTTAAACAACCAGACATCAAAGCTCAATCCCTGCACATTAACAATATACCTTCAACACAGCCACACACCGGACACACTTAACCTCGAACGTGCATTATAGATAAATGTTGATGACATCTGGAGAAAGACAAGAAACAGAATAATTTCTTCATGCTCACGACATAAGCATGGCACTCATACAAGAATAAAGCTAATACTCACGCACCAGACCAGGAAACTTGAGCACAACTCACACATTCGCTCAGACAGAATTGTGAGACGGTTGGAAGATGCCTCATTAAATACATTCAGCCATCAACGCGAATGACAAAACACATAAAAACAATTATTTTTCTAGAATGACATAGCATTTGAAAACAGCCATTCAGAGTCAGATCTGGCCACAAAGAAGCATTCAACATTAATAACATTTACTTACCCGACACCTTCCACATAGTACCAGGACAGTACAATCTTCATCTCCTTCCCCTAACACAAACCTATAACTTTATCAGTGCTAGTGACGTACACTTAGAAAACACTGACTGGTACGACGACAATCAAAACAGCCACCAGGCCTCAACATTACTTCGTAACTCAAAGTGAAAAGTCTCACTGGCACCTCACAATACACTCTCACCCTATACCTCGCAAACCTCACCTCCTTCTTCGCAGACATCAGACTGTTCAACAACACGTGCGTTCAGCATCATCTGGCAAATGGAACCCAAACTTGTCACAGAGCATCTCCCCATCATTATCATTACAGAAACACAGCCCAAGCCACAGTGAAGCAACACCTTACGTACACGAGCTAGGAGAAAGCAGACTGAACAAAATTCAGAGAAGAAACAGAACACTTCATCGTGCAAAACAACACACCCATCACAAACAGCTGCAGGCAAAACACAAATTCAGCAATATCACTGCACGGACAGACACCACAAACGAGGCAACAGAAGACATTACAACCAACATTTTGCACTGGAGATTGCTCACCTCATAAGGCAATGCGAAAGACTTAAACATAGCTGCCTTCTCACACACATAAAACACATCAAAAGGCTCCAAGGAACAAGGAATGAGATCAACATAAAAGTAGTACAAAGAAAATTGAAAACTGGAAGTCCACGGACTGATGATTCTTGCACGAATTGCAAGCAACGTGTAATGATATGTGTCGAATCGTCGTATTGGCTAAAAGTAACAAGTGGAGTTCCTCAAGGGTCACTATTTATGTCAATGATCTAGAAAATGGAGTCGTTTGTAAGTACTGATTTTCACTGCTGACATGAAGATTGGAGGCAAAGTAATTACAAAAGCAGACTATAAACCTATGCAAAACGACCTAGATAAGCTAGGAATTGGAATGCAAATGGCAAATGAAATTTAATATTGATAAATGTAACATAATGCACCTGGGCGAGAAAAAAACATAATGAATATCGTATGTTCAGTACCGTACCGACGGAAGTAAAGGACGAGATGGACTTATGTGAGTTATTATCGATAACAAACTCAAAAACTCAGAACAGTCTAGAGCAATCATTAAGTAGGCAAAAAAATGCTTGGCTTTACAGCAAGCTACTTTGACCATAAAAAGCCCTCTGCAAACTCTAAGATTTATACGTCATTAGTTAAACCACACATACAGTACTGAGTGTAGTAATGGTACCCATTTTTGTTATGGACGAGGATAGGCACGAGACAGTGCAGAGTACAGGCACAGAAATGATCCTATCGTTGATAACTTTACCCTACGAAGAAGGACTAAAGAAACTAAAATACTAAATGTATTTCATAAGAATAAAAAGTCTGCTATGAGATCAAATAAAAGTATTTAAAAATCTTTAAAAATATGACGATGTTAGCAATTTGTTCGAAATAAAGATTATCGCGGCAAAAAATAATAAAATGAAGCTCAAAGTAAAAAATGAAACATTAATAGGGGGAGCAATTACTTTAATATGTGGGGTAGCTGATCAATGGAATAGGCTTCCAGTAATAGTAGTTAGTGCGAGAACTAGTGGTAGGTTTAAAATTCGGTTACCGAAATCTGTCAGGATATAGGGTAAAACTAAATTAGCATTATTTATTTCCAGGTTCAAGTTCATGCTGACGACTGCGAGATATTTGCTTAATAACGAGAACATTCGACGATTGTGTTTGTTTTCGTTATACAGACTATATAACAGATATTATATGGTGCATAGTTGTTCTACCTCTGCTATAAAAATTCCATGTTCTTTCTGATAACGTTATCTTTTTTCTCTCTCTCCCCGGCTTAACCGGATGGTGTGGTGGGTGGTGGGGAGACTTTCTTTTTATTTCCTTTTCTTTTACACGTTAATTTGGTGAGGTCTTAGTAGAATTAGCACTTTTTCCAACAGATATCCTCGTCATGAGCTAACAGATCTCGTCTTATCTGTACCTCCAACGCACTCCTACTTACTCTTCACTCTTTAATTTGTCCCAGTCACCGTTACTTTCATCCATCCTTTCATCAAAATATATATACAGGTTTATTTTATTCCGTCATTCCTTTTTTCATTACTGCAGTGTCTTTGTTCATTCAGTACAAAAGATCGTTAATTCCTTCCTTCACTAGTTACCTTCTTACCTTCCTCCTACTCTCCATTCCTTCTCCAGTCTGTCATCATACCCATCGTCGTTTGGCTGAAAACTTGGAGAGAGAGAGAGAGAGAGGGAGAGAAAGAGAGAGTATGGTTTTAATAGTAAGGCATTCCATTTCTATTCCCTAGGCAGATTCATTCCCCTTCCTGCCCGTTTTTACCAAGTAGGTAGGTAGGTTTGTTCTTAAGGTGGCAGGCTGGATGGTTATATAAGTAGGTTTGTAAGTACAGTAAACAGGTACAGTAGGTAGCTGTATGGGTTGGTGCTAATGTGGGTAATCAGAATAATAGATAGGTAGAATGAGTTGATACGTACTGTATGTAAGAGTAAATAGCTGGTACCCTAAATTGGCAAGTAGGTGGGTAAATAAGTACACAGATTACATTTAGCATCATATAATTTTTTTCTCTCTTTTTCCGTATATATATATATATATATATATATATATATATATATATATATATATATATATATATATGTATGTATATCGGTCTGTTTGTCTATCTATCCATCTGTCTGTCTCTCTACCCATTTGTATTCCAGTATATTTCATATTCCTTTGTGTCTCTTATTGTCCTTCTTTCTCATCGTTACGCCCTGCCAGTATTTATTAATTTCTTCTCTCCTTTTTTCTTTCAGTCATTTCTCGTCTTCTTTTCAATTTCATATTCCCTCTTATTTCGTTCCTCTCCCTTCTCGTCCTCTCCCCTTTCTTTTTCTTTCACATCAAGTATTTTTTCTTCCCCTTCACGTTGTCCTCCCTCTCTCTCTCTCTCTCTCTCTCTCTCTCTCTCTCTCTCTCTCTCTCTCTCTGTATATATATACACAAGCACCATACTGTATATATCCGTCATTCTTCTCGATCTTTCCCATGAAAATCATTCTCTTCTTGTGGAAAACCATAAATCACCGGAAAGAACTACTGAATCAAGACTCTTGCCCAAAAATATATTGAATCGTTCAAGAGTGTTATTAATATGTTAGGAAGTAACTAAATTTCCTCCTTATCATCATCATCCAGTTCCGTAAAACAGCAAACTAAACATAGTACAAACTTCGGACCATACTGGGCCTACAGTTGACCACCAAGAGCTGGACAAGGAAGACTCTAAAGGATGCAGCTTGAAATGCGGTGAGCGCGAATTGAGAAAATGAAAGAAGTTGAGATTGTTCAGTTCACTTGGACTGACTGAGAACAAATGGAGAGGTGTGTGTTTGAGAGAGTGGGAGTATGGATAGTATGTTATGTGCTGGAGTAGACAAGATTGAAATGGCTTAGAAGGGTGTATGTAGTGTTTTATGCAAGCGAGGGAAGAAGAGTAGTAGTGAGTATGGATTATTTCTTTGTACGCTATGCGGAGTCAGACTGACTCTAACATATTTTTAAAATGATGCCCTGTGGCCACTAGTTGTTTTAGGGATTTGGCGAAACCATGACTTTGTACTTGGCCAGTGTACAAGCACACAATCTTTGAGTGGAAATACTCTTATAGTTCAGGAGTTAGGAGGGCACAAACTTCATTGGGGTCTTTCAGTTCCCCATCTAGCATTCCGTGGAACTATATATATATATATATATATATATATATATATATATATATATATATATATATATATATATATATATATATATATTCATTTTAGAGATTACTGACCTTTATATTGAATGTTGATATGTCCCATACCGGTAGTCAGTGGGTGAGAATCGTAGAAGATCCTCCAATTTCTGATGCTGATATTTAGTTTGTACTGAATGTTTACCACATTTGTTAATCATTCAGAAGTTTTCTGAATACAAATGTCAGTCTTGTTTATGTTTATGTTTACTTTATTTATAAATCACTCAGGTGTTTTCTGAATAATAATGTCAATTTTTCGTGGTTTTATTTTCTTGTTATTTTTTTTTTCTATGGAATTTTAACTGATAATACATTTATTCTATTATGTTAAGAGCATGCTGAATGATTAAGAATGATGTAACCTAAAAATATTTGCAACATTAGTCACTAAGTGTGCAAACTTTCAAAAATTATGAAGAAATTCAATAAAAGTTTCTTTCATTAAAAAGCATAAAAATATAAACAAAAGGGAAACATGGTGGACTGGCTCCACGTAGCATGTCCTGGCCAACATGTGTACAAAATATAACATTTGTAACTGTGTGCATGTGGCAGAATTTCACCAATTAAGTTGGGGTCCTTCAAGACCCAGCATGGAGTTCCGGGTTACGTTTTTCCACCTGGCGTACGAAAGGTTAATTGGATCTCGAGTTGGATATTTTCCTGGGGGTAAAAATTATAGTGACAATACGAGCATGAGCAAATGTTTGTGTATATGCTGCGAGCAGCCACGCAAAAAATGAGATTTATGTAGTTTGATGTATGAAAAAAAAAAAATGAGATAAGAGAGTGTTAATAATTGACGATATGAAAAGGAAAGTGGGGAGCGTCACGGCAGATAGGGTGTTTGGTGACTGGGGTATGCCCACTAAAGTAGATGGACATGGTAGTGCACCGTGCGTGGGGAGGGACTTGGCAATATCCCGTACCTGCATTAGGCCAAAATTAATCCATAGATAAAAATAGCGAGTGATAAGGTAAATTAATCGTTAGTCGGATGAATAGAAAGCAATGACTGTGTTTGTGTACATGACCGAATGAAAAGATCTGTGTTGGACAGGGGGACGTATAGAGACTGGAGAAGTAAACTATCTGATCACTGCCTAGTTATTTCCAAGATAAACGCGCAAAAGTGTTGGATGGACGGAAGCAGAGGAATTCAGGGAGAAGTCGTTTCTGTGAAGAGCATAGAATGGTTGCAGCAGAATGAAAAAAAGGCGTAATAACAGACTTAACTGAAGGAGCAATTGCACAGATATAACATGGTGCAGATGGAGGAAATGCATGTTTTGTGCAAGATATTCGCGGAAGAAATCTTTGCTGCATGTGAGGTGGTGTGTGAAGTAAACACGAAATGTAAAGGGGTGCAAGAAACAGCATGGTGGAATGCTGAGGTAAAATAGGCTGTGGCAGAGAAGAAGAAAGCATATTGTGATTGGATGTGTTACAGTACAGTAGGCCAGAGGACATTGTGAGATGGAAAAAGAGCATTATTTGTTGAGATGAGGAGAGAGACAAAAAGACTATTAAGAAGGAGGGGAAAAGAAAAAAAGAGTGAAAATTGGATGAGGAGTTTGGAAGAATTGTGAGAGTAAAATGGTAAGAATGTAAGAAACTGTTTTCGAACGAGATCAAGAAGGCAAGACGTGAAAACAAGATCAAAATAACAGAATATTGGTGGAAAAGATATAAAAAAGGAAGCAGACGAAGCATACATATTAAAGACCTGTTCAATATAGAGAAAGAAAGTGGCGCAAATATCAGTGGCTACGAATGGGTGGGAGAAGAAAAGAGGCAAGTAGGCTGGAACAGATAGTAGGATGGAAATACTTCAAGCAAAGAAGAAAGTCAAAATGGGGAAAGACTCAGAATTCATGGAGTGTGTGGAGAAATGTTGAAATACGGAGGAGAAAATGTAATAGAATGAGTATGGAAGATGTGCAGATTGGCCTGGGAGGAAGGTGAGGTCCTGGAGAATAAGAAGTTAAATATAATTGTTCCCCTTTACAAAGAAGAAGGGAAGAGAGAATTATGCATCAATCATAAAAGTATTTGTTTTCGCTGTTAAACAGGAAAAACTTATTGCAGGATGCTTATCATAAAGGAGTCAGGGAAATAACTAGAGAAGTAGCTGGAGAACAAAGGGATTTTCGGGAGGGAAGAGGTGGCGAAAATTAGATAATCATATTATAAAGTTTAGTGAAGAGGACTTAGAGTAAGGAAAGAAATGTGTATGCTGCCCCCAGGGCTCTGGAGAAAGTATATGACAAAAAATAATCAAGGAATGTGGAAGACACTAAAATATATGGAGTAGATAAGAAGTTGAATGTTGTAAAGAGTATGTTTGAGGATCTGCAGTGTGTGTGTGGATAGTGAACTAAGTGAATTCTGTGTTGTGAATCTTGGATGTGTCATGTATCTTTGGGTGTTAAACTTATATACATGTGGGGTTAAAAAGAGATTTGAGGCAGTACATTTGGATGTCAGAGTTTCAGTAACGAGAGAGGGTAGGGTTTGAAACTTCTGTACTGTTGTTTGCTGATTATACTGTACTGTCAAGTGGAGATGAATGGGAACTGTAAGACTTGGTGAAGAAGCTAGGGAGTGTATGAATGTAGAGAATAAAGATAGGGTCGATAAGAGGTATAAACTCATAGAATGCACAGGGAGGTTGGACGATGATTTGGAGAATGTGGCTGCACTGAAATATTTAGTGTTATGAGTAAGGATGGAAGTTTACGGGACGAATTGCATAAAACACTACAGTAGAGGCGAAAGCTTGCTGGTTCTCTGAATGCACTGTTAAAATATTGGAAATTTAGCATAGAAACAAAAAATAGCTTCGTGACAGTATTGTGATTCCCCTCTAACGTAAGGAAGCTAAGCTTGGACCCTATTGCAGTGATAGAAGGGAAGAGTGAGAGCGATGAAAATTAGTTCTATGAATGGAGCACATGGAGTTGCATGGAGAGACTGAGTAACAAACGAGGACGTAAATGATCGTTGTGGTATTCATGTGAATGTGACTGAAGGCGTTATTAAAAATACTGTTTTCTGAGAAGCTTGGCCACGTAGAGACGATGGAGAATGAGAGACTGAAGATGTGTTTCTGAGTGAGCTGGAAAGGGAGAAGAGGAGGGTGATACCAAGAATGAGATGAAAGAATAAAGAGGAATATTGAAAATGCATGTGTGAGTTGGAGGAGGGCAACAAAATGGTAGAACAAAGGGCTACAAGGAGGCAAATTATTTGTGGTCATCCTTTACGAGATTAAGGCGTCTGGCAATATAGAAATATATATTTCATCATCATTGTAATTTTTCAAACTGAAGGAAGGAACAAATAAGTGTATGAGAACAGAGAAAGCAGAAGTACAAAAATTTTACATAATATTGTATGTAACAAAAAGTAAAGAAGTTGCAGATATAAGGAAAGGAAGAGTACCGGTATGAAAATTAGGGAACTATCAACAGCATGCCATATCAAGTGGAACTGCCCCAAAACAATTACACACCAATCACGCAGAACCCACTAGTAACAAGACATATTGTCTGGAAGAGGGATAAGCTTGTTAGGTAGTAGTGGAGGGTTCCCGGTGATTTTCGCAGTACGGGGACGTGTCGGAGTTGCCAGTTAGCTACTATTTGTGGGCGGAGGTATCTTGTACAGTTATGCATTTAATTTTATGTTCTTTTTCTATATTATAATTATGTGATTAATTTTATCTCAGTTTGTATGCTAAATAATTTAAAATGTTATGCAGCACAAGAAAATTCTGGATGTTTTGGACGTCTTAGAGCTGGTAACTTGCTTCTCCAAGAATGTAGTAGGTCATTTTAGTATTTAGGAAGCTTATACAAGCATGGGGAAGGGACTAGCGGAGTTTTCAGTTCAATTTGAGTTAGTTCACAGTCAGTTCAGTGTTAGTGCAGATTGTATAACCCCTGCTCTTGTGAAAACAGTGAAGTGTAGTTGGCAAGCATGAAGCGTAATTACTGATTTAGTGGAGAGGTATATAAGAGAGGGGTGTGTGAGCCGGAAGCAGGGCAGTGAAATGGCAGGGGACAGGGCGACATGGAGGCTATTTGTCTGTGGTCACCCCTTACGGGATAAAGGCATCTGGTAATAGATAGATAGATAGATAGGTAGACAGATAGGGATAATAAAGACAGCAAACTTGAGAAGCCAGTGTTTATATACCATGCCTGAGCTGGTCTTGTTGCACACCGTAAGGCTGACCATAGTGTTACATAGCCTATGATTTCCTCATCCTTTGTATAATTCTAACGTACAGTATGCTGCATGTTTGATCACGATTCGCCTCGTGGCTTCCATAGTGACCAGGCTTGCGTGTTCTACCTCACTCCCCCCCCTTCTCCCCCTTATTGTAGAGTAAGTCGTTCTTTCTATTGTTCAGAGCAGGATTGTCAACTCTTTGTCCCCTATGGCTTCATTTGCGCGTCCTTCGTACAAGTTGTATCAAGCTCTGCTGGCCCCTATATAATGAGCTCAGTCTCTGCATTAATTGCCACTTAGATCTACTCCTCATTTTGTTCACATCTCTGTCCTCCCCTGTATAGTGTATTATTATTTTTGTGAGTGCTCAGGAAGTCTCCAGCCATCTAGCTGCATATAATTTGAGTATAAGTGTTGTTACCATTTTTCTTGTACTGTGTGGCCTGGGGCGTTGGTTCGTGGGCCTGGTGAGGTTTTTGTGATTCATGTAGAGTTTTTAATGACAGCAAATATTAAAAATATTTTATTTGTTGTTGTTGTTGATGATTCTCTCCTCATTATCGAGGAGATCGGGCCTTGCTGTAGCCCGGTTGGTGGTGGTTGTCTTGAGTAAGGTAAGGGTGAAGACAGGGTTTGGGAATGCCCAGCACACACGCCCTGTCTCCTGGCTGAGTTGCGGTGTGTGTGTGAATATTTTGTTGTTGTTGTTGTTGATGATTCTCTCCTCATTATCGAGGAGACCGGGCCTTGCTGTAGCCCGGTTGGTGGTAGTCTTCAGTAAGGTAAGGGGGGAAGACAGGGCCTGGGGAATCCCCAGCACACACGCCCTGTCTCCTGGCTGAGTTGCGGTGTGTGTGAATAGTTTGTATCTATAATAATATTATATCTTACTTTAACTGAGCATTATTCGGTTCTCTCATTTATCAGGGCTGACTTAGATAAATTTGCTCTTGCTAAATTCGTGTTAATAGAGGCTATTGCAGTTAACCATATATGTAACCTGTTTTGCCATTACATTACCCTTATGAGTCCTGAATGTTTAATTGTTAGTTTGAGCATTAAACTTTAACTTGTAATTTTACCTAACTCTTTTGTTTTGAACCTGGAACTTTGCGGGACAGTAGTGATTTTAGTATTCTCACTTCAAGTGTTCATTATCTCTCTCTGCTCCGTAACATAAATTTGGCGACCTCTTATCAGGATATTCAGGATATTATCATAAGGATATTGCTTGATATTTGTGACTGTGATTTATTCATGATGTCTACTATTACTACTCTTGATGAAGCCAAAGATTTTTTGTCAAATGTGCAAACAGTGTGTGATGTAGAAAACAGAACAAAGAATGAACTTAAGCTTGTTGCTCAACAATTGGCAATTGCTGTTCGCTCTCATCAGTCTAAAGATCAAATTGTTGACATGATTAATAAAAGCTTGTTTAATGTAACTCCTCCAGATGAGCAAACACAGATTGAAATAGCTAAGTTACAGCTAGCCCTGCAGGAGGCTCGTGCTAAGGAGGCTGAGTCTCAGGCTCGTATTCAGGAGGCACAGGCACAAATTGATATTGCTAGGATTCAGGCAGACCATGAGTATCGCATGAAACAAAGTGGAACTGGATCATCTAGCTCTGATAACTTTGATGTGGCTAAAAATGTTAAACTTGTCCCTCCTTTTAATGAATCTGATTTAACAAAGTATTTTCAGTTGTTTGAGAGGGTAGCTACAGGTTTTAATTGGCCCAAAAAGTATTGGCCAGTACTCCTTCAGACTGTTCTCACCGGTAAAGCTCAAGTAACTTATGAATCTTTGCCTCAGGATCAATCAGATAATTATGATGTATGTGGTTAAGAGCTTGATTCTTAAGGCCTATGAGCTTGTTCCTGAAGCCTATAGAGTAAAATTTAGGACAACTTATAAGCAAGATAAGCAATCCCATGTTGAGTATGCAAAAATCAAAGAAGATCTGTTAGAGCAGTGGTTAAATTCTAAGAATGTAAATTCTGATGTTGATAAATTTAAGCAGATGATTTTGCTGGAGGACTTCAAAACGTGTATTAATAAAGATGTAAGCCTATATCTTGATGAGAAAAGAATAGATAATTTGCCTGATGCTGCAGTTTTAGCTGACGAATATGTTCTCACTCACAAGAGATATTCTAAAGAAAAAAGGAAAGCTGAGAGTAAGTACTTTGCCTCTACTCAGAGTACAGGTAACAGGAAAGAGAATAAAGATGATGTTTCTCAGGAAGTAAATACCAGCTCCACCTCTAGATTTCAGAAAAGTAAATGTACTTATTGTAGTAAGCTTGGTCATACTACGGAGAAATGTTTCAGGAGACAGCGTGAGAGTTCCCAGAATTCTTTAATCGAGTTAACTGAACCTGCTTTGAGGGGTAAATTAAATTCTCATGATGAAGCTCCTCTTTTAAGGTGACAACGCCATGTTGGTGTTGGGGAGGCGGTGGCTCAATCGGTAGAAAGGTGGCCTGCAGTCCTACCAGACCCACGTTCAAATTCCTGCTTGGGCAGAGAACCGTTTAAGGATTTGAATTTCATAAGAATCGGACTACACTGATCTACCAGAAGACCCACCGACATGTCGTAAAAATACCCCCGCTAATACAATACACTAGTCTTGTATGAGACAGCCTTAGCATGTATTCAATATCGACGGTGGATGTTGGCGCCGAAGTGGTGACATGCAGAGCTGTTTGGTATGTACAGTAGTAGCAGACTGTGAAGCCTATCCCCAGAGTCGGACACTTAAAAAAAAAAAAAAAAAAACAGACTCTTGTCTTTACATGTCTTAGACTCTTTTTTTTTTTTTTTTTTTTCTCAGAGTCAACTTCCGACTTCCCTGCCCCACCCTCAACCCCTTCAAAAAGTCTTTTATATAGCTACTGAAGAAAAAACAGCATAAGTTGCCCTTGCCATGTGACTCTGACATTTGATTATTATTGTAAAAAAAAAAAAAAAAAAATGGTCGTCCTTCAAGCCTTCTACCAACCATGATCCAAATGAAATAAAAGCGTTTTAATTATTTCCCTTGCAAACAAACTCTCAGGAGGCAAATCTGACATTGACCGATAACCTTAGCCATGTATTGTTCACAAAATCGAACCCCTTTGTTCGTGTCCCACATTCAGCTTTTCTACAAAGCCTTTGAATTTCCTTCCCATGTGACTTGACATTTGATCAATTGTACTAAAAAACAAAATGTCATCTCCTTGATTGACCTTCAAAACTTTCACCAATGCAATAGACGAAAGTGATTATAGTCTCTCCTTTCATTTCTACTGTGGACAAATATATATATATATATATATATATATATATATATATATATATATATATATTTTCAAACCTCGATTAAAGGAACTAAATGGGGAATCAGCTTTCCATTACTTGAAAATGTCCATTGTTTTACCACATATAATCTTATTATGAAATCCCAAACGGGATTGAGGCGTCTGGCAATAGATAGATAGATAGAAATGACTGCTTCACTTATATTACTTATTGATATGATTATGAATATTGTTTTACGGGTAGTGTGTAAAGAAACATATTAATGTGTGTAACCTAGATATTACGTATCATTTTTTATTGGTCTTTTCCCTTTGTCAGGCAGAATATGAAGTCCCTTAAATCCGAAATCCCTTAAATGGAGGTCCATTAAATCGAGGTTAGAGTGTGTGTGTGTGTATATATATATATATATATATATATATATATATATATATATATATATATATATAAGTAATCCCTCCACTATCCGACGTAATAGAGCCAATGGCATGTTCGGAAAGTGGTCCTGTCCGGTTAGTGGGCACCAGCCTCCTGGACTTGTACTTATGGACCCTAACTCAGAAAAACACCTATACAACTCCCTCTGGACATGCATAGCACATATTTAAGACCCAAATCACACCAATAACGGACATAAAAGAATGAAATAAATGCAAAAGAACCATAAAATGAGGTTTTTGAAGTAGGATGATACAATATTAAACATTCTGGGTTCTTACAAGTCCCTGGCTCCTGGACTGGTAGTTATGGACCCTAACCTAGCCTTACTCAGAAAAACACCTCCCTACAGCACAAGAATAGCATCCAAGAAGTTACTATGAAGTGTGTGATTGAAGAAATCTGAGTAAATGTTAATGGGTAAATGATAACAATGCTCTGTCCACTCCACCTACCTACATGTAAA
Organism: Coenobita brevimanus; assembly: GCF_032717465.1. Classification (NCBI taxonomy): domain Eukaryota; kingdom Metazoa; phylum Arthropoda; class Malacostraca; order Decapoda; family Coenobitidae; genus Coenobita; species Coenobita brevimanus. Next base: position 31,625,083 of record NC_137003.1, read on the forward strand.
ATTGTTTTCTCTCCAACTTGAATACAAAAATATATCAAGAGATTAACACTTGAATATGGTGTTAATCTCCAAGCAGTCTATGGAAATGATGCTACGGGGAATAGGCTGCAGAAGGACGAAAATTCCCGCTAAGTTTAATAAAAGCAGACATGTCGTAAAAATACCCCAGTTAATACCAATACACCAGTCCTGCATGAAACAGCCCTAGCATGTCTTTAATATGGACGGTGGTTGTTAGCGCCGAAGTGGTGACAGGTAGAGGTGTATGGTATGTAGGAGGACTACTGGGCCTTGGGAGCAGGCTGTGAAACCTATATCCAGAGTCGAAGGGGGAAAAAAAAGAAAAAAAAGGAAATGGTGAAACCTATTGGTATTACCATCACGCATAATGCGATCTCATTTTTGTTCTGCATCGTTTCTATATTATTTAGTAATCAGGCATGACGTTTGTTGGATTATAACTGTAATACTGATTTCATTTGTAGGATATATACAAGTTACTGAGCCCGCTCACTCCACTCCCCCATTCCCACCATCCCACCCCCCTTCCCTCCCTCCCCCTCCAAAAAAAAAAAAAAAAATCATTAGGTCAAGACACCATATAGGCAGAGATTTATCCTGAACATCAGGTCATTTCACACACACACACACACACACACACACACACACACACACACACGGTGGCTCAATAGGTAGAGAGGTGGCTTGCAGTCCTGCCGGACCCAGGTTCAAATGCCAGCTGGGGCAGGGAACAGTTTGAGGATTTGAATGTCAAAAATCAGACTTTTCTGATCTACCAGAAGACTCGCCGACATGTCGTAAAAATACCCCCGCTAATACCAATACACCAGTCCTGTATGAGACAGCCCTAGCATGTATTCAATATGAACGGTGGGTGTTAGGGCCGAAGTGGTGACATGTAGAGATGTATGGTATGTAGGAGGACTACTGGGCCTTGAGAGCAGGCTGTGAAGCCTATGCCCACACACACACACACACACACACACACACACACACACACACACACATTCTGGTGGATGGTATTTTCTGTTTCAAACTGATTATACCAACATTTCCCTAACAAAACCCATGTATTCTGAGGAAACGCTTCGACAAGTTCTCGAAAATATGGTAGTTTCAACAAAATGATGGTAAATACCGAATCTTGGGAGGCCTCAGGATGTGGTGTCCAAGCGGGTTTGCTTTCTTCTGTAGGTGGGACGAGGAATTGAGTAGGAGTTCCTTTTTTCCCTTTCAAATGTGGAAGCTGCTATAGGATCGGCCGCGTTTGTCTATCACTAACGTTTTTCGTGAACGAAGTACTTCACTCCCGTAATCTTCAGCAGCTTTTAGCGAAGCCCATAAAGCTCCATATTATGACCCTAAGTCTCTCCCATCTATCACTTTTTTATATGACAAAACTTCTCTATTAATATAATGAAGTCCCTGTATTCCAAAATGTCTGTTAATTTACCTAACAGCCTTTCATTTTCAAGTTATTCCCATATTGATTAAGGCCGTCACCATGAGGAACGATTCTGAGAGATATTTCCGGTAAAAATTAATGCCAAATGCAATTAAAAAATTGAATCAAATGTGTGCTATGTCAAAAAAAAAAAAAAGAACTGTGCTTGACCCAGTAGGCCTATTATTAATAGTCAATATCTCCAATTCATACTATTGAAAAAAAAAATCTTGCTACACAGTATAGTGAAGGCAGGCATTTTTTTTTTATTTTTTTTATTTTGGCGCTTTATCATTCAGTACAAGCACCAACACTCAGGGGAACATTGTCCCTGAAGGCCAAGCAGGGAGGGGTGCATATATAAAAAAAAAAAAAAAAAAAATCGGTACTTTATGGATAGAAGGTATGGAAGTAATTAAAGTACAAGCATAATAATGAACAAAGACATACAGTGACATACATGGTTCAGAATTGCTGCAGTAAATATTATTACTTGTTTTGAGATGAACAAAATGATACATACATACACACGCATACGTATCCAGAGAGAGGCACATGGCACATATGCATATAAGTATATATATCTATGCATATATGTATAGATTCACGCACAGGTAGCCATAGGCATTTTACTGCATGTCCAGGATAGGTACGCATGTATAAAGATATGGGTATGTGTACAGGCGTGCATACAAATACATATGCTGCATGCACATATGTGATATATTCATACATACATAGATAGGGAGACATACATACATATACACCCAAGAATCCTAGATAGATACATATACATAGTGACATACACAAGTAGATAGAATTAAGCTTGATAATAGTATACCAAGAATATTCATTTTCTTTGAGGACACACTTAAGAAAGCATGTTATATTTAAGTAAAACAATTATTATTTTGGTTCACCGTTGCGAAGTACTCTTCAAATTGCTATGCATGCACATCTGTTTTTACTTCCCAGATTCATAATGAGAAGCGTAGCTTTATATTTTCTGATAAAACATCTGAGCAATCTCCAAGGAGACATAGGACCATGTTATAAATATTAGGACTTTTTTTTTCTACCACTGATTCGATTCACTGAAACTATATGGAGAGGTGAGAGTGTGAAAGAATGGGAGTATGGATGCGGTGTATGTGCAGGAGTATGTGAGAATGAGAGGGCAAAAGAAGGAGAGTGTATTGTTGTGGGTAACAGATGGAAGGAGAATATAAGACAGTATGGATCAGTTGGCTCAAGGATTGTGTGGGTAAGACTGAAAGTTGGACTACAAATGTGGGCGATTGTGTGCGTGTATGCGCCAATGCAAGATCGTGCAAGCAGAGTGAGAGAAGAGTTCTGGACAAATGTGGAAGTGTGCATGGAAAAGTTTGAAAGGAATGAGAGTGTTTTTGATTGGTGATATGAATGGTAAAGTAGGTAATGTGAAGGTGGAAGGAGTAGTTGGCGAGTGGGGTGTGCCTGTGAGATAGATGAGAATGGCAGTGCTTTAGTGGATATTTGTTCCAGAAGGGGGTTGGTAATAGCCAATACCCTCTTCAGGCACAAAATGATCCACAGGTATACATGGCGGGTGATAAGAAGGGTGGATGGTGAACTGAATGAAAGGAAGGCAATGATTGATTATGTGTGTATGGATTAAAGGGTGCGAAGATATGTAATGGATGCAAGAGCATATGGAGGCTGGGGGAGTGGACTTTCTTATCACCACTTGGTGGTGGTCAAATTCAAGGTCCAAGTAAAATGGAGAAATAGAAGAAGAGAAGGACTGGAGGAAGGAGTATATGCAAGGAGAGTGGAAAGGTTACAAGAGGATGAGAAAAAGGCAGAATATAAGAGAGAAGTGGAGGAACGATTGGTTAAATATGAATTGCAGCAGATGGGGGACGTGAAAGGAGTGTGGAAGATATTCTCGGAAGAAATATATGCAGCATGTGAGGTGGTGTGTGGGATGAAGACAAGACGAAAGGGGGTGCAAGGAACAGCATGGTGGAATGAAGAGGTGAGACATGCTGTGGCTCAAAAGATAAAAGCATATAATGAATGGATGAGAAATAGGGGCGTGGAAGAAGTTGAGAGACGGAAGAGAGAGTTATATATATGTAGAAAGGAAGAGAGAGGTGAAAAGATTAATAAGAGAGACTAAGAAGAGAGTGGATGAGGAATTTGGAAGGAATTTGAGTGTCAAGTGGAGGGAATGTAAGAAAATGCTCTGGAAAGAGGTAAAGAGAGTCAGACAGGGTAGCAATAAAGTTAGTAGTGGGGTAAAAGATAAAAATAGTAGATTACTAGTTGAGAAGGGAAAAAAAAGTGAGCAGATGGAGAGAACACTTCAACGAATTGTTGAACATAAAGAATGAAAGTAATGCGAGTATAAGTGGCTGGGGAATGACTGGGAGCAGGAGGGAGGTGAGAAGACAGGAAGAAATCAGTAGGATGGAAGCTGTGGAAGCAATGAAGAAAGTCAAATTGGGGATAGCCCCAGGAATTGATGGAGTGTGTGGTGAAATGCAGAAGCATGGGGAAGAGATAGTAGTAGAACGGATATGGAACATGTGCAGATTGGCTTGGGAGGATGGTACAGTCCCGGAGGATTGGAAGTAACGTATAATTAATCCCTTGTATAAAGGGAAAGGGGAAAAAGAAGTGTGTGGTAATCATAGGGGCATTTGTCTTCTTAGTCTAATAGGAAAAGTATACGGTAGGATACTTATTGACAGAGCTAGGGAAATAACAGAGGAATTAGTTGGAGAAGAACAGGGAGGCTTTAGGAAGGGAAGAGGTTGTGTAGATCAGATATTCATTCTTAGATCTTTAGTGGAAAAGTTCCTAGAGAAGGGAAAGAAGTTGTATGCAGCCTTGATGGATTTGGGGAAAGCATATGACAGGGTGGACAGACAAGGATTGTGGAAAGTATTAAGAATATTTGGAGTAGATGGGAAGTTGTTGAATGCTGTAAAGAGTATGAATGAGGGTGCTAAGGTTGCAGTGTGTGTGGATAGTGAACTGAGTGAGTTTTTCCATTTGAAGGTTGGACAGAAACAGGGATGTGCCATGTCTCTATGGTTGTTCAATCTGTATATGGATGAGGTTATAAAAGAGATACAAGGTCGGGCAGTGGATGTTGGAGTGGCCCTAATGAGAGAGGGCAATGTTTGGAAACTCCCTGTACTGTTGTTTGCAGATGATACTGTGTTGTTGAGTGAAGACGAAGGGGAGCTGCAAGGCTTGGTGGATGAGTTTGGGAGAGTGTGTAAGAAACAGAATCTAAATGTGAATGTAGGGAAGAGTAAAGTTATGGTCTTCGAGAGAGGTGAAGTCAGTGAATGTACAGTGAGGGTGGATAATGAATAAATGGAAAATGTGAGTACTTTTAAGTACTTGGGTAGTGTGATGAGTAAGGCTGGAAGTTTGGAGGGTGAAGTGCTTGAAAGGGTACAACAAGGAAGAAAGGTTGCTGGTTCCTTGAAGGCAGTGATAAGAAACAGGGAAGTGAGAATGGAAGTGAAAAAGTTATTACATGACAGTATTGTGATACCAACTCTAACGCATGGAAGTGAAGCTTAGACGTTGCTGAAGTGACACAAGTCAAGAGTGAGAGCAGTGAAAATGAGTTTTTTGAAAGGAGCCTGTGGAGTCACATGGAGAGACAGACTAAGAAAAGAGGGTGTGAAGGAGCGTTGTGGTGTGGATGTGGATGTGATAGGAAGCGTTAGAAGAAACACACTAAGGTGGTTTGGGTGGAAAGGATGGAGAGTGAGCGACTGACAAGGAGAGTGTGTGTGAGTGAGCTGGAAGGGGAGAGAGGGAGGGGAAGGCCAGGGCTGAGATGGAGGGATGGAGTGGAGAGGTATATGTGAGAGAGAGGTGTGCATTGGGAGCAGGGCAGGGAAATGTCGGGGGACAGGGTGACGTGGAGGCGATTTGTTTGTGGCCACCCCCTATAAGGGATTAAGGCGTCTGGCAATAGGTAGATAGATAAATAGATCTGATTCAGCGACCTTGTAATGGTGTTCAGAAGTTCGTTTTGAAGCATGAATATGATCCAGTAACATTCAATGAAAATACAGTCATACTGGAGATAGGTTAAGTTGGATGAGGATGTTTTGTTGCCTTAGCATAAAATAGGTTCTTAGGTTAGGTTACGACGTTACGAAATATTAGTCCGGGTTCTTAGGAAAATTTAGGTTACTGTCTGTCTATCTATAGCCAGACGCCTTAATCCTGTGGGGAATGGCCAAAAACAAATCGCCTCCATGTCACCCTGTCCCCAGCCATTTCGCTGCCATTCCCCTAGCGCATACACCCCTCTCCCACATACCTCTTCACAGTCCACACCATCCCTCCATCACATCCTCGTCTCCCACTCCCTCTCCCCCTGTAAAGGACCAAACTGAAACTAAACAAATTAATCAATGGTCTGGCTGGGGTTTGAACTCAGGCCCTCGCGCCTTATATTCGTGAAGTTACCACTGAGGCAAAGAAAGGATCCCCGCTTTGCCCCTAAGCAACGCGGCTTTTATACACCCCATTACATCACTTTTTTCTCCCCCTGGTGATTAATTTGGTCAGTTTCAAACACACGTGGTAGCGTAGCACACTGGAGGCCACCACTGGGGGGAACCCGCAAACCACACACACAGCTCACTGTCGGGATGTAAAGCTGTACAACAGCATCATTGCCCTCGAGGCCCTTGCCTCACATCCCACACCGTTGCCAACCAATGTATAGGATCAAACTGAAACTTAACAAATCAATCACTGGTCTGACCAGGATTTGAACTCAGGCCCTCGCACTTGGTAAGCACGCACGTTACCACTGAGCCAAAGAGAGGATCCCCGCTCTGTCTCTAGGCAGCACGGGCTTTTATACACCCCATTACATCACTCTTTTCTCCCCTCGGGATTAATTTGGTCAGTTTCGAACACACGTGGTAGCATAGCACACTGGAGGCCACCACTGGGGAAGCCCGCGAACCACACAGATAGCTCACCCCTGGGATGTAAGGCTGTCAACACAACATCATTGTCCTCAAGGCCTCGCCTCCCATCCCACACTACTGCCACCAATGTAAAGGACCATACTGAAACTTAATAAATTAATCACTGGTCTGTCCGGGATTTGAACTCAGGCCCTCGCACCTCATACACAAGCACGTTACCGCTGAGCCAAAGAGAAGATCCCCACTTTGCCTCTAAGCAACACGAGCTTTTATACATCCCATTACAACCCCCGTCCATCTCAATCACACGCACTCTCCTTGTTAGCCTATTGCTCTCCTTCCTCTCCACATGGCCAATAGACCAGGAGCATCAAGGATGCACCTGGAAAAAAACTTTGAGAAAGCTGATTTTTTCAGGAAAGCTACATAGAAGCCTCGTAAGTCAAAATCAGCCAACATTCTAAACATTCTATGTTAGCTAACTGTGTGGGACGTAAAATTCAAGATGGCCACCATCAGCATGGGACGCGTTTATAGCTTAGTGACTAAAATTCACACTTGGTCATGTAATACCACCTTTTATGGGTTTTTAAGGAGTGGTAAATCCATTTCTGCTATTTTTCTAAAACTTCTATGTCACTGATATAAACAGAGAGTGTGCAGCAGACGTAAAACACTCGGAAATTTGTATTGATAATTTTCCTACGAATTTATAAACTAGAGTAGGCTACACTTCAGCAGATGTTTTTATTTCTCAAGTTGGATACAGATTGATGTGTAGTGGCAGAAGGACACAGATTTACAGAAGACAGTGTGAATGGGACAAGATGGCAGAACAAGAACGGTGTGATAAGTCAATCACCTCTGACCGAAGAACTGTCACAGAAAGAGGCCTACCTAGCATACTGAACATTAGTGCTGATCTGTGGGATGGACTTGATGAAAAGCAATAGATGGATAGAAGACAGTGTGAATGGGACAAGATAGCAGCACAAGAACAGTGTGATATTTGTGATTTTTGTGATAAGTCAACCACCTCTGACCGAAGAACTGTCACAGAAAGAGGCTTACCTTGCATACTGAATATTAGTGTCGACATGAGGGATGGACTTGATGAAAAGCTGCTATCTAAAGTGTCGCCAGCTCCGGCTCATAAATGGTGCAAAGAACATTACATCATGCCATCATACATAAAAAAGCAAAAAAGGGAGTCAGAAGAATCGGAGAAAAACTATGGATTGAATACGTGAAAACGGTGTGCATTTTGCTGCTGATCATCGGTGTTGAACGCAATGGTGATTGGGAACTACATCTGTTTTGCATCTCAAAGATGATCCCTGTTCTTCGTTCTGGAGAAATACTGCATACACAAAGTGTACTCGACTTTATCTAGACCAGATGAAGCAGCTAACTGACCTGATGAACAAGGAGCAGTATGAGAGGTATACAATCTGTGGGTACTGGACCATCAGAAGAACCCACAGGTTCTGGTCTGGAGATTTCACTGAAGAGACAATTGAGCAGGTGATGATGTGAATGCTGAGGACACGTGGAGGTCAAGCATATGGTCGTGGAATTAGTGGTAGTAACAATCCAAGAGAGTCCATGTCCTGCTACAAACAATTTATGTTTGTGTCACTAGAGAAATTCTGTGGTCTACAGTATATTCTCAGACAGTTGACCAACACACAGACCTCCGGGAATCCACAGTTGCGTGTGATAGCAGACACTTTCTCACCTTTCGGAATTACCTATCACACCATTCGCCATTTACCTACACAGGTGCATACCACAAGAGACTTGTAAGCATTGATACTGGAGTCGTGGCATCTGTTTGTGCTAATGCAGATTGTGCAGTCAAATCAGGTGAGGAGGCAGTTGAACGTATCACAGGCCTGAACTACGCTGATATTAAACTCAAAAGGGATGACATGGTTATATCTACTGGTGATGCAACCTGTACTGCCACTGTCCGTGGCAAAGATGTTGAAGTTGACCCCACACTACTCTTCATGCAGTGTCACGTGTGTGATAAAGAACCAATCGGATATGGAGAATCACTTTAATCATGAGTTTAGCAAAACAGCCACCAGCTATATTTGACAAGCGTACAGTGCACAAAAACAACAAAAGTGGTCTTGACAAGGTGCTGAAAACTCCAGTAGTCCCAATATCCACTGAAGCTCTTATGAACCCATACTGTGTGGTGGATGGAGGAGATTTGCACCAAAATGTGAAATGGTCTCTAGACTGCACGTATGTTGATGTGTGACAGCTATATCAATCATGTTATGATACCTATGGCAAAGAATGCACCGTCTGCATTGATGGCTACACAAATCTTACCCTGTCAACCAAGGAAGCTGAACGGAACCATCGCACTGATCCAAATGTCTCTGCCGACATAGTGTTGATTTCAACACATCAGTCACGGGCAATTGCTTCATTTTAGCAAATCGTAACAAGTCACGGTTAATCAGTAGCGTCAAGGATCGGCATATATATGTGAAAGCGTTGCTTGCTGTCAAAGTCAGGCTGATGCTGACTAGTTAATAAGTAGCACAGCATTGGCATTTGCTGGGAATATCACACAGCCTGTTGTATTTGTGGCAAAGGATACAGTTCTGCTTGTCATGTTGGTTGATAGGGCCAAAACAGACGATATCTACATGCAGTATGCAAGAGACTTTGTTTATAGCATACACAGCATCCAGCAGGCAATGCTTCCACACACCCGGGATCACATATTGATAGCAATCGCTATAACCGGTTGTGACAGTCTTAGCCTTATATGGCATTGGCAAAAGGAAGGCCATGGCAGCCTTGGAAAGCGAGGATTGCAGGACATTGGACATGTTTAAGAAGAGCGATGCCAGCCATGAAGAAGTAGCGAAAATGAGGGAAATATTCTTACAGTAGTTATAATAATGCCAGTCCGACATGTAAAACGCTTGATAAGCAGAGATTTGTGCAGTACATGAAGAGGATGAGCAAAGCATCCAGCAGCTTCTAACTTCAGAGCCTACCTCACCCATCTTCAGCTGCAAAGTACCATTCATTTCGAGCCTACTTCGCAGTTCAGGAGTGGTTGGGCAATGTTGAGGATCTAAATCCGACTGACTGGGGTTAGGAGCTTCAAGGTGGAATGCTCAGTTCCATTTTTTCTGGCAGACCAGTAGCAACAGAGCATGTGCTAATTGTGTCATGTGGGTGTAAACAAATGTGTGGCAAGAGATGCAAATGTCGGAAGACAGGACTCCACTGAGCACCTATGTGTTCCTCGTTTATTCCAATCTTGTGCTAATTCATGCCAACCTGATAGAGAAGATACTGACTCCCCATATTGTAATTGTGACCATAACCAATTATTACTAAAAAAAAAAAATGTTTTATTTAGAAGTGGTTCAGTAACTGCTGCAGGCAAAAGTTAGTGCTGGTTGTTGACTTTAAATGTGTTGAAATTACCATTTTGTTTAAAACAGTACATTACCACGATCATATCTTGAATATACATCAATAAATCACTGAAATAATGGTAAAAATGGGTTTCTTATATCCGAAAACCCTTAAAAAAAAAGGCCATCTGTGACTTCTGGTTCCAAAGCTATATAAGCATCCATTGCCAGTTGTGGCCATCTTGGATTTTCGTCCCACACGGCTAGCTTATGTGGAATGTTTAGAATGTTTGTGGATTTCGACTTAGCATGCTTCAAAATAGCTTTCCCGAAAAAAATCAGCTTTCTCTAATTTTTTCCAGGTTCCCTTCGAATTTCAGCTAATGCTCCTGGTCTGCTAACCATCTCAGTGTATTTCTCCTTTCTATCACATCCACAACTACACAACAATGCTCTTTCACTTCCTCGTTAATCAGTCTGTCTCTCCATGTGACTCCACTTGTTCTTCTCAAATAATTCGCTTCCACTGCTACTCATTCATGACTTCTGTCCTTCCAACAAGGTCCATGCTTCGCGTCCATACGACTCATCAGTTAAGCCATTCACACAACACGTCTCAGGTAGGGTTAGTACATCCACTCCTGCGTTCACACCCACAACATGAACAAAGACTTTGGTAAATTTATATGGTAACAAAATTGTGCACTGGTTTCTTACTAAACGCCTTGTCTCTGAGTGTTGTAAAACATCATTTAAACTATGTGAGGTAGTTAAATGAGACGTGTCTGAGTCGGCAAATGCGCCACTCTTAGAGGGGTTTACATGATGCACTATTGTATGCTGAGAGGGTGTATCCACTGGTGAATGCTTAGAGGGTGTAGCACTAGTTGTTAGTGAATTTGGCTGTTCAAGTAGCGGTGTATCTGCCTCTTTACTCTCAGGTAATGGTGGGGTCATGTGAAAGTGAATAACCGAGTTTATTACGGAGAGCAGCGGACGTGGGTATTCCATACTAGATACTGGGAACCCGTTAATGTCTATATTACCACAAGCGGGTAATAGAGTGATTGCTTGTTAAGCCATTGTTGGAAAGCCAGTAAGAGTATCCACTGGATATCTGTGATCGTTGGTTACGTGAAACTCAGTGGTAAAAGGTGTTAAGGCTTTATCAAGTAGTACCTGTAAAGAGATTTTTCCCTTGACTTGAAATTCTGAGCCATCCACGCCGCATGGGCGAATGTCAGGTGGTTCGAGGAGCCCGACCTTTTCAGTTGTTCCCCTGATGCTGTTTAGAGAGGTATCAGAGATCAAATTTACCATTGGTCAGGTGTCCATGAAGAAAGAGCTTTGTACCCCTTTGCTCCACCCTAGAATAACTAACCTAAAGAAGTTACAGGCCCTACCTGGCGAATGGGGATTTGATCTTCTAATACCTTACTTTCTGGTACGGGTGTATCATTTATTGTTACATTACATTCTTCCGATGCGAGCGCTCCTCTTCCCCCGACTGACGGCTCTTAAGGTAACGACACTCATCACTGGAGTGATTTGTACTATTTTTGTGATATTTGCATGTAAGACGTCGGGAACGCGAAGGTGTGTGCTGCCACCCCTATGAGCGATATTGTCTTTGCATGAACAACTGGACTCTCGATGACCAACATTACCGGAGTGCCAGCACACAACCGAGGATTGTTTGCCCCGTCGCACATTAGATTGGTCACGACCTCTGGCTGGTAATCGGGACCGTGAGTGAGAACGATTACTAGGTTTTCCTTTCATAGCTGACCGCGAACGTGAGCAGTTCGATGAAGTGGCGGATGTGTGCAGAACTTTTGCAGTAGTGCCCGAGGAATGAGTGGCTGAGGTGTGAGTACTGACCTGGTAAATGACTTTTGATCCCGATCTTTCTACTGTGGCCTTTGAGATGTTAACTATTTTGTCATCGGGATTAAAGCCAATCTGTAAGGCTATTTCCCGTTGGTGATCCATGAGCCAATTCATAAATCTTAGGTAACCCCACAAATCTCCAAAATCGTTTAGTGTAACCGTAAGCTGGTCATTAACTTCGGTTACCTATTAAGTACCACGCAACAATTGGCGCATCTCAGAACTCGTCACCTTCGTTCCAGCAGCCGCTTCAATCACCCTTGCATGTTGTAAAGGTATTTTCATATTCTTTTCGATCTGTTTGAGGAGATTAGTCAGACCAATTAGTGATGTGGCACTGGAATGTTGACAACAAAGCTGAATTAACTGTTGGCGGGATGCATCGAATTTATGGCAATCTTCGAAGTGCCCTGCACGAATTGCCGCTCCTATTAGTGATCTGCCTTGGTGTAGTTGACCCATAAGATAAGAGACTTTCGGGGGTTCAGTTGTGATTTGCCGATTGCTAATGTCTGTTTCGACCTCTCTGAGGAAATCATAGACTGAGACTGCACTATGCTCTCCTGTAAATTTCAGGCGGTTAGCATCATCCAAATATATGGACTGGGGAGGTGAGGGATCCTGATCCGCCATCGAAGGAAGAGTGTGAGGTTGCGAAAGTGCGGCAGTAGTCACTGGGTAAGTTGGGACGGTGCGTGAGAAGGGACTGTTGTAGTGGCAGTGGTGTGTGTCGGGATTGGTGGTGGTGTGTGTGTAGTAGAGGGTAAGGAGAGAGGCTTTGGTGAAGGGTGTGTGACTTCTAGAGAATCAGCTGGGGAAGATGATAGAGTATCTAGTGTCGATTTATCTGGATCAGCAGCAGCAGTGGTAGAGTTGGTATAGGTGGTAGTAGGCGTGGCAGCAATAGTAAGAGTAGTAGTAGTAGTTAGAGGAGTTGCATTATTCTTATTATATGATTTGCCACTACGAAGATACGTTATACCATCATCACATACAGGATCATCAGTTTCACTGTCATATTCAACTAGGGAGAAATCTACCCTTTTAAAATAACTCATTAATAGAAGAGGAAGCAAATGAATAAATAAATATATGAATGAATAAATGAATGAAAGGATGATGGAATGAAAATACTTCCAGCATATGAAGAAATATGATTTATATACAGTGAATATCAGTGGGAATGAATGCGATATGTACAGCGAAGTGTCAAGGTAGCTGGGAGAAAATGGTACGAAGTAGGAGTGAGTGAATGAGAAATTCTGAGTGAACGAAAATAAGGGACGAAGACTGCAATGAATGAACAGGAGTAAATGAGTAAAATAATCACATTCTATGGCGATAGCACCCCATCTCTGTAGATAGGAATCGAGCAATTTGATGAGATAAGAATATGCATGAAGATGCACACACACACACACACACACACACACACACACACACACACACACACACACACACACGACCATCAAGTGATTCTGACCGACCCGGTGAATTACACACACACACACACTAATAATATTCACAGTATACTTGAGGTAAGAATGTGGTTCACTCAAGGGCAGGAAGTAGAGTGAAGGCAAGTCCTTGGAGTGAGGCAGCTCTCTGGGCAACTCCCTCCTCCCACCAAAGGCATTGATTGGGCAGAGGAGGCCGTGACGTAACTGGGTGGCATTCAGGCACTGGGCGACGCGAGAAGCTGATAGGAGCATAAGGGTGTGACATAGCTGTCTGTGAATGGCGACACTTTCTTCCTCGTGACGTCAGGGGCTGGTTGGTAGGGGGAAACGATGACGCAACGCGTTAGGCGGCGATTTGAGGCTACTTCCTGTAGTGGGGGGTTGGTTGGAGATATGGCGACTAAATCACTAAGCCCGTGCAGCATGGTAATGTAATAATGGGTTATACAGGACTGACAGTTCAGGCATGTAGTGAGGTTAGTGGTGGAGCTCACTGTGAATGTGGTGGCGTGGTGGTAGGTGGGGGTTGGTGTGAGTTAGATAGTCCCGTAACAGAACCACACCAAAACTGCAAAGAAGTTCTGGTAACAGAACCACAGGAGAACCACATCAAAACTGCAAAAAAGGCTGGAGGCTGGAGCAGAAATAGACTGTCATCGTTGGAGGTACAGCACTGAGGGGCAAGGTGGGCAATAGCGCCGAGATTGCCCGCAGAAGACGTGAAATGACGTTTATCCTACTCGCTATCCACCAAGTGTTAAATCCTCCCTCGTCAGCTGTAGTTGAATTCAAAGTCCGAGGGTGAATTTCTGATCAAGTATTAGGCACTTGTATACACATCCACCCTCCACCGCCTCAGTCCTGTAACTAACTGAGTAGGAAGCTGGCGCGCTCCTCTGAACTGAGTCTATCAGCAAACTTTGAACTAGGCCAGACCTTAGGTAAGAGATTTGGGTCACGTCGCCCTACTTAGGACACTTATAGACTACTGGTAGAACACACTTACAACATGCCTACATACTACTATATTATAAATGGTTACAACATATTAATGTGTATAACCTAGACATTACGGATCAGTTTTTAATGGTCTTGTCCGTTTGTCAGGTAGAATATTGAGTCCTTTAAATCCGAAATCCCTTAAATGGATGTCCTTTAAATCGAGGTTTGAATGAAATAAACACACACACGCACACACACTCTCTCTCTCTCTCTCTCTCTCTCTCTCTCTCTCTCTCTCTCTCTCTCTCTCTCTCTCTAATACTGTGCAGTGAAACACAGAAAATTAAGATATTCTGGACATTCCAGGTGCCATGAGTTCCTTCAAAAATATCCTACATTACGAGGAGGTGTCTGTATGTCAAATTCCATCCATGCTCTTCCAACACCCATTCATATGTGACCACGATTTTTGTTGCGGCTTACATTATTTGGTAATTATCATACTTTGTATGAAAGGAAGTCATCGTTTTCAGGAAAGCGATATTTCCTTTCATGTAGCTATGCATTCGTTCCTGACCATGAACTGAAATTGATCCTTCAGTAATTAGCTTGATTCCATGCTCAGTAGCCTGTGTGTGACAAAGAAAACTCAAAAAATTAAATCAATGTTTCTCATCTAAGAGTGGAAGGTCTCGTCTCACAGCTTGCCACCGTTATTGTGTATGCTTCTCAGTACAGATGTGTGCTTCAAGCCAGGTTCTTCTTGCCATCTCTTATCAGTATAGTTAGTGGCATCCAAGACGTTACTATGAAGTGTGTGATTGAAGAAATCTAAGTAAATGTTTATGGGTAAATGATAACAATGCTCTGTCCACTCTACCTACTTACATGTAAAATTGTTTTCTCTCCAACTTGAATACAAAAATATAACAAGAGATTAACACTTGAAAATCGTGTTACTCTCCAAGCAGTCTATGGAAATGATGCTACGGGGAATAGGCTGCAGAAGGACGAAAATTCCCGCTAAGTTTAATAAAAGCAGACATGTCGTAAAAATACCCCCGTTAATATCAATACACCAGTCCTGTATGAGACAGCCCTTGCGTGTATTCAATATGGACGGTGGTTGTTAGCGCCGAGGTGGTGACATGTAGTGGTGTATGGTATGTAGGAGGACTACTGGGCCTTGGGAGCAGGCTGTGAAACCTATATCCTGAGTCGGACATAAAAAAAAAAAAAAAGAAACAGAAAAGAAAAGGTGAAACCTACTGGTATTACCATCATGTATAATGCGATCTCATTTTCTTCCCTGCATCGTTTCTATATTATTTAGTAATCAGGCATGACGTTTGTTGGATTATAACTATAATACTGATTTCATTTGTAGGATATATACTAGTTACTGAAACCCTTTCACTCCACTCCCCCATTCCCACCATCACACACACCCTTCCCCCCCCCCCCCCCAAAAAAAAAAAAAAAAAATCATTAGGTCACGACACCATATAGGCAGAGATTTATACTGAACACCAGGTCATTTCACACACACACACACACACACACACACACACACACACACACATTCTGGTGGATGGTATTTTCTGTTTCAAACTGATTATACCAACATTTCCCTAACAAAACCCATGTATTCTGAGGAAATGTTTCGACAGGATGTGGTGCCTAAATGGGTTTGCTTTCTTCTGTAGGTGGGACAAGGAATCGAGTAGGCGTTCGTTTTTCCCACATTTTCTCTTTCAAATGTGGAAACTGCTATAGGATCGGCCGCGTTTGTCTATCACTAACGTTTTTCGTGAACGAAGTACTTCACTCCCGTAATCTTCAGCAGCTTTTAGCGAAGCCCATAAAGCTCCATATTAGGACCCTAAATCTCTCCCATTTATCACCTTTCATTATTACAAAACTTCTCTATAGGTATAATGAAGTCCCTGTATTTTAAAATGTCTGTTAATTTACCTAAGAGCCTTTCATTGTCACGCTATTCCCACATTGATTACGACCGTCACCATGAGGAACGATTCTTCTGAGAGATTTTCAGTAAAGATTAATGCCAAATGTCAATAAAAAATTGACACAATTGTGTGCTATATCAAAAAGAAAAATTGTGCTTGACTCAATGTTTTTTAAATACAAAATCTCCAATGCATACTATTGAAAAAATGAAAAAAAAAAAAAAAAAAATTGCTACACAGAGTAGTGAAGGTAGGGTTTTATTTATTTATTTATGTTTTTATTTGGGTTCTTTATTTACCTTTCAGTACAAGCCCCAACACTCTGGGAAACATTGTCCCTGAAGACCAAGCAGGGAAGGCTGAATGAGAAAAAGAAGAAAAAATCGGTCCTTTGGGCATAGAAGGTCTGGAAGTAATTATCATTACAAGCACAATAATGAACCAACGCATACAATGACATACATGGTACAAAGTTGCTGTAGTAACTATAATCATAAATTCTGAGATGAGCAAAGTGGTACATAGATACATATGTTATATGTACATACGTATACAGAGAGAGGCACATATGCACACATGCATATATGTATATATCTATGCACATATGTATATATTCACGCACATGTAGCTGTAGACATATTGCATGTAGGCTACAGGACAGGTACGCATGTATAAAGATATGGGTATGTGTACAGGCGTGCATACATATATATATTCTACATGGACATATATATGATATATTCCTATATACATAGACGGGGATATATATATATATATATATATATATATATATATATATATATATATATATATATATATATATATATATATACACACCCTAAATAGTCACATACACAGGTAGATAGACAAAAACAGTATGCCTTATAAAATTACCTCTTGATTCAAAATTCCAGCACAAGGACAATATGTACACACGCACCGGATGTGTACGTGTGTGAACAACACACACACACACACACACACACACACACACACACACACACACACACACACAGTTAAGCTTTATAATAGTTTGCCAAGTATATTCATTTTCTTTGAGGACGGACTAAGAAAGTATGTTACATTTAAGTAAAACAATTATTATTTTGGTTCACACAGGTGCATGTGCATGTAGTGTCCGAGTGCTGGGATTTGGAATCAAGAGGTAATTTTATAATGCATATCGTGTTTTTTTTTTCTCTCTCTCTATCTACCCACCTGTGTATGTGACTATGTATATGTATCTACTCAAGGTGGATATGTATATATATGTTTCCCTGTCTATGTATATATGAATATATCATATATATGTGCATGTTGCATATGCATATGTATGCACGCCTGTACACATACCCATCTATCCTGTACATGCAGTATGTCTGTTGCTACATATGCATGAATATATCATATATGTTTACATATATACGTATATGTATGTGTGCATATATGTCTCTTTCTGCATATGTATGTACATACGTGTGTATCTATATACCACTTCACCCATATCAAAACATGTAATGATAATTACTGTGCCAACTTTGTACCATGTATGTATTACTGAATGTCTTTGTTCATTATTGTGCTTGTAATGATAATTCCTTCTGTACCTTCCATGCCCTGTGATACCGAGTTTGTTCTCCTCATGCATCCCTCCCTGCTTGTTCTTCAGGGACAGTGTTCCCCATAGTGTTGGGGCTTGTACTGAATGGTAAATAAAGAACCTAAATAAAAAATAAAACAATTGCCAGGGACTTTTGTTATTATACATATACATTTGTTTATACTTCCCAGGTTAATAATGAGAAGTGTAGCTTCATCTTTTCTGAAAAAAAAAAAAAATTGGATAATCTCCATGGAGACATAGGACCACGTTATAAATATTAGGATTTTTTCCCTGCCACTAAACTGAACTGAACTGAATTGAAATATTTATTGTGGTTAAAGGTACAGGGTGCTAATACAACAAAAGAAGGTAGTGGGATTCAGTGACTTTGTAAAGGTGTACAGAAGTTCATTTTCAGGTATGAATAAGATCCAATAACAAACAAGGAAAATACAATTATACTGGAGATAGGTTAGGTTAGATTAGGAAGTTTTGTTACTTTAGGATAAAATAGGTTCTTAGCTTACGTCACGATAAATTAGTTCAGGTTCTTACGAGAATTTAGGTTACTATCTGTCTGTCTATAGCCAGACGCCTTAATCCTGTGAGGAGTGGCCATACACAAATCGCCTCCATGTCGGCCTGTCCAATGCCATTTCGCTGCACTCAACCCAGCTCACACACCCCTCTCAGATACTTCTTCACATCATCCCTCCATCTCACGCAAACACCCCCCCCCCTCATTAGTCTGTCGTTCTCCATCCCCTCCACATGGTCAATATCCCAGGAGCATTAAGGGTACACCTGGAAAAAAAAATCGAGCAAGCTGATTTTTTTTTTTTTTTTTTCAGGAAAGCTAAAAAGAAGCCTCCTAAGTCAAAATCAACAACTATTTTTTAACATTCCTCGTACTGTACGCTAACCGTGTGGACGAAAAATTCAAGATGGCCACCATCGGCATGAAGAGCTTATACTGTGTAACCCAGTGACTAAAATTCAGGTTTGGTCATGTAATACCACCTTTTACGGATTTTTAAGGGGTGATAAATCCATTTCTGCTATTATTCTAAGAACTGGCACTGATAAACACAGAGAACTTGCACCGAACGCAAATATCGGAAATATGTATTGATAATATTGCTATGAATTTATAAACAAGAGTAAAATTTATCAGATGTTTTTATTTGTCAGATTGGATACGGACTCAAGTGTAGAGGCAGAAATACATAGATGGATAGCAGACAGTGTGAATGGAACGAGATGGCAGCACAAGAACAGTGTGATATTTGTGACTTTTGTCATAAGCCAATCACCGCTGAACAAAGTACTGTCACAGAAAGAGGCCTACCTTGCATACTGAATATTAGCGCTGATCTGAGGGATGGCCTTGATGAAAAGCTATTATCTAAAGTGTTGCCAGCTCCGGCTCATAAATGGTGCAAAGAACATTACATCATGCCATCATACATAAAAAAGCAAAAAAGGGAGTCAGAATAATCGGTGAGACAAACTATGGATTAAGTGCATACCATGGTGTGCATTTTGCTGCTGTTCATCCGTGTTGAATGCAATGGTGATTGGGAACTACATCTGTTTAGCACATCAAAAATGATCCCTGTCTTTCATTCCAGGGGACATACTGCATGCACAAAGTGTACCAGACATCATCTAGGCCAGATGATGCAGCTATCTAACTGATGGACAAGGAGCAGTGTGAGAGGTACACAATCTGTGGGTACTGGATCATCATTAGAACCCACAGGTTCTGGTCTGGAGACTTCTCTGACCAGACAATTGAGCAGATGTTGATGTGAATGCTGAAGACACATGGAGGTCTAGCACATGATTGTGGAATTACTGGCAGTACACAATCCAAGATGTTCCTGTTTGTGAGCCACAAGAGGCTCTCTGTGGTCTATATTCTCAGACAGTTGGCCAACACTCAGACCTCCGGGAATCACAGTTGCGTGTGATAGCAGACACTATCTCACCTTTCGGAATTACCTATCACACCATTCGCCATTTGCCTTCAGAGGTGAATACTGCGAGAGACTGGTCTGCATTGATACTGGAGTCGTGACATCTATTTGTGCTAATGCAGATTGTTCAGTCAAACCAGGTGAGGAGGCAGCTGCACGTATCACTGGCCTGAACTACTCTAATTTTAAGCTCAAAAGGAGTGACAAGGTTATATCTATTGTTGCTGCAACCTGTACTGCCACTGTCCATGGCAAAGACGTTGAAGTCGACCCCACACTACTCTTCATGTGGGTGACATGTGTGATAAAGACTGATCAGATGATGGAGAATCACCTTAAACATGAGTTTAGTAAACAGCCACTGGCATTATTTGACAAGGGTAAAATGCGCAAAAACAACAAAAGTGGTCTTGCTAAGGTGCCAAAAGCTTTATAATGGTAGTCCCAATATCCACTGAAGCTCTTAAGAACCCATACATGTGGTGGATGGAGGACATTTGCTGCAAAATGTGACATGGCCTGAGGACTGCATGTATTGTGATGTGTGTGTGACAGCTATGTGAATCACGTTATCAATAACTATGGCAATCAAATGCACTGTCTGGATTGACGGCTACACAAATCTTACCCTGTCAACCAGGGTAGCTGAACAGAACTGCCACACTAATCCAAATGTCTCTGTAGACATAGTGTTTGATTTCAACACATAGTCACGGGCAATCAACGCTCCATTATAGCAAATCGTAACAACAAGTCACGGTTAATCACTAAGCTGAAGGACTGGCGTACATCTGAATGCGTTGCTTGCTGTCAAAATCAGGCTGATGCTGACTGCTCAATAAGTAGCACAGCACTGACATTTGTTGAGAACATCGCACGACCTGTTGTACTTGTGGCGAAGGATACAATTTTGCTTGTCATGTTGGATGATAGGGCCACAACAGAGAATATCTACATGCAGTATGCAAGAGACTTTGTTTATAACATACACAGCATCCAGCAGGCAATGCATCCTCACATCCGACAACACATATTGATAGCACACACTATCACTGGATGTGACAGTCTCTGCCTGGCATTGGCAAAAAGAAGGGCATGGCAGTCTTGGAAAGCAAGGATTGGAGGACGTTGGATGTGTTCAAGAAGGGCGATGACAGCCATGAAGAAGTAACCAGAGTGGGGAAAATATTCTTACAATAGTCATATAATGCTAATCCGACATGTACAACGCTTGATAAGCCGAGATTTGACCAGTACCTGCAAAGAATGAGCAAAGCATCCACCAACTTCCAGCTTCAGAGCCTGCCTCCCACATCCTCAGCTGCAAAGTACCACCCATATCGAGCCTACTTTGCAGTTCAGGAGTGGTTGGGCAATGTTGAGGATCTAAATCCTACTGACTAGAGTTGGGAGCTTCAACATGGAATGCTCAATCCCATTTTGACTGACGGACCAGTGGCAACAATGTATGTTCTTCTCTTTGTGTCATTTGGGTTTAAACATATGTTTGGCAAGAGGTGCAAATGTCGGAAAGCAGGATTCTTCTGTAAACTTGTATCTTGTGCTAATTCTTGCCCATCTGATGGAGAAGATACTGAGTTCACATGTTATAATTGTGACCATAACTAGTTATGATACGAAAAAAGAAAAAAAGTTTTATTTAGAAGTAGTTCAGCAACTGCTGTTGGCAAAACTTAGGGCTGGCTGTTGACTTTAAATGTGTTGACTTTACCATTTTGTTTAAACCAGTACTTTACCTTGATCATACGTCAATAAATCATTGAAATAATGGTCAAAATTGTTACTTTTACCCAAAACCCTTTAAAAGAGATATTGCATGGCCATCTGTGATTTCTGGTTCCAAGCTATATAAGCATCCCATGCCATTGGCGGCCATCTTGGATTTTCGTCCCACACGGCTAGCTCATGTGCAATGTTTTGAATGTTTGTGGATTTCGACTTAGCACGCTTCCAAGTAGCTTTCCTAAAAAAGTCAGCTTTCTCGATTTTTTTTCCAGCTTCCCTTTGAATTATAACTAATGCTTCTGGCCTAGAAACCATGTATCCTAATGCTTTCTATCATACCCACATCCACAACACAACGCTTCTTCACTTCCTCATTAATCAGTAAGTCTCTTCATGTGACTCCACATATTCCTCTTAGATAACTCATTTCTACTGCTCCTCACTCTTGAGTTGTGTCCATCCAACAAGGTCCAAGATTCCCTTCCAGACGTTAACGTTGGTATCACAACATTATCATGCAGCTACATTTTTACTTCCATGCTTTCATCCTCTAAACTTCCATCCTTACTTATCACACTACCGAAGTATTTAAAAGCAGTCATATTTTCCATTTCCTTTACATTTGGATAACTCTGCTATGATAAAGGTAATTTCGTGTAAAAAATAGCGTGCAGTGATGCAGTGCGTCTGTCGTCGGTGCCACTTAGGAAGCTATGATTGCGTGTGTCTGTCGTCGGTGCCACTTAGGAAGCAATGATTGCGTGTGTCTGTCGTCGGTGCCACTTAGGAAGCTATGATTGCGTGTGTCTGTCATCGGTGCCACTTAGGAAGCTATGATTGCGTGTGTCTGTCGTCGGTGTCACTTAGGAAGCTATGATTGCGTGTGTCTGTCGTCGGCGCCACTTAGGAAGCTATGATTGCGTGTGTCTGTCATCGGTGCCACTTAGGAAGCTATGATTGCGTGTGTCTGTCGTCGGTGCCACTTAGGAAGCTATGATTGCGTGTGTCTGTCGTCGGTGCCACGTAGGAAGCTATGATTCCGTGTGTCTGTCGTCGGTGCCACTTAGGAAGCTATGATTGCGTGTGTCTGTCATCGGTGCCACTTAGGAAGCTATGATTGCGTGTGTCTGTCGTCGGTGCCACTTAGGAAGCTATGATTGCGTGTGTCTGTCGTCAGTGTCACTTAGGAAGCTATGATTGCGTGTGTCTGTCGTCGGTGCCACTTAGGAAGCTATGATTGCGTGTGTCTGTCATCGGTGCCACTTAGGAAGCTATGATTGCCTGTGTCTGTCGTCAGTGTCACTTAGGAAGCTATGATTGCGTGTGTCTGTCGTCGGTGCCACTTAGGAAGCTATGATTGCGTGTGTCTGTCGTCGGCGGCACTGGGTACTGCAAACAAAGATCGCTTTTTAAAAGCTATTCACCACGTTAAAAGAAAAAAAAAACATCGAAATTTGTAAAAATCAACACTCAGCAAGTAGCCAAAGAATCTCATGAAGGGCTTTGGCTGAAAATGTTTCCCTTCGAATATTGCCCCAAGTTCGCTTCAGTCTCTTTCCTGAAATGATATAATTACATGCTACACAGTGTTATGTGGTGACGATTGTACTGCAAAAATATGTCGTTACTCACAGGTGGAAGAGAACAATAACCATTATTCTCTTAACAGGCTTATACTGAAGTATTTATGTAGTAGGACAAGTTCCAAATACTGCTGTGGAACTGAAGGGACACACTCATGAAGATGAGAAATGGTAAACATGATTTAATGTAATGTATACAAAGGCCACATCCGATTCCAAAAGAACTTATTACCACTAGGAACACTCGAACGTAGCACAACAATCTTTGTTACTGTCACTTAGATAAACGTAGCATAAATACCACAAAATATAAGATATACGATATCCAGGTTCAACAGCACCTTCCAGTAACAGCAAAATCTTAAAGATTAATAATAATAATAATAATAATAATAGTAAAGGAATACTATGATCAAAATGGCAATTCCCTTAAATGTATTGTGTAAAATGGATTTCTGAAAAGTCACAATAAACTGCAGTTGTGCAGCCTAATGAAGCTAAATGGCAAGGGAATTAGTTTCGCTCGGGAGCAGTCGGGTCCATTCAGGTTCATGAAGGCCATATCAGGCCCAATGAAATCCATCGCATTATTTTCGAATTACGTGAGTAATTTCGGCCCAATACTAGAGCCATTCAAGTCGAATTTGATCCAGGCAGGTTTAATCAGGCCCATTCAGAGTCAGTCAGGTCCGAGTTAGTCTATCCACTCAAGTTTTGGTCTATTAACATCCTTCACATCCAGTTCACCTCAGTCAGACCAGTTAAGGTCAATTCAGGGCCATGTGGGACCAACTATACTCATTTTTGTATTTTTTATTTTTTATCAGGGCAAAGATGTACTTGACAGGTTGATGATCATCGGCTGAATGCAACATTACTTCATACTCTCTTTTACTCGTTAGCATTATTAATTGACAATCAATATCTGAGGGTAAAATTTGGGTTAGTAAATGTTATTCGGACATGTTGCAGTCAGCCAATTATCACCAACCTGCCAAGTGCATCTTCGCCTCAATAAAAAAAAAAAGAAAAAAAAAAATTTTCATAGGTTACTTCAGGTCCACCACCGCCATTTCTGATCCAGTCAAGCCCCTTTCATTCATTTTTACCTAGTCAGGTCATTTCAGGTCAGTTAAGGGCAATATAAGTCCAGCCATTTAAGGGAATTCATATCAGCAAGCTCCATTCAGGTCATCGACACATTTAATTTCAGTCAAGTGAGGTGAAGTAATTTCATGTTCATTTATTGCCATTCCCACTGAACTGCATCTGTTTGGGCCTGTTCACATCCAGTCGAACGCAGTTTAGTCTACTATGATCTAGCCACAACATTCAGGTCATCTTTGATTGATTCATTCTGTTCATTATTGTTCCTTTTATCTGTGTTCAGTCCGACGTCCATAAGTTCATGACTGTTCCAGTCGATTCATAGGCCTTCAGATCGCCTCAGGTCCATAACGTGCATTTCAGTAAAGGACGATCACTTCAGGTCATGCTGGTGAAGGTATGTTTTTAAATAAGTTCTGTCAGCAAGATGATTAAAAAAAAAAAATCACGTTAGATCTCTCAGGTCCTTTTGGATCCCTTGAAGTCCCTTAAATCAAGCCAGATCACTACGGACCTTTTCAGCTAATGGGCCAGGAGGCAATTGCCACTGATCTGTCCCACCGGTAACATGTGGGTGAGATTAATCGGAATGGCAGTAGTAAGGTGACAGTAAGACAGTAGGGGAGGTGTAGGTCAGAGAAGTAGTTTACTGCCTGAAAGATTGCTAGTTCGAGTCTAGTTCAACCAGTCTTTTGTGAACTTTCTCAACGTCATCGATATATCATTATTTTTCCCATTATAATATCAGTTCAGATATCCTGAAAGAAACTGTTCTTGCGTGCATACAGTATGGCTGGTGAATATTAGACGTTGCAGTGCAACGAGTATGTGAAGATGTGGCACATAGCAGGACTGTTGGGCCATAGGAAGCGGGATGTCAAGTCTCTTTTTAAAAAGAAGCGGGTGTATGGGCAGTGAAGATGAGTGTTGTAAGTGGACTGTAGGTTAAGGTGCACGTCAAGGATGGGGTAACAAAAACCTAGGTGTGGTCAATAAAAGAGTGAGTGGAACTGGCTACGAAGGGCGTGAGTGATGGGGCAAGGCAAGATGGCAACTTTCTTTAGACGTGCTTTGTATGAAGGGCGGTGCTGGCAATGGAAATAAACTTCTTTTAAAAGTACGACGTGGAGGCGATGCGTAGAAAAAGAGTGGGATGGATGAAATAAAAGGTGAGCGGGATCATCAGGCATGGTGGTGAGTGGTGGGAAAGGGATGGTCGAACCAACATTGTACTCCTAGTTCTTGGTTGTTAGGATCAAAGGCGTTGTATGTGGGGGAGTGAAGGCGATGGAGACAGATTTCTTCTAAAAGTTCAATTGGAGGTGCTATGTTATGCTTCAGAAATTTCTGCAAGTTAAAAAGGAAGGTAACTATAAGGCAGCAAAGCACACAGCACTCAAATATACCTGTCACTGACGAATCAGATCAGAAAATATATTCCCAAGATCCTTTGCTGTACAACTTAAGTTATCAGTTTCCTCTAGTCTACAGACTGTACAAATAAAGTCACGATATTTGATAACATATCATTTATAATGATGACTCACTGAAGATACAAACATCAAAGCTGTAAATAGGAGAGAAAGCTGATACGTTGCTTTGTTAACTGAAGATCTCCTATTCAGCTTCCTTACTCCTCTTTACTCATTTTCTCCCGGACCCATCTGTACATCCTGGCAACATAGTAAAATGTAAATGGTAAAAGATATTACGTTAAGAATTACGTTGGTTGTCTAGTTATATTACAAGACATGTGGGTAAAAGATATAGCTAACAGGTGTATGGACTGGTACAAAATGGCTGAAGCAAGGGTTAATGTATCAACTGGATAAAACATAATGCATAATCCCTCCCCTTAAAAAAAAAAAAAAAAAAAAAAAAAAAAAAAACGATATAGGCTAAAACGTCAATGTGAAGGCTTTACCCCAAAATGGAGAAACATATTAGTACACGTAGACTGCACTCTAACTTCTGGATTCATGAAAATCCATTCCTCTGGTACGGTGTACAGCAGTTACATACTCATTTACAAGACCCTTAACAAATCTTGTTACCATCCTATTGACAAAGCCTCTGGTAAGTCTCAGTAAGGAAACACTCTGGTAAAGTCATATGATATTACACAATATCCATTTTTTTTTTACGTGTCCAACTCTGGGCAAAGGCTTCAGGGCCTATTCTCAAGTCCCAGTAGTCCTCCTTCATCTCCACATATCACCACTTCGGCGCTAACACCCACCATCCATATTGAATACATGCTAGGGCCGTCTCATACAGGACTGGTGTACTGGTTTACATATATGTATATATAGATAGATAGATAGATAGATAGATTAAAGAAGACAACAGAGAAAGGAATAACAAAGGAATAAAAGAAATAATCCATACACCAGATTACTGGTGTCCTCCATTCATAAAATATCTGTAAGAGTTGGACTTGAATAGCTGTAGGTTGAAGTTTGGAGGGAAAGAACTCTGGGGAGGTGAGTTCCAGAGAGACGCAGTTCGGGGAATGAAAGAAGTCTGATAGGCAGAAGTTCTGCAATGTGACTGAGTGACATTCCAGTTATGAGCATTACCAGATGCCCAAGTTGCACGAGGGAAGGCATGGAGAGGTGGCACAATGGACGCAACTTCGTTTGAGCATTTGCCATAAAAATATCTAGAAAAGAATGCAAGGGAGGCAACATTCTTTCTTACTCGTAGGGGTGGTAGTACTGTATATTTATAATAGCAGTGTTATTAAAGATTCCAACAGCTTTATTCTGAATTTTGTCTAGTTGTTTTAGTGCAACCTCTCCACATCCATTCCACAAGGGTGAGCAATATTCAAGATGAGAGCGCACATGACTCTTATAAATTAGCTAACTGCTCGTCAGTGAAGAGGTTACGGACATTGTACAATAATCCAAGTTTCTTTGAGGCAGTTTTAGCAAGAGATCTGACATGAGAGGTCCAGCTGAGGGCATTGTTAAGTGAGACGCCAAGAATTTCAATACTTTTGGAGATGGGAAGAATAGTAGCACTGAAGGTAATATACGAATCTGGGAATATCTGCCTATTAGTAAATTGCATTTATTTGGTTTTACTAGCATTAAATGAAACAAGGTTGTTTTGTTCCCATTCATTGATCATAGATAAGTCTTGATTTATGTAGATGGCTGTACTGAGTTGAGAGTTAGAGATATTAGACTTTGTAAATGGGAGTCTGAGTGTGAATGAACTATTAAGTGTTGAATCATCTGCATATGAATGGATGGGATTATGGGTGACAGATAAGAGATCATTAATATGAACCAGGAACAGGATTGGCGCCAGAACTGATCCCTGTGGCACGCCGACGATAATTTTACTCTTATTATTCTGTTGCTGAGACGTGAGGAAGGCAGAGGAGCAATAGACGTTAGTCCATACCAAGAGAGTTTGGACAGCAGGGAACGGTGTCACACTCTGTCGAAAGTGTTAGAAATATCAAGGGCTACTGCATGATGGATGGTATGAGTTGGGAGCTTGAGTATGTCAATGGTGGATCTCTCATGGCGAAAACCATATTGTCTATCATTAATTAAGTTACTGGATTCAAGATGATTAACAATATGCTTATTAATTCAAATTTCAAATACTTTTCCAAGAGATGTGTCAGCTACTGGTCTGTAATCAGAGGGGTCAGAGGAACTTCCTTTCAAAATTAGGTGGATATTGGCTTTTTTCCATGAATTAGGGAATTAAGAAGTACGTATGCATAGTCTGAATAATTTAGGTAGGACAGAGGCAAGTTCTGGAGAACACTGTTTCAAAACAATTGGAGGAATTCCGTCTGGCCTTGAGCTTTGTTGGTAGGTAAACTGTCTAGGATGGATTTTATGTACTGTATCTTGTCTGTATTTTAAGTGGAACTATTTCGGGAAAGTCAAGTTCTAGTACTGGGACGTTCTGGCTGACTTCTTCTATGGTAGAATTTCTGGCAAATATAATGGCAAAGATATCTGTTTCTCCACGTGGGTCATTTGTAATGTTACCATCTGAAGAGTTTAGTAGGGGAATGGATGATGACTTGTTAAAGTCATTTTTGAAAGAATTGAGAGTTGACCAGAATACTCTTTAGTCATTAGGGTTGTTAAGTAGTTCTGATGCTTGATTTTGAAGAAACAGTTTTTGCATGGTTTCTAGCAATTTTAAATTGAGAGAGTGGTTCAGATGTTATTGATTTTAAGTAAGAGTTATATGCTAATGACTTTTGGGCTGTTGCTCTGGCACAGTTACCATCAAACCATTTTGGAGAGTTCGATCTTTTAGTGAACTGTTGACTTGGTATCAATAAATGCATACCAGTTAGTATTAAGTTGCAAATGTGGGACTGGGTAGACTTGGCATCACTAGAGAAGAAAGACTGCCATGGAATGTCAGCAAGATAATGTCTATGTACATCCCAGTTTGCCTTATCAAAGTGCCATCCGGTCACGCTGACAGATTCAGAACGGGGAGATTTGGGGGGGCTAACTAATGAGGCTTTGATGAGATTATGGTCAAAGGATCCAATTGGTGACAGTATCGCTATCCTGTATTGAATTGGATTATTTGTCAGGAATAGATACAAGAGATGGGCATTATGATCAGGATTATCTGGAATTCTGGTCGGTTGCTTTATCAACTGCATGAGATTAAATGATTCAACAAACAGCTTGCACTCTAGACCAGCATCGTCAGCCCTGGCAGAATGTAATAACAATTCAACATTATGTACCATAAAATCACCCAAAATGGTAATTTCGGTGCTAAGGGCAAGGTTAAAGTAACTCAACTGTGTGGATATGAAGTCAAATACACTGGGTTCTGAAGAAGCACTGGGGGAGAGATAGAGTACACAAATATATTTGGGAATATTTAGAGTTTATACAATGAGTAATCAAAACTGGATGAAGTGAAGTTTAAAATAGTGTTAACTGCATACTGAGATTATATATATATATATATATATATATATATATATATATATATATATATATATATATATATATATATATATGTGTATAGTTTAGTCACTGACCTGGTAAATAGGATTATTTATGAGTGTTTTGTCCCAGATGATTGGCTGAAGAGTGTAATTGTAAATGTGTATAAAGGGAAGGGTGATGCCCTGGAAAGAGGAAATTATAGAGGTATAAAGCTTTTAGATCAGATAATGAAGGTAATGGAGATAGTTTTAGATGGTATGATTAGAGAAAGAGTGAATATTGATGAGATGCAGTTTGGGTTTATGCCAGGTAGGGGGATCACTGATGCCATATTCATTGTTCGACAGCTTCAGGAAAAATATATTGGTAGGAGAAGGGATCTTTATTTTGTTTTTGTTGATTTGGAAAAGGCCTTTGACAGAGTCCCTAGAGAGATGGTAAGTGGGCAATGAGAAAGCTTGGCTTGGAGGAGTGGCTGGTTAGGATGGTTATGGCCATGTATGTGGGTGCTCACACCCAGGTGAGAGTGAATGGAGATTTGAGTGATGAGTTTTCCGTGAATGTTGGTGTGCATCAGGGGTCAGTCTTGAGTCCCTTGTTGTTTATCATGGTACTTGAAGCCCTTTCACGTGACTTTAGAAACGGGACTCCCGTGGGAGTTGTTGTATGCTGATGATTTGGTGTTGATTGCAGAGAATGAAAGGGAGGCGGAGGAAAGGTTTAGGAAGTGGAGAGATGGTATGGGGCAAAAGGGTTTAAGGGTAAATGCAGATAAAACAAAAGTGATGATATCTAGGGTTGGTGGCGGTACTGTCAAAGACGAGGGAGAGTGGCCATGTGCAGTTTGCCACAAGGGCGTGGGAAGTAATTCCATCTTGTGCGGTGTGTGTGATAAATGGGTGCATAAGAGATGTAGTGGTATCAGAGGTAGACTGCGAGATAATGCTGATTTTATGTGTAGGGCGTGCCGGGGTGAGCAGGTGGAGATCGTCAGACGTGAAAGGATTGAACTTGCTGGTGAATCTCTTGAGTGTGTGGAAGAGTTTTGTTATTTGGGAGACATGTTGTGTGCTGGAGGTGGGGCTGGAGCTAGCTCTGTGGCTAGGGTGAAAAGTGGTTGGAAGAAGTTCAGGGAGCTCTTGCCTCTCCTGACATTGAGAGGGCTCTCCCTACGTGCTAAGGGGTCTTTGTATGCAGCATGTGTTAGGAGTGTAATGCTGTATGGCAATGAGACCTGGGCAGTGAAGGAGGAAGACATTCGCCGGCTCAGACGTACAGAAATGACAATGATTAGGTGGATGTGCAGTGCGTCCCTGCGTCCAAGGCCTGGAGGGGCTGGGTTTACAATGGAAGAGTTGAGAGGTAGGATGGGACTGGAGTGTATTGGTGTTGTGATGAGGAGAGGTAGATTGAGGTGGTTTGGACATGTGGAGAGGATGGGGGATGATAATTGGGTGAGGAAGGTGAGAAGTGCTAATATTGGGGGTGGGGTTATGAGGGGTAGACCGAGAAAGACATGGGACGAGGTCATTAAGTGTGACCTTAGGGTTAAGGGACTGAACAGGGAGGCTGCAATGGATCGTGCAGCGTGGGGAGCCGCCATTAGGTGACCAAGGCCGACACATGCAAGCATGTTGGACCCTTTAAAAACGAAAACGAGATATATATATATATATATATATATATATATATATATATATATATATATATATATATATATATATATATATATATATATATATATATATATATATATATATATATATATATATATATATATCATCAGGAGTGGGAACATGGAATGTGAGAGGAGTGAATGATGAAGTGAGAGAGAGAGATTGTCCAGGTGCTTGAGGATGCAAAAGTGGATATATGTGGATTGACTGAAACTAAATGGTAAGGTGAAAGGATGAGAGAATGGGAATATGGTGTAGGTATATGTGCGGGAGTCAGTGAGAATGAGAGGGCAAGAGAGGGAGTATGTCTGATGATAAGCAAGAAGTGAAAGGAGAATATAAGAGAGTATGGAACAGTGGGTGCAAGGATTGTATGAGTGAGGATGAAAGTAGGTATACAAGCATGGGCGATTGTATGTGTGTATGCTCCAACAGAGGATCGAGTGGCAAGAGTGAAAGATGAGTTTTGGGCGAGAGTAGAAGCATGTATGGACAAGTTTGAGAGGAGCGAGAGAGTGCTGTTGATTGGAGACATGAATGGCAAAGTTGGGAATGTACGAGTGGATGGAGTGGTTGGTCAGTGGGGTGTGCCAGCTGAAGTAGATGGGAATGGTAGTGCTTTGGTGGACATCTGTGCTGGTAAGGGGTTGGCAATAGCCAACACCTACTTTCGTCATAAGATGATCCACCGGTATACATGGAGAGTAATGAGGAGGATGGATGGTGAACTTGTTGAACGAAAGGCAATGATAGACTACGTGTGTGTGGATGAGCGAATGAGAAGACAAGTGTTGGATGCAAGGGTGTGGAGAGGGTGGGGGAATGGAGTCTCGGACCATCACTTAGTGATGGCCAAGGTAGAGCTGCAAAGAAAGTGGTTGAGGAGACGAAGGGGAAGACAGGAGGAAGCAGCTCCTGTGAGAAGAGTGGAGAAATTGCAAGATAGTGAGAAAATGACAGAGTATAAGAGCATAGTGGAAGAAAGATTGGGAAGGTATGAGCTAGAGCAGATGGAAGGGGTGGAAGACGTATGTAAGATATTCAAGGAAGAGATAAGCGCAGCGTGTGAGGCGGTTTGTGGAGTGAGGAGGAGATGCAAGGGTGTGCAAGAGACAGCATGGTGGAATGATGAGGTGAAACGAGCTGTGGAACAAAAGAAGAAGGCATATGGTGAATGGTTGGCGAGTAGAGGTAGGGGAGAAGATGATGGAGAGAAGAGAGAGGTATATGTGAGCAGGAGAAGGGAGGTTAAGAGACTGGTGAAGGAGAGTAAGAAGAAAGTGGATGAAGAGTTTGGGAGGAATCTGAGTGTGAAATGGAGGGAGAGTAAGAAATTGTTTTGGAAGGAGGTAAAGAAAGTAAGGCAGTGTGAAAGGGGAAATAGTAGGGGAATGAAAGATAGGAATAATAGATTGTTGGTGGAGAAGAGAGAGAAATTGAGGAGATGGAAGGAGCACTTTGAGGATTTGTTGAATGTAGAGAGTGAGAGCAGTGTGAGTATAAGTGGTTGGGGAATGGCTGGGAGAAGAAGAGATGAGAGGAGGGAGGAAGAGATCAGTAGGTCGGAAGTAGTGGGAGCGATGAAGAAGATTAAGCTGGGAAAGGCCCCAGGAATTGATGGAGTGTGTGGTGAAATGCTTAGGTATGGGCGTGAGATTGTTGTGGAGTGGATATGGAAGTTGTGTAGATTGGCTTGGGAAGAGGGAAGGGTTCCAGAGGACTGGAAATCAGGTATAATTGTTCCTCTGTACAAAGGAAAAGGGGAGAGAGAAGTATGTGGTAACCATAGGGGTATTTGCCAACTTAGTGTGACTGGTAAAATATATGGTAGAATACTCATTGATAGGGTTAGGCATATGACAGAGGAGCTAGTTGGAGAAGAACAAGGGGGATTTAGGAAGGGAAAAGGGTGTGTAGATCAGATATTTGTTCTAAGATGTTTAGTGGAGAAGTATCTAGAGAAGGGAAAGAAAGTGTATGCTGCCTTCATGGACTTGGAGAAAGCTTATGACAGAATAGATAGGCAAGGTATGTGGAAGGTATTAAGAATATATGGAGTGGAGGGGAAATTGTTGAGTGCTGTGAAGAGTATGTACGAGGGAGCTAGGGCTACGGTGCGAGTGGATGGTGAGCTGAGTGAGTTCTTTGATCTCAATGTGGGACTGAAACAGGGGTGTGTGATGTCTCCATGGCTGTTTAATATATATATGGATGGGGTTGTATAGGAGGTGCAAGGTAGGGCAGTGGATGTAGGGGTGGCCCTAATGAATGAGGGTGAGATTTGGAAGCTTCCGGTGTTGCTCTTTGCTGATGATACAGTATTGTTGAGTGAAGATGAATGGGAGTTGCAAGGTTTGGTGAATGAATCTGGGACAGTGTGTAGGAGGAGGAATCTGAAAGTTAATGTAAAGAAAAGTAAAGTTATGGTGTTTGAGAGGAATGAAGTCACAGAGTGTGCAGTGAGGTTGGATGGTGAGGATATGGAGAATGTGAGTGCATTCAAGTACTTGGGTAGTGTGATGAGTAAAGATGGAACTTTGGGGGATGAAGTACGTGAAAGGGTACAGCAGGGAAGAAAGGTTGTTGGTACACTGAAAGCAGTGATGAGAAATAGGGAGGTGAGTATGGAAGTTAAGAAGTCACTGCATGATGGTATTGTGATCCCTACCCTGACGTATGGAAGCGAGGCGTGGACCTTGCAAGAGGGGAACAAGTCAAGAGTGAGAGCAGTGGAAATGAGTTACTTGAGAGGAGCATGTGGAGTGACGTGGAGGGACAGGTTGACGAATGAAGAAGTGAAGGAACGTTGTGGGATAGATGTGGATGTCGTTGAAAAGATTAGGAGAAATACACTGAGGTGGTTTGGACATGTGGAGAGAATGGAGAATGAAAGACTGACTAAGAGGGTGTATGTAGGTGAGGTGGAGGGAGGGAGAGGGAGAGGTAGACCGAGGATGAGGTGGAGGGATGGAGTTGAGAGATATATGAGGGAGGGGGGGTGAGTTGGGGGGAGGGGAGTCAAATGGTGGGTGACAGAGTGACTTGGAGGCGTTTTGTCTGCGGCCACCCTTTGCAGGATTAGGGCGTCGGGCTATAGATAGATAGATAGATCATCATCATCCGGACCTCCTTTCAAACCCAAGGGCAGGGTGAGGAGTAGCAATGTCCAGACATCACAAACTTGCCCAATCCTAATAGGCCACACTTCCATTCGCTCATCATTCAAGCCCCCGGAAACCTGGCTCTACCGGATACACCAAAAACATTCACCACATTCTGCAGCTTCACACAAACTTTTCCGATTGAGTCAATCTGGACGCTGCCATGCTCACAAGGGGTGCCAAAATCCCTGATCATGCACTTCTCCTCACAACATTCATCCAGCTAGCTCGATCTCTTGTCAGTTCCCTAGTCTCACCGACTTCCAAACCTCTCTTCCTCAACCCTCATCCACCATATCTCTGCACCCTCTCCTTGGCCTACCTCACCTCCTCCCTTCCTCAACTTCGCTCATGTATACATTTTTCACCACTCTATTGTTATCCATTCTTTCCACATGACCATACCATCTCAGAACACTCTCTTCGATTCTGGTGTCCACCGACTTCCTCACTCCACACCTTTCACGAATCACATTATTTCGTATCCTGTCCACCCTCAGTACTCTACATACATTCCTCACCACTCCCGTCTCCACTGCTCTTACTCTTCATTTTCATTTTCATGCCACACCATAGTCTCTCACCCATATATTAAAGTTGGCACTAACACTCCCTCATGTGAGCCTCGTGCAACTGCAACACTCAAGCCTCTGTTTCTTATCGAGGCCTTTATTGCACCAGCTACTTTTCTTCCTTGTGTCACTCTACTTTCAACTTCTTTTGCACATTTTCCTCTTTTCTATCACTGTGCCCAAGTATTTGAACTCTCTCACCAATTCCAGTCTCTCTCCATTCACTGTAACATCACACTGGGAGTCACCTTCTCTCTCAATAACCATCATCTTACTCTTCTCTACATTTACTCTCAAGGCACGACGCTCACAGACATCAGCAAAACTCTGCACAAGCCTACCAAGTTCTTGTCCGGTACTTGCAAGCAGTACTGCATCATCAGCATACAACAAATTTGAGATATTCCATCTATCACCATTCATTACCAACGCCATCCCTCTCTCCATTAGTCGTGTTTTTACTTCTCCCATCACCCCATCCATATATATACTGAACAACCATGGGGACATCACACAACCTTGTCGCACGCCCACACCGATCGTGAACCATTCACTTATATATATATATATATATATATATATATATATATATATATATATATATATATATATATATATATATATATATGTATGTGTTTGTGTGTGTGTGTGTGTGTGTGTGTGTGTGTGTGCGCGCGCGCGTGTGTGTGTTATTCATTATTGTTTACTTTGTATATTTAAACAGCACTTAGTATCTGCCATTGGCTTCCTACATTAACGACTCTACACTTTCCAGTTCTCTAAACAATATATACACTACCATATGCCAGAGCCCTTTTGAAAGTTGTTGCAGTCACCTGTTGGGTTAGTGATGCATCAGCAAAACTACTGAAACTGCCAGTGACCTACCTCTAAGTATATTAATTTATGGATAATAAACAACAAGAAAAAACATTCAGACAGTGAGACAATCACATCCGTCATTCAATATATGATAGAACCTTCGCCCCAGACCTTGATCTTCCATGGACTGTTTCAGACTCTAATTACTTAATCCTTGTTTGACCCTCAACCCTTCGAGTAAGCTATGCATCAGTTGGATAAGAATGATAAGTTCCCTTTTCCCTGTGATCTTCACTTTTGGCTTCTTGTTAAAGTAGAAAAACTCCATCCATGGTTGGCCTTAAACCTTTCTGCCAAATTCAGCTCATATGCAATACAAACTATTTCAAATAAACGGGCAAACTTTTGACCTTCCTCTATGACTTTTAACTGCGTTCGGTTTTCCTTGAAACTGAATCACCTCATTCTCACCTGACATGAACCCTTCCAGCAAGTTCGGTCAAAATTGGATCAAAGCTCTCTGAGGTGATTTTGCTGTTAATTCATGAACTATTTCGGCCCCAAATTAATCAACTGTTTCACTATTGGGCCTCATTCATCATGTCAGATATGGTGTAATTTCATCCACTAATGTTTCATAATCTTGCTAATAGACTGACATACAGATAAACAAAATTACAGACAGAAGGCCTGATAAACAAACTGAATCAGATCCATAGCTTATATACAGCTGATGAAATAGAGCACTGCTTTCGTCGTTTTAGCCAGGATTCCATCTAACACACAATAAAGTGTCCTTGGCCTTTGCCAAATAACTACTTGTGAGTAGCCCAATAAGAGGTTCCGTTAAGGATGAGATAAAGTAGGTTATATGCTTTATCGCTACCTTCCACCTCATATAACTCTGAGAAAAGGGCTAATAATTTTGTTAGACAGGACTGACCTTGCATGAATCCACTCTGACATTCAATTATCAAAATATATCTTTCTAAGTGATCCCTGTTTCCTACAAAATAATCGCAGCTTATTTGCTTTAAACGGGTTGTGTCGATAATTCAGCACAACAGGTTTCCCTGTCTTCTTACAAAGTATGGGTAATGTGTTTTCTGTTTTCAGCTTACTTAGAAATACTCTGGGTTTAAAGAGGTATAATACTGATATCGATCAAGTGGCCGTCTTAAATGCCTACCACGGTTCCCTTTAATATTAGGGCATAAAATAGTACGGCACAGAAAATGACCGAGGTTTTTGCTAATAAACCATCCTTATAAATAGTTTTTTTACGAAGAATATTGTATTATCGTTGTAAATAGTTGTTAAGTGAGGGACAGCACCTGGATTTCCATTTGTAAATATTCATAAGGAAGTCTATTTTAAATACAACATATTACTGTAAGGTTGTTGGTGATGTTGCCAGATTTTGTCGTATGAGATCCTCGTCCCTCTTTTTATTTTGTACGGAATATCTGATATAATCCCTTGGGGTTTTCCTTCAGCTTATTAGAAGCTTTACAGTATATTATGAAATTATATGCGAAATCGTACTGGTGCTGAGTGGCTGATGAGTGCAAAGCTTTCACAGATAATTTCACATCAGTATATTTTAAACTGCTGTGAAGTGATTTTTAACTTATTATTGGAAATTTTCCTGACGGTAGAGGTTTTACTTTACCATAACTTTGTGTATACAGATTTTGCCGTGCGTAACACATCAAGAAACACAGTTCCTAGGTAAGTCTAATCTAGTTTAAATAAAGTTCATCGATAATTATGAATCATTATTGCTGGCTGGATGGTTGATAACATGATTAACAAACTTTTCCATCCTGACGGGTGGCCAGACACAAAGCTGATACGTCATGGTTGCAGGCTGTGAATATGAAGAGGGAAAGATTATACGAGACAGGGAGGAAAGGACAGTTGACGATGGGGTGAGGACGAAAGAGAAAACTGGGTGGAGTAAGGAATGAGTAGAATTCTGAATGAAGCGAAGGCCAGAGGGGGGGGGGGGAGTGGGCAATGAACGGAACAACCGGTAGAGTAAGGGTTTGAGGGTTAGATGAATGGAGTGACGAAGATGATTGGAGTGAGAGAAGGAAGAAGAGACGGATGGAATGAGGGAGGGAAGGCGGGAAAGTTAGATGGAGTAAGGAAGGAAATTAAGCCCAACAGGGGTTTAGAGTAATCAGCTAAGAGTTACCTGCTCACATCCTTTCTACAATCAGTTACCATGTTAAAAAAAGGAAATCTATCCTTTACGCTACTTTGTCTGCTTTCCTGGAAGTTATTTGCGTGCACAAATTTCCATAAATGAATTCGGTGGACATAGATGCGATGAGTAATGTGATGACAATATGTCCAGCAGATCTGACAAGAGTTGTAGGCTGAATGAGTGGGCCTAATATAATTGTTTCATTGTGATCTTATAGTGGTAGGTGGTAGCAACCATCATCCAGTAAGATGAAGTAGTGGTGTATACTTATTCCTTCACTTGTTTTATATATTTTTTTATGTATAATTATGCCCTTAACTCTTCCTATTTCACCTATCCATCCTGCAATATTAATTGCTTTTCTTTCCACTTCCGGTGACTCGACACTTAGTGAGAAGCCTAATGGTTTCCTGTAATCCAGGACACCATATACAACACTGGTTGGTAACCATATAACCAAATAACGCCTGTTAACTCGGTGGAGAAACGCAAATGCGGCATCCATGTAGGAACCAATTATCCAAAAACTTTTACGAGCCTCGTTGTGGCACGGTGCTGTCTGTCGCAAAGAAACATTTGTTCACAGTACGGAATGGCCCTGCAGGGGAGAGTGCCTGCTGCAGTTGATAGGTCTGCTCGGCCAGACAGACCGAGGTTACTAAACAACAACAAAATGACCTTATGGCCCGTAGCATAGGGACCCAACCACTCATCTTAAAAGGCAGTGTTTTGAGTCATTTGCTACTCTTATATTTCTAATTATCTTAGGTTTTTGTCCAATTTCCACCCCTATGATTCTCTGTTAGCAATGCCATACTTACTTTCGACCCCTTTGTCTTTCTACCTTGTAACTTTTTCCGGCCTTGCTGACTACTTGTATTCTTTTACTTTCTCCAGTACCTGCTTGTACAGTAACCTTCTTTTGCTAGTGTATGGAGCAGGATACAGCTCTCACGTGCTGTGGTACTACATACAACACCTCTAAATTGGGTGGAACCTGAAATCTTTTTGTCTTTTCATCTCCCCTCGTTTCACGAACTCCCTTCAGCCCTCTCTCTCTCTCTCTCTCTCTCTCTCTCTCTCTCTCTCTCTCTCTCTCTCTCTCTCTCTGTATATATCTATATCTATCTATCTATCTATCTATCTATATATATATATATATATATATATATATATATATATATATGTGTGTGTGTGTGTGTGTGTGTGTGTGTGTGTGTGAGAGAGAGAGAGAGATACAGTGGTAGAGTGTGCGTCTCGCACGCTGGTGAGAGCGGGTTCGCCTCCCGCCAGAGTTGTAAAAACTTTGGGAAGCGTTCACCAAGCCACTTGCTACTTTGGCGGACACAAGGGGTGCTGTGGTTGAACCAACGTCGCATACTAGTATGCTTGCACCCAATCGGCCTAAGGCGGGCCGATTACACTTGGTTCACAGACTACACACACATCCAAAGGGGGGGGACACATCCAAAGGGGGGGGAGGCAGTGGCTCAATCGGTAGAGAGGTGGCGTGGGGTCCTAACGGACCCAGGTTCGAATCCCGGCTGGGGCAGGGAACAGTTTAAGAATTTGAATTTCATTAAATCAGGCTTTACTGATCTACCAGAAGACCCGCCGACATGTCGTAAAAATACCCCCGCTAATACCAATACACCAGTCCTATCTGACACAGCCCTAGCATGTATTCAATATGGACGGTGGGTGTTAGCGCCGAAGTGGTGACATGTAGAGGTGTATGGTGTGTAGGAGGACTACTGGGCCTTGATAGCAGGCTGTGAAGCCTATGCCCAGAGTCGGACACATAAAAAAAAAAATACTTCAACACTACAATCACACTCACAAGCACTTCTCACCCTACATACAGTTTCTACCAGACAGCCTAAGCCACTTGGTAGAGATACATTGGCTGTATTGTCCCTGCTTCGGTAGGGATAGGCCGGTCCTGCAATGGACCTCAACGGCTGATGATATATATATATATATATATATATATATGTGTGTGTGTGTGTCCTACTCTGGGCATAGCCTTCACAGCCTGCTCTCAAGGCCCAGTAAAGCTCCTACATACCGTACACCTCCACAATATATATATATATATATATATATATATATATATATATATATATATATACTGGCGATTGGCTGGCTGCATAGAAGGCGCAGGCGAACACAAGGGTTTCGTGGAACATTATTTTTTAGTCGTGACGTTTCACAGTTTCTTGTTGCATCATCAGAACTAAAATAGCGATATTTCAGTTATGAAATGATTTTTTTTTTTTAAACCAAATTTTGTGTCCGAAATGACAATGATAACTATGTATATACTAGGGCGAATCATTTCCTTACCGAGGCTGAGGACAAATATAAGAAAAAGAAAGAGCTAAAATCATATTCACTCACTAAACTGCTAAGCCTTTTGAGGTAAAGCATAAGCACTCAAGTTAACTGGATCAAAACTATTTACCACGTGCGCATATCAAACCTTAAAATCACAGCTCCAGAAAAAAGAACTATTGCCTCTGATAATGTGTTTTTAGAGGAATGTATATACTGTAGTATCTCCACGATAGGGAGGTCTGGGCTGTACTGACTTCTAACAAGGACTGAGAAGGGTTGTTCGGTTGGCAGGGTGACCGTGTGTGTGTGTGTGTGTGTGTGTGTGTGTGTGTGTGTGTGTTGTCTGGTGGCAGTTAGTGGCACCGATTGGATCACGGCCAAGATTGGTATGGGATCCCCAAAGTCCAGAGTGGAGATTATCCACAACGACCAGTTTTCTCACTCAAAGGAACCTATATGTATAACATTGCTAATTATTTGGTACCGATTTTCAGCAACATTACCACTAACCATTCACTTGCAGGGATACTTTTTCTTTCGTTAGGGAAATCACAGACTTTAGCATAGATAGTTGTGTTATTGCCAGTTTTGATATTAAGTCTCTGTTTACAAATATCCCGTTAAATGAGACAATCGATATTCGCATCTAAGAACTATTTAAAGTGCATGACATGGTTTCTGGCTTCAGTATCGAACAAATGCGTAAATTGCCGAGCTTCGCTGTAAAAGACTGGATACTTATATCAAGTAGTAATAAGCATGCTCACAGACATGTAGATGGCGGTAGCGATGAGAACGTGCCCTGTCCCAACAGTAAGTAACATGCTTTTGAGGCTTCATGAGAAGAAATGGATGAATATTAGTCCTTGTTTTATCGAGGATATGTAGATGACAACTTTGTGTGTGTGTGTTTTTTTTATTCTTTAATCTTCAGATAGTATTCCACTTTTCTTAAACTATCATAATTCGAGATACTCAAACACTAAATTCACGGCTGAG
This sequence comes from Coenobita brevimanus, assembly GCF_032717465.1. Taxonomy (NCBI): domain Eukaryota; kingdom Metazoa; phylum Arthropoda; class Malacostraca; order Decapoda; family Coenobitidae; genus Coenobita; species Coenobita brevimanus. The sequence continues at coordinate 31,665,915 of NC_137003.1, forward strand.
AATAAGGAGGCAATAGTACTTCTGTTCAGCTGCTGTAATTTTTACGTTTGATGTGCAAACATACATGGTTTTGATCCAGTTTGCCTCAGTGTTTAGGCTTTAACTTACGAGTCGTAGCTTTTTCCTGTGCAATTATGATTTCAGTTCTTCCCTTCTTTATTTCTGCTTGTGCTCAAATTCGAAAAGAAACCCATTCGTTTTAGTACATTTATTGTCATCACTGTCATTTTTACCACAAAGATTAAAAACAAATCAATTATTTTACCATAGTCGAAATATATTATCATTTTTTAGATCTGATTACGCAACGAGAAAATTGTGAAACGTCATCATTAAAAATATGACTACAAACCCTTGTGTTGTTGATATTCCTTATTTGCCTGCGCTTTCAAAGTAGTCAGTCAGTCGCCAGTAACGCTTATATATATATATATATATATATATATATATATATATATATATATATATATATATATATATATATATATATATATATATATATATATAATCATCCAATCCTACATTGCCCCATGAGGAGCTTAAGAGCCCGGGGCTAGGCAGTTGGTCCTGACATTTAAGATGAGAGTGACCAGCCTCACTCATCCCTGAGTGGCATTACATGAGCAATCAACCCCAACCAGCCCTTGGATATAAACCTTCACCGGCTCAATCCGATTGGAGCGCAATAATTACCCACTACACCACCAGGCGCCAAAATTTGGTTATATGTTTACCACCCAGCATAGTACTGTAAATGGTTTCCTGGTGTACAGGAAACTATTTGGCTTGTCACTCAGTGTAGAGTCACCCACAGGCAGAAGGACAAGGAAAGAATGAAGGAAAGGAAGACAGCAGAGGATGGAAGGAAAGAAGGATGGAGGAGAGGAAAGGGCAGACACCCGACAGCAGCACTACATCGAGTAAATGGATGGTGAGCGCCCTCACCTACCACAAATATATATATATATATATATATATATATATATATATATATATATTTGAGGTGTATCGGATATCCGCATCCACATCAGCATCCGCAAATTATCCGCAGTTTAAAAAAATCCGCATCTGCATCCACATTTGCAGTGCAAGTAACATCCGCATCTGCGTCCGCATCCGCACTTTGAGAATGAGAATATAAGAATATTACAAAACGTGTCAGTGAATGAAATTAGTTATATATATATATATATATATATATATATATATATATATATATATATATATATATATATTATTGGTATTCTAAATAATATTGTGAAAAAGAATATAGCTGTATAGCATTTACTATTGTGTTGGAAGTTATAGAATATAGATTATCACTATAGCGCTGTAGTCACAATGTAGTGGAGTTAGTGTGGGCGTGGCTTGATTCTAGATGTGAGTAAAATTTTCTCTTCTTACATCGCTGAGCAAGTTCAATCAACAATTGCGGGCCTGTGTGATCAACTAACGGATGATGGAAATGAGCCAGCAAAAAAACGACTGAAAGGTGACAAGCCTACCAGCCATACACCAAGACCAAAATTAATACAAGTGGAACTCTATCAGATGCAATGAATATAATACTCGCATTAGCAGTGATGATGAAAATAATAAGCCAGCAGCTACAAGTTTAAAGGAAGAAATAAAGAAGTATCACAAACAAAAGAGAATTAAAGGAACATATGAAGATACTCTGAAATAAAAACAGAAGAGATTACTCTGATTTAGTAAACGTGGTCACATATCTCTGTTGTCCCCCAAGCAGCGTCCCCAGTGTACAACTATTCAGTGGTGCTGGATTAATCTATGACGAAAAATGCAAGAGCCTTCATGCAGGTAAAGCAGAGAAACTTTGTTTTTGACGAGTAATTTTCCTTTGTTGAAATTCAAATACTGAACTAATGTGCAATGTGAAGTTCAAGTGATTCTGATAAACTATACATAATACATATACTAACTTCAACTGAAGTTTGCACTTATGTGAATTTAATGTAACTTTACCACTTTCCAAAGGGTAGAGGTTGGAAAGATTGGTTGGTGGGGTGCATGACGACTTGGGTCCACGTCCCGCATCCTGGTAACACATGTTTGACTTATGAGGCTGAAAGTCGTCGTTAACAATTTAAAGTGGATAATCTTAAAAGATTTTTAAAATTATCCTCATCCGCACCCAGACTCGCGAGGATATAGTCATCAGACATCCGCATCCGTATCCGCAAAAAATATTTTTGAATATCCGCATCCGCAGTGTTAAAAAGTTTATGTCCTCATCCGCATCCGCACATCCGCATTTTTAGACATCCGATACACCTCTAATATATCTACAGTACATCTATATCTATCTATCAATATATCTATCAATATATATATATATATATATATATATATATATATATATATATATATATATATATATATATATGTGTGTGTGTGTGTGTGTGTGTGTGTGTGTGTGTGTGTGTGTAAATATATATGTTGAACAGAATAGAGCCGGTAATTGATAAAATTTTAAGAGAAGAACAAGCGGGATTTAGAAAGGGTCGAGGTTGTAATGATCAGATTTTTATTGTAAGGCATCTAATGCAACAAGCTAATGAGATGAAAATGCCACTTAGTATGTGTTTTGTGGATTTTGAAAAGGCGTTTGATAGTGTTTAGCGTGGAGCTATGTTGAAAATTATGAGATTCTATGGTATACCGGAAAAGTTTGTAAATATTATTAGAAGTCTGCATGAAGGTACTTTTTGTAAGGTAATGGTGGGTGGTTCTTTGAGTGATCCATTTCAAGTTAGGTCAGGAGTGATTCAAGGAGGAGTTCTTTCGCCATTGTTGTTTGTTTTGGTTATGGATTATGTTGTGAAAAAGGTTGTAAGGAGAACAGGTGCAGGAATTAACTGGAAAGAAAATAAGAAGCTGATAGATTTGGACTATGCTGATGATATTGTACTGATTTGCGGAAGTATTTACGAGATGCAGAGGGTGCTCGATTGTCTGGTGGAGGAGGGAGAAAAAGTAGGATTGGTAATAAATTGTGGAAAGACTGAAATTAATAATATGAACGTGGAGAACCAAATCGATTGTGTAATTGGGAATAATGTGGTGAAGAATGTAGAAAACTTTAAATATCTGGGAACGATTGTATCATCTAATGGATCAATAAACAATGAAATTGAGGAGAGGATTAGACTGGCTTGGCGAGCTGTTGGATTGTTGAAATCTGTTTGGAATAATAATATGCTTTCGGTACATACTAAAGTAAAAATTTACAAGTCCATGATTAGACCAGTTTTAATTTATGGGCATGAGACATGGTACAGAACAATTGCAACAGATCAGAAAGTATTAGGATTTGAGAATAAAATACTGAGAAGGATTCTTGAGGTAAAGTGGAAAGACAGAGTTACAAATGAAAGAGTAAGGGATATTACGAGAGTGGAACCAGTTAATGACTATGTGAGCTAGAGGAAGATGAGGTAGGGGTAGGCCGAGGGAAACCTGGTTGAGGACAATGAAAAGAGAGGCAGGAGAGGAGTGTTCGTGGGACCTGAAAGAGATGGTAAGAGACAAATATTGGTGTAGAGAGTTCATATGAGCCTTATGCATCCCGTGGGGTGCCACAGGAAAATATATATATATATATATATATATATATATATATATATATATATATATATATATATATATATATATATATATATGCACTGTATCTAGCTATCAATCTATCCATCTATCTATAAACATATAAATACACTGTATCTATCTCTCTCTCTCTCTCTCTCTCTCTCTCTCTCTCTCTCTCTCTCTATAAATATATATATATGCGATATATTATGTACACGAGTATGTATATATACATATATAAATTGTGTGTGTGTGTGTGTGTGTGTGTGTGTGTGTGTGTGTGTGTGTGTGTGTGTGTGGTGCCCTACACTCTCTTAGTAACCATCTGTATGACTCCCTCAGTAACCATCTATATACTTCGCATCCAGTTTTAACCCATTTGAGCCTAGTGTCCTCAATATTGGGCGGAACTGGGCATTTTCAAAAGTTAATAAGGAAAGGAACCCTGGGGTAGGGATCCATGACCTTTGTGACTTTGAGGCGATAGGCGGAAGGCAGTACACTTAGTACCCTTCCAGCACAATCACTGAAATAGGAGTCCTGGGAGCTGATGGGCTAAACACTGGCAAATCTATATTTCTCTTTAATGATCATGAGAAATGACTACTATTGACAGGGATTGGTAGCATGGGATAAATAGCAGTAGGGAGTGTGGAGGTAACTTCAGATAGAATCTATTCCAGTAGAGTTAGAACAAGACACTGTGTATCCCTTTCCGTCTCAGTTCTCTTTCGGACTACAAGGAAATCTGAGGGACCAAAATACAAATACACTTTCTGCTTTATTATTACTAACTTTCTACAGACAGTTATATTATTATGCCAAACAGGTGCACAATTTAAGACGTTATGCAAGACAGTTGCATTACTTTGGCAAGACCAGTGGAAACACATTACTTGATACAAAGAGGTGTAACTCAATTACAGGTAAATAACACATACATTAAATGCAACTCAGTCAGTTAACTTGGTGACTTACCCGTTGAGTGTTGTAAGTTTACTACAGTTCTTACTAACTTAATATAAGATTATCCACTGAGTTATTTCTACTATTAATTATCGACATGGCCAGGACAAGTGAAACTGTTATTATAGTACTGGTGGATACTGACCAGAAGTTAACTAGCCTTTTAATTGATACTTAGGTCACGTGATATTCTTGCCTTACACACTCACATGTCTTCTCTGATCTCGCTGACTTATGCTCACCAGCACCAAGCTGTCACTCATGGTCGTGACTTCTGCTTCCCTCAGCAGAAATGCTTTGTGTCTCGGACATTGCTCTCGTCGGCCCCCTGTGACTTAGTTTTAGTTCTCTTCTGATCTGGTCACCCGTCTGATTGTCCTTATATACACTTCCTGGAGTACTGCTTTGTCCTGTACCTGGGCTGTCTTGCCTCATACTTGAATCACTGATACTGAAAATTAATGATGTACATACTAGTACTCTCTCTCGTGACCTTTTTTCAACCCATGTCCCACAAGAGATCTTTGGTATTCCACTGAGGATAAAACAAGAGTCTGGCATGTGTCAAGTACCCAGGTGTTTTCTTCTCCTCCTATTATCCCCCATCACTTCCTTCTTCCATTGTGATCTTTGTCTCCTGCAGTCCATGGGCTCTCTCTCTGCAGCTTCCTATGCTTCCTGTGCCTTTGTTCTATTCTCCACATGATGCTTACATTCGAGGATCTGATTATGCTCCCCTAAGTAACCTGTTATACTCTCTGTTCGTAGCTACTGTGTCTCTTCTCCATTTCCTTCTTCTTCCTTGATACCGTCTTAATGTCCAGGCGTCTGACTAAAGTTGCCATCCAGATAAGGCAAGAATGTGAAGTGGGATCATGGGCTGTCCATTTTCTTAATGGCATCATAATCTGCAGCATCACACATGGAGATGTTGCTCTGAGACCTGTTGGGGTAATTAACATATCCAGTGGTTGACTGTTGCCATCCAAACATTCCTTTCCCCATGTTCTCACCCAACACCCCCTCGGTGCAGCAAAGTAGTCCCAGGCCCCATGGATAGGACCCCGGAGTGGTATAACCAACACTATAGTCAGTTTCAGGGAGTCTGATGCACTGATTTTGCCAGCTGAGGACAGGCGGCATTCGTAACACTGCGCGATGCTCTTGGGCGCTGATTGATCAATCACCATCGTGTTTGAATGTGTGCCAAATTGACTTTGTATTCCTACCATAACGCTCCTTTATTTGTAAGCGACCGAATTACGCACATATAAATTGATGCAACGATTATCTTTAATGAGAAATATGTGACTTTTAAATTATTAAAGATAAACCTTATCAACACTGGTAACAAAACTAAGTCGCAACTGCACGCATACGGACAACAGTCATTGACTGGCGGGAATTCAGACGTTTGAGCAAGGTGGTACCGAGGTCCTGTGAAGACTCGAATGTTTTCCCCATCACTGCTACACAGTCTCACAGTCTACAGTCTACACCATGCCCTTCATTACCTCATCCGCTGTAAGATTTCTTGATACCTTTAGTCCTAATTTAGTGGTAGTGTGTGATGATACCATGTACAGTTTACAATTTAAAAATGGTTTTCAAGCAACTACCTTCTGTACTCTTACGTCGTGGCAGTATTAATCTTGGGTCGTAGTTCCAATATTTGTTGGTAATAAATAACACTAAGGATGAACGATTATACGAATTAGTACATTTATTAACAGCAATGCTGGTGTAGAGGTAACGGCGAACAAGATAGTAGGCTATGTTAATGCGAACGTGGTAGTGCCCGAATATGGCCTGTAGGCTAGCTGCAAACGGCTATTCAACCTTTGCTAGCCCTGATTGCTGGAAAAACAGAAAAGAGAGAAAAAAATATCTGTAGGTTTACTTAGTTGTGTTATATTCAGAAATTATGCTAGTATCCTTTTAAAATGTATGAAGCTATTATAAAAATCTTCGTGTCAAAAGACTTGATTGCCAAAAATCCTTTTAAAACACTGAATGTTACTGACGTTGCATAACTGATGACCGGTATTATAATAGAACGCAGCATAAGTTTCTTACTGATGTATGTAATTATTTATTTATACTACAATCCTCACGATTACCGGGTTCATTTGTAGGTTTTTCGTTTGTATTTAATATATTCCTGCTTAGGATGTGTTGCCTGAAGTAAAGAATTGTTGGCAGGCGAGTACTTGACAACATGTAAGGAACCAGGATGACACTACCACTCTACTGCTATTACAGCCACTACCACCACCACCACTACAACAGCAACAACGACAGCAGCAACTACTACTATTACTACTACTACTGCTACTACTACTACTACTACTACAACTACTACTACTACTACTACCTTTCATGGAGCGGTCACTGACAATATGCACGATCACACGGACATGCGTGGTGGTGAAAGACCCCATGGTGAAGCGAGGGATAGGGATGGACGCCAAGATGCGAGAGATATGGAAGCGCTGGGTGGGCTAAATCACCATAGGGAAGTGAATAGTAGTGAAGTTGGGGGTGAGGAACAACGTGAAGTTTATAGTAGAAATAAAACTCAGGATGAAGACCACCATAGAGGAGTGCATGAAAGAGGAAATCATCCATGTAATATACGTCCTCAGAACGGTAGTGACACAAACAACGAGGAAGCAGAACAGCCTCAAAGGTCTGTGCGAGAAGGTCGTCCCACATACTGGATGGGCAAATCCCGATAAAATGCAGTAACCTGGGTGAACACCACATATAATGAAATAGTTGGATAGTCCTCAAGTAACCTTTTTGAACCTCTCAAATGCAATGCTACAACTGACATGATCATGGAAATCACTAGCCTGATAGCCAACTACAACAATAACACACCTTTTGCCTCATTCTCTCTTAAGGTCCTTGCACTAATACCACATCTCTTCCTCAACAAGACCCGTCCAAGAGCTAGCATTGCAGAAAATAGTAAGGCCATCCAAAGGCGGGTTGAAACATGGAAAAGAGGTGAAATCGACGACCTACTTGAGGAAGCAAGGGCCTTACAGATGAGAATAAACAACCAAGGCAGAAGAAATCAGAATACCAACGATGTTGCAAGGATTTTTGGCAGCAAGATGAGACAGCGGAAGGTCTCGATAGCAACCAGATCCCTGTCATCTGAGTCACCAAACGGAGCACTTGACCTGACAGATGAAACAATGCAACAACTAAAAGAAAAATACCCGACTGCACGACAAGCAAGTGCCCAGTCAAAGCTTGACGGCAACTACACTCCTCCCAGTCTCATCAAACATGACAGGATAACTGGAGATATGGTGTGGCGGAAGGCATTGCACACACAGGGAGGGGCAGGACCGTCAGGCCTGGATGCAAAATCTTGGCGAGTAATCCTCAGTAACATCAAGTTTGGGGAGGCAGCAACAGACCTATGTAACACCATTGCCTCACTGGCGAGGAAGCTGGCTTCAAGTCAGTGCAGTAACATCGAAGCACTGAGGGCTTGCAGACTAAACCCCCTTGATAAGAATCCTGGATGCAGGCCCATCAGCGTGGGTGAAGTCTTAAGACGGATTATGGGAAAATGCATCATGGAGGTGGTGAAAGATGATGTGAAGCAGGCAGTTGGCAACCTCCAGGTGTGTGCAGGCCAGCAGGCAGGAGGTGAGGCAGCAGTACACTCCATGAGGAAAATATTTGGGGAATAGGACTGTCAGTCAGTATTATCAGTTGATGCCTCAAATGCATTTAATTCCATCAACCGAGAGGCAATGCTGCACAATATCAAGGTTAAATGCCCAGCATTTGCCCAGTATGTGGAAAACACCTACAAAGAACCAGCAGACCTCTACATTGTGGGTAAGACAGCGGCTCACGATGTCGGTGTAATCCAGTCCACAGAAGGAAGTACCCAGGGGGACCCCGTTGCCATGGCTATGTACGCCCTGGCGATGACAGTGCTGCAACAACAGATCAAATACGAGGCCACCAATGTAAAACAGGTAGCCTATGCAGATGATCTCACGGGTGCTGGCAAGATTGAGGATGTCAGGAAATGGTGGGACCTTGTAACATCTCATGGCCCTGAAATAGGTTACTACCCTAATGCAAGTAAGTCCATCTTGATCGTGAAATCAGCTTACTATCAAGATGCACAAGAAGCATTTAGAGGCACAAATGTGATAGGGGCTGTGATTGAAACTAAGGAATTCAAAGACAAATACGTGAGTGATAAGGTAAAGACATGGGTAGAAGAAATTCATACACTATCCAGCCACGTAAAAACAGAACCCCATGCAGCATACAGTGCATTTACCTATGGTGTAAAGCACAAGTGGACCTTCGTGATGAGGACCGTACCAGACATCGAGTTGCTGCTACAACCACTGGAGGATGCAATCAGGGATTCATTCCTCCCATCTCTAACCAATGACCACATCCCCACACCAGAAGAAAGAGACCTTCTAGCACTACCACCCAGGATGGGAGGCCTTGGCACTATAAATCCAGTAGCCGTGGCAAGCTATGAACACAGAAATTCACTCAGGCTCACCAAATCCTTGTCACAGAAGATCTGCGCCCAGGTTGAGGCGAGTGAAATCGACCACCAAAGACATAAAGACACAGATAAGCATGGAGCGTGAAGCAAGACAAAAAGACCAGCTGCAGCACATAATCGAACATCTAACACCAGACCAGTGCAGAAGAGCTGAAATTGCACAGGAGGTTGGGGCATCGAACTGGCTCACAACCCTGCCTCTCAAGGCAAAAGGCTTCCACTTCAACAAACAAGAATTTATTGATGCCATAGCCTTGAGATACGGGTGGCCAATAGAGAACCTACCTCAACACTGTGCCCGTGGCACTGTCTCTGATGCAGATCATGCAATGGTATGCAAGAAGGGAGGCTTTGTTTGCATCCGACACGATGAAGTACTCGACCTCACAGCCAAAATGCTGCAGGAAATATGCCATGATGTCACGACTGAGCCAGCTCTGCTACCCCTGGTCGGCGAGCACTTCACCCACAGAACAGCAAACACATCAAATGATGCATGAGTGGACGTCAGTGCTCGAGGTTTCTGGACACGTGGGCAGAAGGAGTTCTTCGACATCAGGATATTCGATCCCATGGCAGCATGTCATCGTGAACTGTCTCTCGAAGCCGCACACAAGAGGAATGAACAAGAAAAAAATAGAAACTATCAAGAAACGATCCAACATGTGGACCACGGTCGATTCACTCCCGTTGTGTTCACGACATCAGGTGGGATGGGTCCAGAGGCTGTGAGTTTCTATTCGAGACTGGTAGAGGTTCTTTCTGAGAAGAAACGTCAACCGCAGAGTTCTGTTATGGCCTGGATGAGATGTCGACACTCATTCTCCCTCACGAGGTCTGCTCTGCTATGTCTTAGGGGCACAAGATCATCAGCCCTCAGGCCTGTCTCTCTGGCGGGTATGGATTATGAAGCTACAGTGGTCGAGAGTCGCATAGACCAGCGACTCCAATAGTTTAATGTCTTTATTTACACTGTAATATCAATAAATAAAAAATAAAATAATAATAGTAACGGTAGATGGTTGGTAACCACAGCCGTTGGCGTGCTTGGGGCCAACGGATTGTAATATGAGGGTTAGTGTTAACCTTCACATTACAACTCCAAATGGTGAACTGTATCAGGAAGGTTGGTTTTGATCTTCAGAATATAATTCCTCAATGGATGGAGGTGATTTATCTACTACTACTACTACTACTACTACTACTGCTACTGCTACTACTACTACCACAGCCGCCACCTGCACTGTACGTACAGAGCAGTACACAGGCCCTGAAAAAATCCCAGGGTCCCCAAAATAACTATGGAAGTCAAACTTGAAAAATAATAATGAACGTTCACTGACTTTTGACCAGGAACGGTTTATGTGAAACACAACTGCAGGTAACACTGAAAACAACAAAAGCAACTGGGTCAGCTACAGAACTATTCAGAGGATTAAAGCAGAGGCCTCCAAGTCATGTAATGGTATAGTGTGGTTACCACCTAAACGTGTACAACCATCACCCATCGTAGGAAATCTGGACAATTTTGACCAAGGATGCATCAGACGAGAGCTGCTTGCATTTTATGAATGAGATGAACTGCAAACTATTTCGGCTTTATTAATGAAATTCCAGGAGACTCCCATTAATTTAATGGAGTCACAGACTGCACTGTTTAGAATATTAAGGCAATTGGGATTTAAGTATCAGGTGCAAAGTGGGAGGAAAATATTTTGATGAAAAGGAAGGACGTTGCGGCAGCCAGAAAAGAATACCTTCGAGAAATAAACAACAACAGAGCACGTTCCCATCCCCGTCTGGTGATCTTTTTGGATGAAACATGGATCAACCAAGATATTTGTGTTGAGCGTTGCTGGACTGATCCAGATGGAACAGCTGGCGCTGAACTTAAGACGAGGAGAGGTGCCAGATTCAGCATAGTTCATGCAGGTGGTCACCAAGGCTTCATACCTGAAGCTCTTTTGATGTTCCAGTCCAAGAATGGGTCAGAGGCGGACTATCATGGCGCTATGGACCATCAGCGGTTCAAGATCTGGTTCCAAGAACAATTACTTCCCAACATCAGTGAAGGATCATTAATAGTTTTGGACAATGCACCATACCAATCAAAAATTTTCTGCAAAGTCCCAACAACCAGTATTAGAAAAGATGCATTGCTACAGTGGTTAGCTTCAAACAACATCTCTCATGATCCCTCCACTACTAAATTACAGTTACTTCAAATATGTAAAAAACACAAGTCAAAACAACAGTACGATATTGATCAGATAGCAGTTCGTCACGGACATAGAGTACTCCGGCTACCTCCCTACCACTGCATGCTAAACCCATAGAACGTATTTGAGTACAGGCGAATACTGAGGTGAAACAAAAACTCTAATGGTAACCAGCGTCTAAAGAGAGTTGAAGAAGTAGTCTATGAGGCAATCAACAACGTAACATCTGAACACTGGCGGAAGTGCACTGACCACGCACTAAAAAGAGAATGAATTCCGGGTCATGGACATAGCACAAGATCATTATGTTGAAAATTTTCTAATTAATGAGGCATCTGACAAAAGCAGTGTGGACGATCCCAGTGAAGAGGAGAGTGATATGTTGCATCTTCATCTCTTTTCTGTCGCTACTTTAATGGTCACTGCTCCTCTGAACTGTCTGCATGCATTCCTCCACCTCTACGACGGGTGCATAGCACCCGTATAGCAGCAAACTCTCATCCCTTTTCTGGTCAACTCTCTAATGCAAGAGTTAACCGTTACTCCCGGTCCTTCATTTATACAACAGGTCAACTCTGGAACTGTCTCCTTCTGTCTGTATTTCCTGCTGCCTATGATCTCCAATCTTTCAAACGCAGTGTGTCCAGGCATCTCGAAATGAATGGATCTTGAATTTGGCTGTCTCTTGCATTTTGTTTTTCTCTTGGAGGGAACTGTTATTGCGGGCTCATGGTCTTTGGTTCCTTCTTCCTCGCATAAAAAAAAAATATATATACAACCTTACCCTAGAAACGCATAGCATATCTTTTAGTAACAATGATTTGTGAGAGTACACACACACACACACACACACACACACACACACACACGTATATCTCACTGGGATCAATACATGCTCTTCTCATGATATATACACATTTTCATTAGCTTCATAGGTAACAGTAGCTTTTAAAATCTGCATATATAGTGAGAGTCAGTTAAATTATTTCTTACATTATTAAGTTTGGTGTTTGATTTTCCTGAACCTTTTCATAAGTATCATGACAGACAGACAGACAGATAGAAAGGAGCCGGGGAAATAATGGACTACATCTTTGAAGAATGAACCTAATATTTGTTAATGGCGGAGAAGAGGAAAGGAAGATAAAAACAAATCCCATGAGGAAAAGCTACTTGAACCATGCTGCTGTAATATATCCACTTACAAGGTGAATAAAGTTAAACATAATGAAATGACAATATAAACAAATAAATCACATCATTAGGCCTGCTTCAGTCGCTGTCTCTTGTCTGCATGCGTGCAGCTGCGACTTTAGTCGTTCAGGTTTATCTCTAACAATTTAAATGGCACATATTTATTATTAAAGATATCTGAATGGTGTTAAGAAACACGAGTCTGAGACAGAAATTCATTCCTGATTAGTTTCGCACGGAGGCCCTTCAGAGGAATGTATTTTTCCGAGTCAGTCTGACTTATATGGCCAGATGCTGGATCACACACTTGATTAATCCTTAGTCTGGAGGTCGCTGATTGATCCGTTACCTTTCTCTCTCTGACCTGATTATCTGCGCTGCTATGTGAGATCACACCACGTCACCTACTCTTTTCTTGTTATTATTTTTGTTTGTTACATAGAGTGCCTCCAAAGTTTTTCATTGTGCCTTTACTAGATTATTCTGTTTCACTCCATTTTGGTAGATGATGTTTTTCATCTATGTGGTTGACCAGGGCACTAGATATCAGATGATATGTTACATCAGTTTTATGCTCCCTCAGCCTCGTTTCTATGGCCCTACTGGTTTCTCTACAGTAGGCTGGTTCGCAACCACTACAGGGTATATTGTATACTATGCTATTTTTATTTTGAGGGCGTCCTGTTTTCTCTCTTATTATGTCAGTTATTTTCTTACCTGATTATGCCACTATGTTTACGTTGGTATGGCGTAGTGTTTTCGAAGACTCATGACTATATCCGAATTTTGTACTATTAGGTGCTTATCCTGTCTTTTGTCTGACTTTCCTCTTTCCATTAATTGCTTTTGCTTTTTCTTTCAGTGTGACTAGAAGGCCCTTGAGGCATCCAAGTTTTAGAAAGGCACTAATGATGTAGTCTAATTCACTTTGGAGATACTCTACACTGCAGGTTATAAATGCTCTTTGAAAAAAAAAAAAAAAAACAGTTACCAATCCTTTGTTTTGTTATCATGAGCGCTGAAGTAGTGAATGAAGTCATCCTTGTTGATTGGTTTCCTGTACACAGTGAATTTTGCTTGATCACTGAATCTCATAAGTACGGTGTCCAAGAAAGGTATTTTACCATCATTTTCTTCTTCCTCTGTCAACTTTATCTTTTCATTTACATTATTTAGTTTTGGAAGTAAATTGTCAATGTTGGTGTTTCTGTCTGTAATCACTAGTACATCATCCACATATCTATAACACTTTGTACTTTTCGGCACTATGTTTTTGTAATGATCCCTTTCAAGCATTTCCATATATAGAGACGCCATCACTGGACTAATTGCTGGCCCCACTGCCAGGCTCTCGTCTTGACGATATTCCTTGTTGTTGAATCTGAAAGCACCAAAATTTGCACACATGGAAACGAGGATCCCGTATTCGCATTTTCTTACTGGTAAATCCTCCTCACTCATAAGGTCTAACACTTTTTCCACTGCACTTATCGTACCGCCCGCTGGGACGTTTGTCAATAGTGACTTCACATCAAAGCTCACCATCTTCTTGCTGCGAAAATTCACTTCCTGCAGCCTTCCCATCAGGTCGGACAAGGTTTTCAAGTGGGAATCGCTCATTTTCCCCACGGCTGAGGAGAGTGGCTTAGCCAGACATTTAGCTAGCCTGCAGGAAGACCAGACATTTAGAGGGAGACAGTTCCAGAGTTGACCTGTTGCATACGTGAAGGACTGTGAGTAAATGTTAACTCTTGCATTAGAGAGACAGAAATAGGGTAGAGTTTGTTGCTAGACGGGTACAACAGACACGCTGTGATGGTGGAGGGATGCAAGCAGACAGTTCAGAGGACCAGTGACCATTGAAGCAGCGACAGAAAAGAGATAAAGATGCAACAGTGTAACGAAGACATAGGTTGACGGGAGCCAGCAAAAGGAGAGCTAATGAGAGCAAAAACCTTTGTCCAACTTGTTGAGAAGAGCTGTATGTGGAGAGCTTCCCCACATGTAAGAGTTGTACCCTTCACAGGAACGAATAAAATCAGTGTATAAAGTCAACAACTGTGCAGGGGTAAACAAGGCACAGAATCAGCCCAGCACACCTTATCTCTTGGGGGCTGATTGTACAAGAAGGTAAAATGATCTTTCCAAGATAAGTCCCGAGAGAAGAAAGCCCCAAGTATGTTTAGAGATGAAGCTGGATTGAGTTGGATATTGTTAAAAATTAAAGGATACTCCTGCGGAAGATTTTGTCGGGTTGAAAGATGTAAGAAATGTTTTTGATGCATTAAAACAATAGTACTTTACTCCAATCAGAGATATGAGCCAAGTCAGATATTAGATGTGCCATATCCTCATCCCCTGTTTGTCGAAGTAACTGTTGAGATGATACTACGGGAAGCGAATTGAAAGGTGAAGGGTGGAGTCATCAGAGTCTGAGTAGATAGGATTAGATGTGCAACTTAAAAGGTCATTGATGAATAGAAGGAAGAGAGTTGGCGATAGGACAGAGCCCTAAGAAACACCACTACTGATAGTTCTAGAAGAAGAACGATGGCCGTCTATAACAGAAGCTACAGAAGAACCAGAAAGAAAACTAGAGATGAAGGCACAGATGGAAGGATAGAAACCGTAAGAGGGCAGTCTGGAATTAAAGAGTTATGCTAGACTGGATCGAATGCCTTTAATATGTCTGCAATGGCAAAAGTTTCGTCAAAGTCCCGAAAGAGGATGACCAGGAGTCTGAAAGGTAGGTGAGAAGATCGCCAGTGGAGCGTCCCCGGCGAATTCCAAAATTATGATCAGAAAGAAGGTTGTGGTAGAATAGAAGCCTTAAAAATCTTTTGTTAAGAACAGAATCAAAAACTTTTGAAACACAGGCTGTTAAAACGATTGGGCAATAGTTTGAGGGCTGGAAATGTTCATCCTCCTTTGGGACAGACTAAATGGGAGCAAACATCCAGCAAGAAATGAAGGCACAAGTTGACAGACAGACGAAAGACTTTATCCAGGTAGGGTGTCAGCAGAGAAGCACAGTTGTTGAGGACAATAGGCTTTGTTAGTACTGAAGCCAGTGATGACAGAAAATACATCAGTTGAAGAATTATTAATGTCAGCAACGATGAAGTCAGAGGGGGAAAGTGATGGACGACCAGCACCGGAGTCATCTAAGGTGAAATTGGAGGAGAAAGTTTGAGTGACAAGTTCTGCATTATCAGTAGTGGAAATAGCTACAGGGCCATCAAAATGGAGAAGAGGATGGAAGGG
The DNA here is from genome assembly GCF_032717465.1 of Coenobita brevimanus. Lineage (NCBI taxonomy): Eukaryota > Metazoa > Arthropoda > Malacostraca > Decapoda > Coenobitidae > Coenobita > Coenobita brevimanus. The sequence continues at coordinate 31,681,728 of NC_137003.1, forward strand.
TGATGAGCTAAACTGATAGCACGTTTTTGGCCTGGTGCCAGGAGTGGTAAGAATTTGAGCTGGAGTGTTCACATCATTTAGTGTGAATGAAATTATTTTTAATAGAGTGAAGATCAGCACAGTTCTTGGCAGAAACATAAAAGAGATGAAACTCAGAGGTGGGATGGCTCTGCTACTTGTTTTAGACATTCTACTTGTTGTGGACAGCATCAGAACAAGTGTGATTAATTTTTTTTTTTTTTTCCATTAGCCACAGGATATGAGAAAAGGAATGTATACTTCCATGCCGGAGAGAATAACCTCCGTAATGCACAAGGCACACTCACATGGCTCTTGCCATGGAAGCAATAATAATTCCAGGGAAAATGTAAGAGGTACTACCTGGGGGCTTCCCAACAGTAGCTCGAAAGTGCCACAACTGCCGCATCTTGGAAGGGTCCACAGGCCTTATTAGAGTGACAAGACAGTTTTTTTTTTTTTTTTTTTTTTTTTTTATGTGTCCGACTCTGGGCATAGGCTTCACAGCCTGCTTTCAAGGCCCAGTAGTCCTCCTACATACCATACACCTTTTCTACATGTCACCACTTCGGCGCTAACACCCACCGTCCATACTGAATACATGCTAGGGCTGTCTCATACAGAACTGGTGTACTGGTATTAGCGGGGGTACTTTTATGACATGTCGGCGGGTCATCTGGTAGATCAGGAAAGTCTGCATTTATGAAATTCAAATCTTTAAACTGTTCCCTGCCCCAGCCGGGATTCGAAACTGGGTCCATCAGGACTGCAGGCCGTTAAGCCCAATGGAGGAAAAAAAAAAAATGTTGTATGCAGAAAGATTCTTTGGTAGGAATGGGTCAAGTATGTTTGAATTCTCTCCAAGGTCGTTAAGGATCTGGGTAAGGTGCTGAACAAGTTGCTCAAAGTTATTAAGGATTGAAAAGATGTAGCCTTGCTTAACAAGTGCATCAGTGAAAGGAGCGGAGAGCCAAAGGTTGTGGTGAAGAATGAAATCACCTACAGTGAAGATTTCAGAGAAAGGAGAAACTGATAGGATTTCTTCCATCTTATTGGTAAGATAATCAAAGAATTTTTCTTATTCAGTAGAATTAGGGTAAATTTTTTAAATAACAGAACAGAGGAAGGAAAAACAAATGTATAAAAAAATGATCCATACACCAGATTACTGGCAACCTCCATTCACAAAAAATCAGTAACAGCTGAACTTGAACACCCGTAGGTTGAAGTTTGGGGGAAAACAACTCTGGGGAAGCGATTTCTAGAGAGGTGTAGTTCGGGGAATAAAAGAATTCTGATAGAAGTTCTGCAATATGGCTGTGTGACATTCCAGTGATGAGCACTATCAGATGCCCGTGTAGCACGAGGGAAGGCATGGAGACGTGGCACAATGGACTCAACTTCGTCTGAACATTTGCCATAAAAGCATCAGTAAAATAATGCAAGGAGGCAACACTGCTTCTTACTTGTAGGGGAGGTAGGTTATCTATAATAGCAGGGTTGTAAATAGTTCCAACAGCTTTGTTCTGAATTTTGTCTAGTTGTTTAGTGCAACCTCTCCACATCCATTGCACACGGGTGAATAATAATCTAGCTGAGAATGCACATGACTCATAAATCATAGTTAACTGCTCGTCAGTGAAGAAGTTACGGACTCCGAACAAGAATCCAAGTATCTTTGAGGCGGTTTTAAGTGATCTGACATGAGAGGTCCAGCAGAGGGCATGGTTCAGTGAAACACTGAGAATTTCAATACTTTTGGAGATGGTAATATTAGTAGCATTGAAGGTAATACATGAATCTGACAATATGTGGCTGTTAGTAAATTTTTTTTTTTTTTTTTTTTTTTTAAATAACAGAACGGAGGAAGGAAAAACAAATGGAGAAAAAAAATAATCCATACACCAGATTAATGGTGTCCTCTGTTCATAAAATGTCTGTAACAGTTAGACTTGAACAGCTGTAGGTTGAAATTTGGAGGAAAACAACTCTGGGGAAGCGAGTTCCAGAGAGATGCAGTTCGGGGAATGAAAGAATTCTGATAGGCAGAAGTTCTGCAATATGGTTGAGTGACATTCCAGTCATGAGCGCTACCAGATGCCCGTGTAGCACGAGGGAAGGCATGGAGAGGTGGCAACATGGACGCAACTTCATCTGAGCATTTGCCAAAAAAATATCTGTAAAATAATGCAAGGGAGGCAACATTCCTTCTTACTTGCAGGGGAGGTAGTTTATATGTAATGGCAGGGTTGTTAATGATTCTAACAGCTTTATTCTGAATTTTGTCTAGTTGTCTTAATGCAACCTCTCCACAACCATTCCACAAGGGTGAGCAATATTCAAGCTGAGAGCGCACATGACTCTTATAAATTATAGCTAACTGCTCATCGGCGAAGAAGTTACGGACTCTGTACAATAATCCAAGTTTCTTTGAGGCGGTTTTAGCAAGTGATCTGACATGAGAGGTCCAGCTGAGGGCACTGTTAAGTGAGACACCAAGAATTTCAATACTTTTGGAGATGGGAACATTAGTAGCACTGAAGGTAATGTACGAATCTGGCAATATCTGTCTATTAGTAAACTGTATATATTTAGTTTTACTAGCATTAAAAGAGACAAGGTTGTTTTGTCCCCATTCACTGATTGTAGATAGATCTTGATTTATGGAGATGGCTGTATTGAGCTGAGAGGTAGAGATATTAGACTTTGTAAATGGATGTCTGAGTGTGAATGAACTATGTAGTGTTGAGTCATCTGCATATGAGTGAATGGGATTGTGAGTGACAGATAAGAGATCATTAATATGAACCAGAAATAGGGTTGGCGCCAGAACTGATCCCTACGGCACGCCGGTGTTAATTGAGTGGAAATTCAGAATATACATCATCTACTTTTACTCTTATTTTCCTGTCACTAAGATAAGAAGAAATCAAAGGAACAAAAGACGTTAGTCCATAGCAAGGGGAGTTTGGACAGCAGGGAACGGTGCCATACTCTGTCGAAAGCTTTAGAGATATCAAGAGCTACTGCATGAGGTTTCTCCAAAAAGATCAATTGATTGATGGATGGTATGAGTTAAGAGATTGAGTATGTCAATGGTGGATCTTTCGTGGCGAAAACCGTATTGTCTATCATTAATTAAGTTGTTGGATTCAAGATGTTTAACAATATGCTTATTCATTAAAGTTTCAAATACCTTACCAAGAGAAGATGTGATAGCTATTGGTCTGTAATTGGAGGGGTCAGACGAACTTCCTTTCTTCGGAACTGGGTGGATATTGGCTTCTTTCCATGAATTTGGGAATAAAAGTACGTATGCATAGTCTGAATAATTTAGCTAGGACAGAGGCAAGTTCAGGGGAACACTTTTTCAAAACAATTGGCGGAATTCCATCTGGACCTGGAGCTTTGTTGGTAGGTAAATTGTCTAGGATGGATTTTACAAATCTTGTCTGTATTTTAAGTGGGGCAATTTCGGGAGAATCAAGTTCCAGTACTGAGACATTCTGGCTGGTATCATCTATTGTAGAGTTTCTTGCAAAGGTACTAGCAAAGATATCTGCTTTCCCACGTGGGTCATTTGTAATATTGCCATCTGAAGATTTTAGTGGGGGAATGGAAGATGACTTGTTAAAGTTATTATTAAAAGAATTAAGAGTTGACCAGAATAATCTATTGTCATTAGGGTTGTTAAGTAGTTTTGATGCTTGCTTTTGAAGAAAGTTTGATTTAGATAGATTTAATACAGCTTTTGCATGATTTCTAGCAATTTTAAATTGGGAGAGTGATTCAGGTGTTTTTGATTTTAAGTAAGAGTTATATGCTAATGACTTTTGGGCTGTTGCTCTGGCACAATTGCCATCAAACCATTTTGGAGAGTTTGATCTTTTAGTGAATTGTTGACTTGGTATGAATAAATCCATACCAGCTAGTATTAAGTCACAAATGTGGGACTGGGTAGAATTGGGATCACTAGAGAAGAAAAGACTGCCATGGAACATCAGCAAGATAATTTCTAAATCCATCCCAGTCTGCCCTGTCAAAGTGCCATCGGGTCACCCTGACAGGTTCGGAATGGGGAGGTGTAGGAGGGTTAACTAATGAGGCTTTGATGAGATTGTGGTCAGAGGATCCAAGTGGTGACAGTACCTCTATCCTGTATTGATCTGGATTATTTGTCAAGAATAAATCCAAGAGATGGGCATTATGGTCAGGATTATCAGGTATTCTGGTTGGTTGCTTTACCAACTGGGTGAGATTAAACGATTCCGCAAAACAGCTCGCATTCTAGACCAGCGTCGTCAGTCCGGGCAGAATGCAATAACCATTCAACATTGTGTATGTTAAAATCACCCAAAATGGTAATTTCATTGCCAAGGGTAAGGTCAAGGTTACTCAACTGAGTGGATATGGAATCAAATACACTGGGTTCCGAAGAAGCATTGGGGGAACGATAAACTACACAGATATATTTGGTAATGTTTTGGCAATTTAATTTATATAATGAGTAATCAAAACTGGATGAAGTGAAGTTTAAAATAGTATCAACTGCATGTTGGGATTTGATATAACAACAGGTGCCGCCCTTGTTTCGAAAGTTTGTAAGGAGATGGTAACCGGGAAAACAAAATGGAGATATATCGGTAGAGGGTGAGATTTGTGGTTCTGTGAGGAAAAGGGCCAAAGGGGATATGGACTGAAGGAAAAAATGAACTGAGTTTAAGTTTGTGGTAAGGCCGCGGATGTTGGTAAAGAATAAGGCCGCACCGTCACCTCTTCGCCAACGAGCATTCCCGGAAATAGCAACAGTCGCTGCTGGCACAGTCGCTTGATAGCGACCGGGAGGACCCTGTGCCTCCAGCCCTACCCTGCCGGTGGTGGCAATCCGAGATACCACCTCATTTGATTGTGAGATTGCAGCGGCCATTACTAAAGATGTGAATAGAAGGTGTGATATGTTATGCGCATGTAGTGTGGTGTAGACAGTTGAAGGTAGAGGTATCATGAGAGCATGCTGGCCTACTCTCTGTGTAAATGAATGCACTGAAAATGTTCAGAAAAGGGAGATGGTCAGGATCAAGTCCTGAGGGCTGGTGAAACGGGAGCTCCAGCTCTCCCTGTCACCAGCTTGCCATCAACCTCGGGAGTACTGCCCTGTTCGACTGGTGCTACAGTCTACTCCCTTGTACATGTATTTGATTTTACTAGCATTAAATGAGACAAGATCAATTTGTCTCCATTCATTGATCTTAGATAAGTCTTGATTTTCGGAGATGGCAGGACAGATATATTTATTCAGAGAATGACAGGAAAGCCGAAGCCAGAGAGTAAAAAATTCAGAAAATCAAGTCCAGGAACACGAGAGCAAGATATGCTGTTGCATACAGGTACACAGCTGTCACCATTGCCTTTGAACTGAGTATAGAGAAAGTAAGAGGATACAGAGAAGGGGTTTGCTATCATTGCCTCAGAAAGTTTAGTCTCAGTGAGGAAGAGAAGGTGGGGTTTAGAGGAGGAATGATGTTGTTCAACAGAAAGAAATTTAGGGGAAGGGCTGCAGATGTTGCAGAAATGATGAAGTGAGTCAGACAGTAGTTCCAGGCATCTCACTTGGTTGTCACCGGGATAGTGGCTGATGGTGGTAGCTTTGATGTCCCCCCCCCTCCGCCTCTCCCTTAGGAACAGTTAGGCTTTGGACTGTACTATCATTCATCCTTGAGCATCAGTCATCCTTACTATAGAAAATCTGGGATGTCCGTTTTGGCAAAACCCAGGTCGTGAGTCTGAATGCCACAATAGTCGCAAGATTGGGTAAGAATGTGCTGCATGAATATAGCATGTGAATTTTAAATGTTTCTTCATTTTAACCCGCAAAAGCTGGGCAGTATTTAACAAAGTCATCACCTCATTACTGGCAATTTTCTGGAAAATGCAGAAAATTAGTTGTTTTCAAACCTTAATATCTCAAAACTAGAGCACTTAGGGAAACATTGATGACAGTTTTACTCATCATCTTTTCATTTTGCGGATGAAAATATCCCCAGGACTCTAGGTCGTTGCACTAATGGGTTATGACGTGGGGAAGAGAACTAATTTTCGCCGTGAGAGCAACATAGAGCAGGACGTGTTCGTGAATCTGCCTGCGACGCCGACTATGGTTTTGCCCTCAACTTGATAACTTACTCCAGTACTAGATAAGCTAGACACTGTTGCATCCAAGGCATGCCTTATGGCACTATCACTGTGCTGTTTTTCTAGTATTCTTGGAAAAATGCTTGGCAGGGGTGGATGATCCAATTGGCTACAGGCAGCATGGACAGAAACAAATAAGACCCTGAAGAAAGCATTGTACACCTGGCAAAGGCAAGGGACAGACTGACTCTTGCCCTCCCTACCCTTTGGTGGTGAGATGAAATGGCGGCCCATTCAAACGGTGGTGGGAAAACACTTACATGTATAGCCGCTGCCTGGTGGCCTCGTAGCAGCCCGATTGTGATGTGTATACACCTTAGCCTGCGGATGGGGTTAATAAATAGTACATTTTGCAAACCCATTCTAAATGGACTAAATTTGTAAAAAATTACAATAAAACGTATATAGGGAGTAGACTGTACAGGAAAGGTTTTAGCACCAGTCGCACAGGGCGGTACTCCCTGAGTGGATGGCAAGCTGGTGACAGGGAGAGCTGGAGCTCCCGTTTCACCAGCCCTTAGAACCTGGTCATGACCCTTTGCTGAACATTTTCAGTGCTTTCACTTACACAGAGAATGGGCCAGCATAATCTCATAATACCTCTAACTTCAACTGTCTGCATCACACTACATGCACATTAGATACCAGACCTTCTATTTCCATTCCCACATAGCAATGGCCGCTACATTACTACCTACAAATCAGGTGGTATCTTGGTTTGCCGCCTCGTTCCCCACGGAATCCCAAATCTCACCCTCAACTGAAATATCTCCATTTTCTTATCCTGGTTACCAACTCTTCACAGACTTCCATATTAAGGGTGGCAACTGTAATTATCTCAGATCTCAATTAACAGTTGACACTGTTTTGAAATTCACTTCAACTAATTTTGATTATTTTCTATATAAACTAAATTATCTAAATATTACTAAATTATTTGTGCAGCCTACCCCTCCCAAAATGCTTCTTCAGAATCATGTGTATTTGACTCCATATCCACACCCTTAGCACTGAAATTACCATTTTGGGTGATTTTAATGTACATAATGTAGAATGGTTATCGCATTCTGCCAGGACTGAGGATACTGGTCTAGAATGCGAGCTATTTGCAGAATCGCTTAATCTCACGCAGTTTGTAAAGCAACCAACCAGAATACTAGATAATCCTCACCATAACGCCTATCTCTTGGATCTATTCCTGACAAATAATCCAGATCAGTAAAGTATAGAAGTACCGTCACCACTTGGATCCACCAACCACAATCTCATCAAAGCCTCATTACTCAATTCCCTCAAACCTCCCTGTCCTGAACCTGCTTGGGTGACTTGATGGCACTTTGATAAGGCAGACTGGGATGGATTCAGAAATTATCTTGCTGACATTCCATGACGGTCTTTCTTCTCTAGCGATGCCAGTTCTACCAAGTCCGACATTAATGACTTAATACAAACTGGTATGGAATTGTTCATACGAAGTCAACAGTTCACTAAAAGATTGGACTCCCCCAGATGGTTTGATAGCGATTGTGCCAGAGCAAAAGCAAAAAAAAAAAAAAAAAATCATTAGCATATAACTCTTACTTTAAAAATATGAATCACTCAGACAATTTAAAATTGCTGGAAAACATGGAAAAGCAGTAATAAATTTTGCTAAGGCACACTTTCTTCATAACCAATCATGCAAACTACTAAACAGTCCCAATGACAATAGAATATTCTGGTCAACTCTCAGTTCTTTCAATAACAACTTTAACAAGTCATCAATCATTCCCCCACTAAAATCTTCAGACGGTACCAATACAAATGACCTGTGTGGTAAAACTAATGTCCTTGCCATTACATTTGCCAGGAATTCTGTGTTAGAGGAAATCAGCCAGAATGTCCCAGTACTTGAACTTGACTCTCCCGAAATTGTTCAACTTCAGATAGAGACTAGGTACATGAAATCCATTGCAGACAATTTACCAACCAACAAAGCTCCAGGCCCAGATGGAATTCCTCCAATTGTTTTGAGAAAGTGCTGCCCAGAACTTGCTTCTGTTCTAGCCAAGTTACTCAGACTATGCATACATAATTCTTTGTTCCCAAATTCTTGGTAAAAAGCCAATATCCACCCAGTGCCGAAGAAAGTAAGTTTCTCTGACCCCTTTGATTACAGAGCAATAGCTATCATATCTTCTTGTCGTAAAGTATCTGAAATCGTAATGAATAAACACATAGTTCAACATCTTGAATCCAATAACTTAATTAGTGATGGACAGTATGGCCTAAACACATAGCTGAACATCATGAATCCAATAACTTAATTAGCGATGGACAGTATGGCTTTTGCCACAAAAGATCCACCATTGATATACTTAATCTCCTGAATCACACTATCCATCAATAAATTAACCAACATGGAGAAACTAATGCATTGGCCCTTGATATTTCTAAAGATTTTGAGAGAGTGTCACCACTCCCTGCTATCCAAACTCCCTTGCTATGGGCTAACGTCTTTTATTCCTCTGATTTCCTCATATCTCTGCGACAGAAAGATAAGAGTAAAAGTGGATGATGTGTATTCCAATTTCCGCCCAATTAATGATGGCATGCCACAAGGATCAGTTCTGGCTCCAACCCTATTCCAGTTTCATATTAATGATCCCTTATCTGTGACCCATAATCCCATCCATTCTTATGCAGATGACTCAACATTCCACAGTTCATTCTCTCTTAAACATCCATTTTCAAAGTTTAATATCTCTAACTCACAACTCAGTACAGCGATCTCCAGAAATCAAGACTCATCTAGGATAACTGAATGGGGACAAAATAACCTTGTCTCATTTAATGGCTGTAAAACAACATATATACAATTTACTAATAGACAGATGCTTCCAGATTCCTATATTACCTTCAATGTAACTCATATTCCTAATTCCAAAAGTACTGAAATTCTCGGTGTTTTCACTTAAGAATGACCTCTCATGTCAGATCACTTGCTAAAACTGCCTCAAAAAAACTTCGGTTATTGTACACAGTTCGTAGCTTCTTCCCTGACGAGCAGTTAGCTATAGTTTATAAGAGTCATGTGCGCTCTCAGCTGGAATATTGCTCACCCTTGTGAAGTGGTTGTGGGGAGGTTGCACTAGGGCAATGAGATATAATTTAGAACAAAGCTGTTAGAATTAATAGTAACCCTGCTATTGCAAATAAACTTCCTCCCCTACAAGTAAGAAGGAATGTTGTCTCTATTGCATTATTTTACAGACACTTTTATGGCCAATGCTCAGACGGAGTTGCATCCACTGGGCCACCTCTCCATGCCTTCCCCTGTGTTACGCGGGCATCTGGTAGCCCTCATGACAGAAATGTCACACTGACATTTTGCAGAACTTCCGCCTATCAGAAATTTTTTATTCCCCGAACTGCATATATTTTGAACTCACTTCCCCAGAGTTGTTTCCCCCGAAACTTCAATCTACAGCTGTCAAGTACAACTGTTGCAGGTTTTTAATTTATCCTCTTCTGCCATTGTTTGCAAGAATCATACATTAAAGATATCCTGATCTGAATGTATACTCGTACGAGCAAATTGAATATGTTATTGCATTCTTCATAGACTTCCATGGTATGTTTCCTGCCAGCTCAACAGTCAGGACCTATACTGCAGTATATCCAGATTATGTGCGCCTTTACTCATGTAGCAGTACAGCATATGATCCTAAATTTATATTGCAGGATATAAATATATAGCTATTAAAGAATAATTTTCAGCGTGCCGGCTCCTTTGCTTCCGTATAAGCTGGTTGAATGATGACTTTCTTTCCACCATCAACACATGAGGGATGCACAAACACTCCTCCATTTTTTTCCTTCAATATTTTTCCACACCTTTCATCTAGCCTTGACAAGCAGATCATGTTGGACAATATAGGTTATCAAATGTGTTTACTGTCCTCAGTGGTACTGCGAAAGTTGTTCATTCAGTTTCTGTATTTTTGGCTTTTGTTTTTTCCCCCATATTATTCACACCTTCCGTGTCATCGTTATTTCTTGTTAAGTTCCCTTTTAGCTTAGTAATTATAACCCATACGTGTCGTAAAAGGCGACTAAAAGGGGCGGGGTGAGGGGACTAGGGACCCCCTCTTCTGTTTTTTAGTTCCTAAAAAGAGACAGGCCAGAGAAAGGGATGGAAGATTGAGTTATCCCCGTACCCTGAAGACTGGATCTATGAATGTGCGTGGATGTAGTATGATTGAGGCTAAAAGGGAGGAGATTGGGAAAATGTTTGTGAGAAGAAAGTTGGATGTGTTAGCTTTGAGTGAAACGAAGATGAAAGGGAAAGGTGAGTCAATGTTTGGAAGTGTGAATGGAAGATTATCAGGTGTTGATAGAGAAAGGGCAAGAGAAGGTGTGGGCTTTTAAGTGAGTCCGGAAGTACAGCAGTGTGCGATTGAATGGAAGGAGGTGTCATCGAGACTGATGTGGATGAAAGCGAAATTTGAATGTGAGTTGTGGGTGTTTGTGAGTGTATATAGGCCTGGGAGTGAAAGGGATGAGGAAGAAAGGGAGTCTTTCTGGAATGATGTTGATGAGTGTCTGCAGAGTTTTGGAGCAAATGTGAATGTGGTAATGATGGGAGATCTAAATGCTAGAGTGGGAAATGTAGCATTTGAAATTGTAGTTGGTATGAATGGTGTGGCTGGAAGAAATGAAAATGGGGAACGAATGATAGGGATGTGCATTGAGCGAGAGATGGTGATTGGAAATAGGCTGTTTGAGAAGAGAGATATTTATAAGTATACATGGGTGAGACAGGAGGGTGGAAGGGTTGTTAATAGAGCTTTGATGGACTATATGGTTGTGTCTAGGAATGTAATAGGAAGATTGTTGGATGTGAGAGTTCTGAGACGGGAGAGTGGGGGTATATCTGACCACTACCTCGTGGAGGGAAAGTTAAGAGTAGGTAAGATATGGGTGAGAGCTAGGAGGGTTAGGTGTGGCAGAGAGGTTTGAAAGTGAGTTGGATAAAAGAGAGAAAATGATAAAGTATCAGGAGAAATTGAAAGATGAGTGGAATGCAGTGAAAGATCAGGAAAATGACAGTGTGGAGGAGGAATGGCAGTTGTTTAACCAGCCCCATCCCGACGTTTTCTGGGCAGTGGTACACCCTAGTCCTGACAATTTTGGACCTTTTTTTTTTTTTTGCCTCAAACATCTGCTTTTGGTGAGAAACATCGAAAATTCATAGAGAAATCGCTCATCTGAGGTTTAAAATACTCGATTCAGGTACGAGTACCTCCTTACCTGACTGGGTTTTCTAACAGGCTGGCACCAAAGAAAACGAGTTCTATGGGAGGGTAACTATTTTATCCACTCATAAACAGTATATTTACTTGGTACGAATTTATATATAGTACAAGAGTATATTGGTTTTCAAACAGTAATATAGGCATTATAAAAAGACTTTGTAGTTACTTGTAGAGAAGTTATATATATTAGACTTGTGTCAGCGGTGGAGGTTGGGTGGACGTAGCAGAGAGAGGAGGGTGAGGTCTGGTGGTTGTGAGTTGAGTCGTGTCTCACTCTTCTTTTTTTTTTTTTTTTTTTTTTTCCGATGTATTCTTGGTCCTTTTTTTCTTGTGATTTACTCGTTGTAGAATGAAGACTGACGCTACTTGTAGGTGCGTGTAGAAGATTATACAGACGACTCGTAGAGTTGTTACTTGTAGTTGATTGTAGATGGTTGTAGTTCGTTGGTTCGTCGTAGAAATTTCAAGATTGTTTGTATCAGTACCTTGTTAAACTACTTGCAAGGCGTCCTGTGCCCTCTTCACCTCTACATCGGCATGATCGGGGAGACAGAGGGGGCTGGTTGGAGAGAATACTATCAGGAGCTAGTTGTGAGTTGTTGGTTGTGAAAGGTATTCTTGTTTTCAATCTTGATATTCTGTAGGAATTCACTGCTGATTCGTAGACGAGGTTCGTATACGTTCGCTGCTACCAAATGTCATAAAAAGACTTTGTAGTTACTTGTAGAGAAGTTATATATATTAGACTTGCGAACGAGTGGTTGTTATACTTGAGTAGCTTTGTAAGTAGATAATCTTCTTTCCCATTTGTCATTCAATGACAGGAGAGGTAAAGAATAGTATGGGACTATTTTTATTTGTCTTGGAAATATTAACAAGTCTCTCACACAGAGCGAAGTATAAAGTAGAGTCCCGCTAGCTATCTCCCTGTCTCTCTCTCTCTCTCTCTCTCTTTCTCTCTCTTTTCCAAGTTGCTAGGCCTTTCTTCCCACTCCCTGCCGCTTCTATGGCCTCTCTCCTTCTGAGCTCTCTTTCCTAAATTCTGGTCTAGCAGGAGTCGTGTCATGTGTGTTCACTGTGGTTGGAAAGTTCTAGAAGCCTGTGTGTGAGTATGTGTGTATGTGTGTGTGTATGGTCACTAGGCTGCTGTATCGCTGACAAACTAACTGCATCATCTCCTGACTGGCTACTTCGTAATCTGTCGTCAGCTTTTCCTCAGTGTAACTTGCAAGATCATTTCCCATTCCCAGGTTCGCATAGAGCTGTCTATCTGTCTATTTATCTATCTATCTAGTATGATTTGTAAATATAATATGGAGACCTAACATAAGCATTGTTTCACTCACTAACTCATCACCATTCATGACCTTTTTTTCCCAATTTACCTGATCATCATTAATGCTATGCAAACTTTGTCCTCCACATTGTCATCAGTTGGGGAATCACTCTGGCCCTGAATGTCTTTATTGGCCAGGTCACTGGTAACAGGTGAATTGCCGAGACAATGGCGTGCAGGGGGGGGAGAGGTTATGCGGGGTAAGGCATTGTCCCTGCTTGGCATCTTGTAGAGGAATAGAGGAAGGTGTCCCATGTATACGTGCCAAAAATCACTCGTGAAATCACTTGCGAAAATTGAAAATTGTGCAAATTAGGGACCTTGCAATGTTGCCGCGTTAATTTACGTCTCCAGGATATGAGTGCACATCATGTGAGGACGTGAATTCACGTCTCCAGGACGCAGCGGGTTTAAGAGTGCTGTGGAGGGGCATGCAGAAGAGGTGTGTGGTGTGAGACATGTGGGTGGTGGTGTCAGAAAAGGAACTGAATGGTGGTGCGAGGAAGTAAGCACGGCTGTGGCTGAAAAGAGACGTGCATATGAAGTGTGGCTGCAGAGGAAGGATGAGGTGTCATATGAGAGGTATAAGGAAAAGAGGAATAGGGCGAGAAGGGCAGTGCGTGATGCTAAAGTGGCAGCAGATGAGAGGTGGGGTAGGCAGCTCACTGAGAATTTTCAACAGAATAAGAAAATGTTTTGGAAGGAGGTGAAAAGGGTGCGAAAGGGAGAGTCCGGGAAGGAAGAGCAAGTAAAAGCAGAGGATAGAAGGACGTTAATTGAGATGAATGCGGTAAGAAAGAGATGGGCAGAGTATTTTGAAAGATTGTTAAATGTAGAGGAGGATAGGGTGGCTGAGATTGTGGCAGATGGAAGGATGCAAGGAATAAATGTGTTGGGAGAGTTGAATGATTCTTTGATCAAGAAAGAGGAAGTGGAGAAGGCAGTAAAGGGGATGAAAACAGGGAAAGCTGCAGGTATGGATGGGTGTGCTGTGGAATGCCTGAAGGGTGGTGGAGTGACTATTGTTGACTGGTTAGAAGATTGTTGAATGTGTGCTTTGTGAAAGGTATGGTGCCAATTGACTGGGCAAGTGCTTGTGTGGTCACGTTGTATAAAGGCAAAGGTGATAAGTATGAATGTATTAGCTTTAGGGGTATAAGTCTGTTGAGTGTTGTAGGTAAGGTGTATGGTAGAGTGTTAACCCCCGGCGTCCCGTCGACGTGAATTAATGTCCACACGTTGTCACTGCCAATCCCGTCGACATACATAAACGTGAATCAATTGCAAAGTCCCTAATTTGCATAGTTTTCAATTTTTGCGAGTGATTTTTGGTACGTATACACGGGACATCTTCCTCTACAAGATGCCAGGCAGGGACAATGCCTTACCCAGCATAACCTCCCTCCCCCTGCATGCCATTGTCTCAGCAATTCACCTGTTATCAGTGACCTGGCCAGTAGAGCCATGTCATGCCACAGTACGAAATGCAGGGCCAGAGTGATTCCCCAATCGATGACAATGTGGAGGACAAACTTTACATAGCATTAGAGGAAGAAACAGTCAGAAATGATGATCAGGTAATGTGGCAAAAAAAGGTCATGTATGGTGATGAGTTAGTAAGTGAAACAATGCTTATAATGCCAAAAGTACTGTTTGAAAACCAATATACTCTCGTACTACATATAAATTCGTACCAAGTAAATAAATAAATACCGTTTATGAGTGGTGTGAAATAGTTACCCTCCCATTGAACTCGTTTTCTTTGGTGCCAGCCTGTTAGAAAACCCAGTAAGGTAAGGAGGTACTGCGACCTGGATCAAGTATTTTAAACCTCAGGTGAGCGATTTCTCAATGAATTTTCGATGTTCTCACCAAAAGCAGAGGTTTGAGCCAAAAAAAAAAAAAATCCAAAAATGGTCAAGATTGGGGGGAGTCAGTGGTGGAAAAGTGGTCGGGATGGGGCAGGTTAATTATGAGAGCTATAGAGGGTACAGAGGGAGTGATTGGCGATGAGCAGTGTGGCTTTAGGAGAGGGAAAGGATGCGTGGATCAGGTGTTTGCTGTGGGACAAGTGTGTGAAAAGTATTTAGCAAAAAGCAAGGATGTGTTTTGGGCATTCATGGATTTAGAGAAAGCGTATGATAGAAGTGATAGGGAGGCTTTGTGGACTGTTTTAAGATTGTATGGACATGATGGTAGGTTACTAAAAGGGGTGAAGTTTTTAAGTAAATAGTAGAGCGTGTGTAAGAGTGGGAAACGCTGTGAGTGACTGGTTTCCTGTGCTATGGGGCTGCGACAGGGATGTGTGATGTCCCCTTGGTTGTTTAATATTTATATGGATGGTGTTGTAAGGGAAGTGAATGCAAGAGTTTTAGGTGGAGGTCTGAGTCTGGTGAATGTTGATGGTGGAGAGTGGAATCTGAAGCAGCTGCTGTTTGCAGATGATACAGCACTGGTGGCTGATTCAGAGGAGAGATTGAGACAGTTGGTAGAGGAGTTTGGAAGAGTGTGTGAAAGAAAAAAATTGAAAGTAAATGAGAATAAGAGCAAGTAATGAAGTGTACGAGGTTGGTAGATGGTAGGGGGATGAATATAGTTTTGAATGGTGTTTTTTTTTTTTTTTTTGATAATGAATGGAGGAAGGAAAAACAAAGGAAAAAAAATCAGTCCATGTCCCTAAAGGCATCCTCCGTTCATAAAATACTTATAACAATCGGATTTAAAATTGAGAGGATTAAATGTATGTGAGAAGCAACTCCCAGGAAGTGAATTCCAGAGAGTAGTAGTTTTGGGGATAAATGAATTTTGATAAGCAGAGGTTCTACATTGTGGGGGAGAGAGTGTGAGTTCATGGGCGCTCTCAGCTGCCCGAGTATTTCAGGAGAAAATGTGAAAGGGAGGCACAATTGAAGCCAGTTCGTTAGAGCACTTACGGTAAAAATATCGATAAAATGGTGCTAAAGAAGCTACATCTCTACATACTGATAATGGAGGAAGGTCCCGCGTTATGGCAGGATTATTGATTAATCTAAAGGCTTTATTTTGAATTTTGTCCAACTGCCTCAATGCAACCGCTCCACATCCACTCCACAGCGGTGAACAGTATTCGATCTGAGAACGCACATGACTTTTGTATATTGTGGCCATCTGCTCGTCATTGAAGAACTCACAAACTCTGTACGTAAGTCCCAGTTTTTTAGAAGCATTTTTAGCAAGGGATTTAACATAAGCTGTCCAGCTTAGGTTGGGTTTTAGAGTAACACCTAGGATACCAATTGTAGTGGATATGGGAATACTGACATCATTTAAAATTATATGAGAGTCTGAGGGATACTTTCTATTGGAGAAATTAATGTATTTAGTTTTCTGAGCATTAAATGACACCAGATTTTTTTGTCCCCATTGATTAATTTTAGAAAGGTCCTGGTTCAGAGAAATTGCTGTGCTTATTTCGGAATTTATAATATCAAATTGTGTAAAGGAGGTACTAAATGTGAAGGAACTATGAAGGGTCGAGTCATAAGCATAAGAGTGTACTGGGATGTGCGTGACAGGAGGTCATTTATATATATGAGAAAGAGGGTTGGGGCCAAAACTGATCCCTGAGGTACGCCAGCATTTATGGAATGAAACTGAGAATAAATTCCATCTACCATGACCCATAATATTCTACTATGAAGGTAAGAAGAAATTAGAGGATCCAGTGATGCAAGGCCATAGTGTGACATCTTAGACAATAAGGCCTGGTGCCATACTGTGTCAAATGCTTTTGAATTATCAAGTGCTACTGTGTGTGTTTCACCATGTTGGTCTATTGTTTTGTTAATCTGATGGGTATGAAGGCAAAGAATATCTACAGTTGAACGTTCCTGTCTAAATCATACTGCCGATCATTGATCAATTTATTGATTTCTAGATGCTTGACTATGTGTTTGTTAACTAGTGTCTCAAAAACTTTACCGAGAATGGAAACTTATTGCAATTGGTCTATAGTTTGATGGATCAGAAGTTGCCCCCTTTTTAGGAACAGGATGGATATTTGCTTCTTTCCAAGGGGGTGGAAAAATTTAGGTACGGATGTATAAGCGGAAAATTTTTTGCTAATACAGGGGCCAACACTGAGGAGCAATTTTTAAGTACTATTGAAGGAATTTCATCTGGACCAATGGCTTTGTCTGCTAATAGATTCTGTAATACGGCTTGTACGTGTCTGGTGTGAATCATGAAATGAGGTATTTGAGGGGAATCAAAATCAAGTACAGGAATATTATGATTTTCTTAATTTAGGGTTGAGTTTGTTGAAAAAATGTCAACAAGAAGGTTGGCTTTTCCGCGTGGGTCACTTACTTGATTTCCATTGGGGGACTGTAATTTTGAATGGAAGAGGTGGTAGTGAAGTTAGTTTTGAATGGATTAAGGGTTGACCAGAATATATTGTTATCATTTGGACTGTTTAGTAATTTGTTAGCTTGTCTATGTAGAAAGTTTGATTTAGAAAGATTGATAATAGTTTTGGATGGTTTCTGATATTTTTATAATAGTTATAGGCTTCTTTGGTTTTGGTCCTTGTATAAGTGTTATACGCTATTGTTTTATGTTCTGTTACTCTAGCAAAACTGTGGTCAAACTATTTAGGAGAATTACATCTTTTTCTGTACCTGTGATGGGGAATGAATGTTTCCATGCCCACTTTAATTAAATCCTGTATGTGGCCCAATGTCGAATTTGCATCATGGGAGAAAAAGGAGGTCCAAGGAACATCCAGGAGAAAATTTTGAAGTCCCTACCAGTCTGCCCTGTCGTAGTGCCATTTAGTCATCACAACAGGTTCAGAGCAGGAGGGTGTGGTAGGTGTGAAACTGGTGGCTTGAATCAGACAATGATCAGAGTATCCGAGGGGGGAATTCACTTTGACATTATAATTATTTGAATTGGTTGTTAGAAACAAGTCCAATAGGTGGGAATTTTGATCGGGGTTGTCTGGTACACGGGTGGGTTGACTGACTAACTGGGTGAGATTAAATGAGTCTGCAAATAGCTCACATTCAAGACCAGAACCATCAGTTCTGGCTGAATAAGTGAGCCATTCGACATTATGGACATTAAAATCACCCAGAATAGTAATTTCTGATGCAGTATTAATACTGAGGATACTTAGTTGTGAAGACAGAGAGTCAAATAAACTCAGCTCTGAAGGGGCATTAGGGGAACGAAAAACACAACAAAAATACTTAATTTTACCAAAAGAATTTAATTTATATATGGAATAGTCGAAAAAAGGACAATTAAATTTAGTAATCTCCTCCAGGGCAATTTCTGATTTAGCAAGGCAACATACGCCTCCTTTGGATCTGAAATTTTGAATCAAGATATAATCAGGAAAATTAAATCTAGCTAAATCAGAGGTGGAGCTTACTTGTGTCTCTGTCAGAAATAGCAGATCAGGGGATTCAAACTGGAGGAAATTTTGAACAGAGTAGATGTTGGAGTGAAGTCCCCTAATATTGCAAAAGAAAATTTTACTGCACTGACGAGCAGATTTAGGGTGCTGCAACATTGGAGGTGGCACAGTCGCTTGATGATGACCGGGAGGGCCCTGTGTAAACGACCCAACCCTGCTGGTGGTAGTCACCCGAGAAACCACCGCACTGATTCCCAGTATAGCAGCAGCCATGGTTCTTTTTTTATGGGGGGGAGAACAGGGATGTGTTGTGGAATGGGTATATGTAATGACAAGATCGGTGTTTTTTGGAGAGAAGATAGCTGGTTTAAGGTAATGTAATATACAGTAATGTGGATGTGTATGTTGTGTAAAGAGGGGAGCCTGATGCCCTCCGGTGTGTGAAGCAGAGAGATGTGTAACCAGCTACCAAGGCCTAGGAGAGAAAATGGAATCCAGGCTATTCCTTGAGTCTCCCGTAACCTTGGCGGTAATACTTCCCTGGGCGGGGCTGCTTGAGGAGGTACAGTGTTTTAAATATTTTGGGTCACATGTTGCTGTGGATGGAAGAATAGATGCAGAAGTTGAAGTTTAGAATGAATGAAGTAGGAAAGGTGCTGGGAGGAATGAAAAAGGTGTTTCGATGTTGTTCACTTAGAATGGATAAGAAGAGAAGGCTGTATGAGGGTGTTGTGGTACCGAATGCATTATATGGGGCTGAAACATGGAATATGGGTGTAGCAGAAAGGAAAAGTTTGAATGTAATGGAGATGAGTTGTCTGAGGAGTATGTGTGGAATGACGCGTATGGGTCGAGTGCGAAGGAGAACTGGAGTTGTTTGGGAGATGGCTGATAGAGTTGAGCAGAGGGTGTTGCGATGGTTTGGGCATATGGAGAGAATGGATAATGAACGATTGGTGAAAAGATAACTAGATCTGATGGGAGAGGTGTAAGGCTGAGAGGGAGACCACGAATAGGATGGATGGACAGTGTGAAGAGAGCGCTGGATGTGAGAGGGATGTCTGTTGAGCAAGGAAGAGTGGCTGTGCATGACAGAAATAAATAGAGAGATATTGTGAATGAATAAATGATGATGCAGCCCTGAGGGGATATTCTCCTGCATTTGGTCTGATCAGCTAGTCAGGTCAGGTGTGGGTAAGGGGATGGGTCTATTATGATGTGGCAGGGGTAAACCAGCTCTGCTTTCAGGCCCTGCTGCGGATGTCACTGATTGCACTGCGCAAATGACCCTCGTGCGGTGTGGTGCAGTGAGGATCTGTCCCTTCTCTCCTTTGGGGCTAAAATGCAAATGAATGTGTTTGAATGGATGAGTAAATGGGGAGTGTGTCGTCCTGTCTCGGCTACCTCCCTTTCCTTGGAGCAAGCAGCCTAGGTATATAGAATTATACTCCTTTGGTATTAACGTTCTTCATTATTACCTTTCCCTTCAAACAGTGTGCAGTGATTTAAATTACTTGGTACAGTACAGTATTTTTTTTTTCTATCCTAGTCTGTTAGATAAATCTTACCTCTTTTCCCTTAAATAATTCTACCTCTATGGTACTTTTGTCCAGTTCTTTTTTATATTTTTTCAGACTTCTTACTGCTCTACTTTCCAAGCTTTCTCCTAAACTATTCGTATTCTTGATGTTGCTCTCCTTCACTAAATATTTATCTCATTACATCCTTTTTGTCTCATGCAATACTTAACTGCTCCTTCGTGCTTTTTTATAGCCCTTCCACCCAAACCAATACTCAGTGCCTTTCCCGCACCAATGTATTCCATAATAATAACTGTCATTTGTGTCTAGCTAATTAACTTTTCTTTTCCTACACACGCTTGACCCCTGAAGCGCGGGGCATCGCGTTTGCGACACTCGCCAAAAAGGACATAACGGCGGATCGTCGCCTTTGTGATTCGAGTTAATTTTGAATTACCAGCTGGTATTGTCTATCAGTACCACCACCCTTTAGCTACAATTAGCATACTTTACCTTTGCACTACTGACCTCCTTTGTTGCCAAGTATCGCGTTTTTCCCCCCTCCCCCCCCACCACAGTCCGGCCAGCCTGGCTGTGATATATGGCAGCGCTCTGACTGCTCAGAACTGTAAATCTGCGCTCTCCTCTCACAGGCAGTTTATGCTAATAGGAAACGCTTCTTTCCCCAGTTGTCACACTAGCTTTTTATCGTGCGGTTTGCCCTGTTTAACGTCAGTTTACTGCAGGCTTTCAAAGTGGCATTATGGCGAGTTCTAGCTCTTCCGAGTCAGTGCGAGTGACCGACAGGAACGAGAATAAAGTGATGGGTGTAAGGCAGAATAAAAAGTGCACCGTGGTGATCTTTTGGGAAGTAATATGATGTAAATAATGTAGTATACGTGTTTTTAGTTGTGAAAATGGAAATGTGTGTTAAGTGACGGGAAGACCGTGCTGCATGTCGGCCGTACGCTTCGTTGATTTTAGCCTTATTTTCAGTGCTTATTGTACAAATACGGATTCCAAACTACCTGTACGTTGTAGTATAAAGTTTACTGTGACTGAATGAGGCTGTGATAGAGGGGAAACCGGGTTGCTGGAGGTGTGAAAGTGAAGATTTTGTTACCCAACTTTGCAAGTCTCCACAAGTCCTTGGGTAGTCCACGAAGGCTCAACACCTGTCTCCGGAGAAAGCTGAATGTAAGTACTATCTGCCATACCAAGTATAATGTTCTAGGGTTAATCTCTGATTTTTGGCTAATATTTTCCTACAGGTACTCAGACTGCGATCAAACCCTGCCACCCAGGGGGGGGGGGATCGGCTGTCGCCGGCCGCGGTTTAGGGGTTAAAGGCCGCCTTTGGCGGCCTTCACTCGATGTCAACTGATGTCAACCAATTTCTATATTCAGTCAAATGGTAATAGAAAATTGAATTACTAGTGCCGTGAGCGAGAGAAGGTGAGGAACTTTCCCTTCGTTTTATCCTGCTGGGACACCTGTTGAGAGAGAGAGAGAGAGAGAGAGAGAGAGAGAGAGAGAGAAAGGATAGGAGTGTTTCCTAATAGAGAAAATTATATTAAAGCATTATAGTATACAATTTTCAGAGTAGGCTATAAGGAGCGATGAAGAAAAGGTGAGAGAGTAATAAAACAACAAACACATAACTCCTCTCTCCTCCGTCATGCTGGTAATTTCACTGCCGGACCGAGGACGAATTCATCCCCTCCAACTAAATCAAATAAAAAACTTGAAGCAAAAGGCAAGAAATGAATAACAACTTGGGAACCGGTGGCCTGATTGGGCTGGAAAGTGTTTTATTCTTCAAGTTAAAGCATTTTGGCAGTACCTTGTTGTAACAAAATTTGTGCTATGTTGCTCCGTTTTCCTGTGTTACGGTAACAAACAAACAATCATACAGACATTGGATCATTACGATATAGATTATGCAGTATAAGCCATTATTTGATGTCTGCAGTTATTTACATTTAAGAAAATGTCATGGGATAAAGATGCCCCAGGATTTGTTTGTTTGGGTAAATCTCATGAAATAATCCGTATTGCTTTACCAATAAGTTTCGTATTAAAGCCAAAGCATCTCTGCTCAAAACTGAATGTTTGATTGAAATTGGCAAATACTTGAGCCAGCATCCTAACTAACCAATTCACTTATCTGGTAGCTTTACTTAACCCCAAAACCGCGGGGTTGTTTTGGCTTGACTTGCGTGTCTTGCAGGCATCTTCGCTCTCCGACAGACTCTCTAAAAATATTTGCCAAAAATCAGTTTTAGTCCTGGAATATTAAAATTACATATGCATATGGCACATACCTTCAGCTTTCTCCTGGGATGTTTGTTGAGCCTTTGTCGAGTACCGTAGGACTTGTGGAGACCTCTGAAGTTGGGTAACGAAGTCTCCACTTTACACTTCCCGACAACCTGTAATATGATTACCACAGCCTGATATTATCACAAGAAACACTATTCTATGATTTTCAAATAGTTTGGAATCCATACTCCAAAAAAAAAAAAAACACTGTGAAAGCAATGAAAATTACTAGCGCCTATGACCTTCCCACTTGCCCCGCTGGTGTTCTGTCATTTATTATTCTTAAGAACACTCATGCTTTATATTTCTATTACTATATAACACTTATATCTATCTGCAGTCTTTATCCATAAGTTTCCTTCAGTAATAGTAGTTTATTGTCGCTGTAGGCATTCAATTTCGCTTTCAGTAAAATACGTAGCATTCACTTTCTTGTCCTGTATACTAGCGTTGAGAGCGAATCTGT
The DNA here is from genome assembly GCF_032717465.1 of Coenobita brevimanus. Taxonomy (NCBI): domain Eukaryota; kingdom Metazoa; phylum Arthropoda; class Malacostraca; order Decapoda; family Coenobitidae; genus Coenobita; species Coenobita brevimanus. The sequence goes on from NC_137003.1 coordinate 31,704,280, forward strand.
CACTTTCACTTTCATAACTCCCAGTATTCATACATGCTAGAGTGAAGCTTTCACTTTCATTTCTCCTAATATATATAGGCCTACTGGTATTCTTATATTACTACTCATTTACATTTCTATTTACATTCTCTATTTTGTTTACATTATTTACATTTCTATTTCATTTACACTGTTATGCACTGTCATTTGCAGTAACTTATAAAACTATTTTCCACTGTTCACCTATATTTACATTCATTGGTTTCACTTGCTGTTTACACATTATTTACACATTGTTTACATTTCCACTTGCACTGTTTTACTCACCAGAAAGATTGTAGTCACTATCCATCATTTTCATTGATAAATTAGCCAGTTCACGTTCCACAGCAGTCACTTAGCCCTCTACAACCTTTCCACATGAGGGTTAGTATGGGGTAGAGGTCACAGGGCCCTTTGCATGGGGCTATAAAGTGGCGGAACTGGACAGGCGCGAATCCGATATGGTTTCACCTTGAAAGATGACAGTAAACTGAATACAGTGTGGTGGCCTAGGGGGAGTGCAATGCTGCCAATGTCAGCGTGGTGACAGCTGCTAATATATACGCTATGATATGATTGGCAGGAAATCTAGACAATACATAATAAATTATGTAGTTCCAGGTGAATGTAAATATCACTCAGGCTTCTCTCTTCCTTTCTTGTATAGATTTTTATTAGAAGAATAGATTATACAGCATATTTCAAGGGGAAATAAACAGCGAAAATTAGCAAACGGGTGCACGTGAGGTGTTGTCAGGTGATAATTAGCCAATTCCAGGTGTATGGTGCTATCACTTGCCTTATTTCTTTTTTGTATATATTATTTGGTTTAAGAATAGGGCATAGGGCTTATTTCAATGGATGAAATCAGTGGAAAATTCCAGGGAGGATTTACTTAGCGCAGCACGGCCGGGCAGGCGAGAGGAGAGGGTAATGGAGGGGAGGTAGGGAGGGGAGTCAAGAACGGGGAGAAATGGCTAAATTGTCAACAATGGATGGGAGTATAGATAAGATTAGGAGTGCTGACTAGTGTTGGACATTGGCAGTACTGATAGATGATACAAGCCACCAATTGAAAGCCCGGACAAATTCAAAATAACACAGAATCACAAAAGTGACGCCCCACAGTATGATCCCTTGCTCCCAAGCATTACGAAAGTGATGCCCCACGGTTAAGGGGTTAAATTTATCTTAACCAAATCAGCTTATTAATTTATTTTGATGCAATAGCAAATTACATATTTCAATAAAGAACTTACGGTAAGTGACTGCATTTATTTGTTGGTACTAATGAAAAATTTATGTACTCTATTTACTCATTCTGTAACTTGACACTGTAAGGGAAATATAAAGCTGATTAAAAAATACAAACCTAACTAGCTAACCATTTACCGACACTGGCCAAACTGATACCTGTAATTTCTGTCATGTAATATAATAAATACAAACCTAACTAGCTAACCATTTATCAACAATGACCAAACTGACATCTGTAATTTCTGCCATGTAATATAATATATATAGTATATTCAGTCTTCTTATAAGTTATATACTTTTGTAGCCTCATATATGGAGGAAAAGTAGTACTGTGCCCAGATAAGTACTGTGACTTTCATTATGTTAACAACCACTGCAATTGCTGCATTAATCAACTATAGTATACACTTGAACTGCATGTGATACACTTCAAAAAGCACCCGCCATTAACAAAAGTCATAATAATTATCATGATTTAATTACTTTCCAGTGCCATTTTTCTTTCTTTTTTTGCTTTATGGCCATCACCCGGTGTGTGGAACAAGGCAGTCATCACAGTACGGTTGAGTCTCACCACACATGAGGAACCCATGTGTAAGCCGAGAATGCCCAATGCGAAGCCTAGCAAGAGCCACCTCCAGTCTCCGAGACATAGAGGGAAGAACCCGTGGCACAACCACTCTCTGAAAGATTTTAGTTTATTGTGAGAAACACCATCCCAGTGTCTCTGCCAACACATACGAATTGCGTACCGCAAGTAAGGTGTTACATCAGAAACAGGAAGTGGGTAGTTGGTTGGGGGCTGTTGAGAAGACGCAGCTTTAGCTAAAGTATCTGCCCTCTCATTGCCCACCACACCAACATGTGCAGGAACCCAACAGAAGTCTACACGGTGGCCACGACGGCCAAGAAGAAAAAGCCATTCTAAAATTGATAAAACCAATGGCTGGGATGCATTAAAAGACTCCAGTGCAGACAAAGCACTACGCGAGTCACTAAAAATCACAAAAACGGATTGGAGGAGAGTAAAAATGATTTTAAGAGCATATAAAATTGCAGTCAGTTCTGTCGTATACACTGAAGTAATGCCAGGAAGGCTACCGCCCCTACTAAAGGAAGGGAAGACAACACCAAATCCTACAAACAAAACTAAAACCAAAAGGGACACTATGCGGGTTCGTTTCACGTGCCGTGTCCGGGGCAACATATGTACAAAGTTTAGTAGATATAACTTTATGCATATGGCAGAAATCCACCAATAAGTTTTGGGGTCCACCAGAACCCCCATTGGCCTTCTGCTTAACTTGGCAACCCCTGGTCCATGAAGGGTTAATATCTCTCTTGTAATACGAGTAAAATAAGAAATTACACACAAAAGTGTTCGAACCACTGAAAATTTGCATAAGTTATGATGCAATTATTAGGAAGGACAGTAAAATTATAATTTCAAGCCATAACATAATTACGAGATTTTGGTCGTCTTTTCAGTATTTTAGACAGTTCTAAGACACTACTTCTAGGGCATTTTCGTCGCAAATTGTTTTTTATTTTACCCTTGAAGATAACCTAACGTAACCTAACCTATTTGTATTTCAGAAGTAAAATACAAATAATTTGCAACAAAAGTGCCACAGAAGAAAAACATCTTAGAATTGTCTAAAACACCGAAAAAAAAAAAAAAAAAAAAAAGGATCAAAATATCGTAATTGTGTTTTTGGCTGAAACGATATTAGAAAGGGAAATACCTCTTCTATCAGGAGTGACAGGAAGTTGATCCAAAATTTTCTGAATAACCTCAGACATCACATGTTTCGTCAGTCTGAAACGATTTACAAACTCCTCCTCACTCATGGCAGTAAAAGGGTCCATCCGATCTGGGGAAAGGACAGGCTTAACATGATGTTCAAGTCACTGAGAGATAATAATACATATGGGTTAAGGACAAAACGGAATCTTCAAAATTTTCAGAAGAATCCAGTTTAAAGAAATTCAAAATACAGTACACAGAAAGAAAGACCTAAAAAATCAATACTTAGGTGTGAAATATTAAAGGTACACGAATGCTCAAAACCTTCATAAGAATATATTATTGAACATGAGAATGTAGAAAATAGTTAACACAAGAATAGAGTTAAAGCTCTAGGGAGCCTGTAAAATGTACAGATGAATGTACGGAGAAATTAATTGGAGGTATCCTCCATTATTACCTGGAATAATTCTAAGAATGGAATAATTCTAAGAATTTGCCGTGCAGCAATTCTCTTGGCTCCAATTTTGGCTTCAAGTTGATCTTGGTGATCCAAGTCATCCCAGATATTCATAATTCATTGGTGTCGATCCATCTGGGTAAATACCTGTAATAAAATTGGTGTGATAATTTATAGAAGAATAAAATCGGTACATTTATTCAAAGTTTACAAAATTATTTTTGGTAGTAAAAAATTGTTTTGTGGTGGTTACCCTAATCTTTTAATCAAGTATACATTTTTTGTTGTGCAAATTGTGCTTTTGATTGGCCTTAATGTTAGACACCTACAAAGAGCTACAAATCAACTGACATTAATTTGCTTTTCTACTTTAGCTGATTCTTCATAACAAATTTTTTTTTTTTTTTTTTTCATAATAATCATGGTGGCGCAACTGCCAGGGTCATATGCCGCCGTATAACAAAGAAGTAAAAAGCAAAAAACAAAAAACAGAGGATAAGCCACACAATCAAAAAGGAGAAATTCTAATTATCCTTAAGAAGTCCTGCCTCCTTCACAAACGAGAGGGTTGCCCCTCCCAAGACACAGGCATCCTCCCAAAGCACGGAGGAAAGATGATACACACCACCATCCGTTTGGTGGTCAGAGAGGAACCGACGCCGCAAATCCTCAAGACTAGGACACTCCACCAACAGGTGCCGAACAGTCAAGGGAACCAGACAGTCATCACAGAATGGAGGAGGAGCCCTCTCCATTAAAAAACCGTGAGAGAAACGGGTGTGGCCAATGCGGAGGCAGCACAAAGCAGTCTCCCATTGACGAGGGAAGCCCTGGTAACTGAATGAGCCCACCTTCTGGCGAATCGAGTGCAACTTATTGGCACCCACAGCATCCCAATGCTCCTGCCAACAGCACCAAACCCTGAAGGCAATAAAGGAGCGCATATCTGCAGCAGGCAGACGATACAGAGGGGACTGTGCAAAAGGGGGACGAGCCGCTGCCGCCTTGGCCAGCTGATCAGCTCGTTCATTCCCTGCCACTCCTACATGAGCTGGAACCCAACAGAAATCTACACGACGTCCACGACGCCCTAAAAGGAAAAGCCACTCTAAAATGGATAAAACCAGAGGATGAGAGGGATTAAAAGACTCCATTGCAGAAAGAGCACTTCGTGAGTCACTAAAAACAGTAAAAGCAGTGTGGGGGAGAGTGAAGAGAATCTGAAGGGCAAATAAAATAGCAGTCAGCTCAGCCGTAAAAACAGAAGCAGTCACAGGGAGGCTCCCACCTTGACAGAAGGTGGGAAACACCACACCAAAGCCCACACCCGCATCAGACTTAGATCCATCAGTATAAACTGGTATGGAGTCCCCATGAGAAGAGGCATGCTCTAAAAACAGAGAAAATAAAACCTGAGAAGGAAGGGAGGCCTTACTGGATGAGAAGAAATGACAAAATGTCACCCTGGGGAGAAGCCAGTAGCCCACCCTCGGGACACGGTGGGGAGTAATCGGCACAGAAGGAACAGAGAAGCTAGACATAATTGACTGCACCCTGAAACCAAAGGGCTTTGGAAAGGATGGCCGAGTGGCAAAAATAGGTGACCGAGAATCTTGAGAGACCTTGACAAAGGGCACAGAGTCTGGGAGACGAGATAAGCGATACCAACATCTCATCAAAAGGGAAGAACGGAGCAAGTCTAGAGGAAGGACACCAGCATCAGCCAACAAACTCGAAATCGGGGAAGATCGGAATGCCCCAATGGCGAGACGAACACCAGCATGATGTATGGAATCTAAAATACGAAGCCGGACTTCTGAGGCAGAGAAATAAACTTCACATCCATAATGAAGTTTGGATAAAATCAGAGACTGATGCAAGAGGAAGAGGGTCTTGCAATCAGCTCCCCAGTATGTGTGCGCTAAAACTTTCAAGAGACCCAATGCTCTGAGACACTCAGCTTTTACGTACCTCAAGTGAGGGACCCAAGTCAACCGGCTGTCAAAAATCAGCCCTAAAAACCGGGTTTCCTTTAAACACGAAATATGATGCCCATCTAAAAAAAGGTTTGGGTCAGGATGGACTCCACGAACGCGGCAAAAATGCATGGCAACAGTCTTCTTGAAGGAAAATCGAAAACCTCATTCATCAGCCCATCTAGAGACACGGTTGAGAGCCATCTGCATCCTCCTTTCTGCCATTGACATCCGTGAGGCAGTGACAGAGATTGATAAATCGTCAACATAGAGAGAGCCACGAACACCATCAGGGAGCACAGAAATAACGCTGTTAATTGCCACTGCGAAAAGGGTAACACTTAGTATGCTCCCTTGTGGCACACCATCCTCAAGGGGACGTGCATTCACTCCCGACTCGGACCCGAATAAAACGATTAGATAAAAACTCCCGGATAAAAGTGGGGAGTTGCCCACGGAGACCAAACTCATAAAGAGATTGCAATATACCATGACGCCAGGAAGTGTCGTATGCCTTCTCCAAATCAAAGAACACTGTGATATGATGCTGGTTAGTTGCAAAAGCCTGGCAGATGGAAGATTCTAAAGAAAGGAGAGCATCTGTGGTCGACTGCATCCTCCGAAACCCACACTGGACTGTAGACAAGTAACCACCCTTCTCTAAGTACCACACGAGCCGACTATTCACCATCTTTTTGAGGACCTTACAAAGGCAAGATGTCAGCGAGATAGGGCGATAATTAGTGGCCTGCAAGTGATCCTTACCCGGCTTAGGGATGGGGAGAACCACAGCAACACCCCATGAGGTCGGAAACCCACCATTGCACCAAATTCTGTTATACAGTGACAACAGAAAATGAAGGGCTGCATCAGGCAAGTGGTGTAAGAAGGCATATGGGACATCATCCAAGCCTGGAGACGAGTCACGACACTGCGACAATGCCGTCTGAAGTTCAGAAGCAGAAAAAGCAACATTATACGACTCCTCCGCAGTAGATGGAAAACTAATGCCCAAAGATTTCAGGTGCCGTCGGCGGCGTGCCGACGGGGATGAGGTGTCCTTCCTAGAGACATTAGCAAAATGAGCTGCAAATATCTCGGCAACAGACGAAGAATGAGCCACCACCACACCTGCACGAGATAAAACAGGAGGAGGGGGAACGGGAAATTTCCCTAAAATCTTCCTCACCCGTTTCCACACTTTTGTGAGAGGAGTCTGTGAAGAAATTGAAGAAACAAATGATGCCCAAGACTTCCTCCTAGCCTCCTTCATAATCCGCCGGGCATGAGCTCGGGCCCTCCTATATGCCGCTAAGTAACCAGGGTCACCTCGGTGACGACGAAGTCGGGAGAAAGCAGCACGTTTAGCCCGAACAGCAGAAGCACACTCATCAGTCCACCAGGGAACTGGACGGCAAGGAAAGTGACCAGCTGTTCTCGGAATACTCTGCAGTGCCGCCGAGTGTAGTAAGTCTGTGAAATACTCAACAGCAGCATCAGTGCTGACAAAATCCTCCACACATCAGTTTGGGGAACACAGCTCCTCAAACACTGGCCAGACAGCCCTATCCAAGCGCCAGCGGGGAAGACGACGCCGAGGCGCACTCTGTGTCGATCTTAATAAAATAGGGAAGTGGTCACTGCCATGTAAGTCCGGTAACACAGCCCATGTAAAATTCAGGGCTACCCCTGCAGAGCACAGAGACAAATCAATAGAAGTAAAAATACCCGTTTGACTATGGAAGTAAGTAACTTCACCAGAATTTAAAATGTACAGGTCCACATCCTCCACAATGGAGGCTAACATAGTACCTCTAGCATCAGCTGTGGAGCCACCCCACAGGGGATGATGACTGTTCATGTCGGCCAGCAAGAAATAGGGTGAGGGAAGTGCATGAATAAGATTTTCAAGATCAACCCTCTCAATAGTGGCACTAGGAGGGAGGTACAAAGAGCACACAGTATAACGACGGGGAAGGAAAATCTGGAGAGCAACAGCCTGCAGTGGAGCGTTAAGACTCACTGCTGTGAAAGGTATGTCACTGCGTACTAGAATAGCCACACCCCCACCATGACCCTGTCCAGGAAGAGGATCTGAATAAAAAACCTGGTAACCAGGTGGACTGGGAGGTGCAGCATCACCAACCATTGTCTCTTGTAGGCAAACACACACAGGTGAATACTCAGCCAGAAGCCAACGGAGTTCCTCCCAGTTGGCTCGTAAACCACGGCAGTTCCATTGAATAATATTAGCCATTAAAACTATTGAAATAAAAAGGGGCAGGGGAGAGGGACAAACAGAAAACCATAAAAAAATACTAAAAATATTAAAATGGAGGAACTATATACACAAAAGAACGGGTCACTTAGTGGAAACCACTGAGCGACCCTGGGAGACAATCTTCTTGGGAATGCGGATACGCCCACGAAGGGCCTTGTCACGGGCAGCAGCATGGCTAGAACGAGGGCCTGGGGTCTGCGAAGTGTTGGGAGACTTCACAGACACCCGTCGCTGCCCAGCAGGAGAGGAAGAGCTACTCCGAACCCTGCCCGGGGCCCCCAGTGAACCAAGAGGTCGAGCAGGAGGGATTGGGGTCCTGGCCTCCAAACATGGAGGGGGCAGGACAGGATCCTCAGAGGTAACCGGAGGAGGAACATCCGATACCCCGGAGGAAGAGGTGCCAGACTGACCTGACACCCCAGAAGCCCCCGAAGACCCAGAAGCAGGGTCCGAGGGTTGTTGCACAGATGGACTAACTACAGAGGATGTGGACTCCACGACCGACACCTTGCTTGGAGGATCTTCAAGACTCAAAGACTCTGAGGAACCACGATGACGCTTAGCGAATGAAGAATGTGCACCATGACTACCAGGGGATACCATAGATGTAGAGGTCGAGTCTTGAACTGTAGCGGCAACCGTCTCAAGTGCGGGAGATTGTTGCACTGGCATGGGATCAACAGAGGAAGGCATAGGAGCTGACACAACAGGAGGAACTCGAGTCTGCTGCTGGACAGGACGATGAGGACGGCTATGACCGGACAAAACTGACGCATAAGACACTCCATTACGGAAAACAGATGACATGGCTCTACTCCTGGCCTCAGAAAAGCTTATTTTATCACGATTACAGATGAGGAGGATCTCCTTCTCCAAGCAAAACCGGGCACAGTTTTTAGATGAAGCAGGATATGCCTCGCCACAGTGCAAACAACAAACAGGTCCAGGACAGTCCTGTCCTGCATGAGTGGATTCTCCACAACTGACACACACCACTGGGAGGCCTTGTTGCAAACGACGACAGACTCGCCCAACATGCCCGTACATCTGACAGTGGTAGCAGCGTTGTGGGTTTGGGACAAAGGGTTTGACCCTAAGGGACAACCAAGCCACCTTGATGGATGAAGGCAGAACAGTACAGTCGAACGTCAGCAACAAGGATGGAGTTGGGGTAAGTACACCATCAACCTTCTTCCGAAACCTCTCCACGTTAACAACCCTGTGGACCTGGAGTTCTTCAAGCAGTTTCTCTTCACTGTAGCGAAGTAAGTCTTTGGAGAAAACAACACCTCGACTATGATTGAAAAAAGCATGGGGGACACAAGTAAACAGCGCATCCGGGTCCTTACACTGGGCAGCCAGCCGGGAGCCCTCTTCAGGGGATGTAACCTCCACTAGTAGGCTACCATCCCCCTGAGGTGAAATCTTCGGCTCTCTCCCACAGATTGACGTAATGCGCCGATGAACAGTAAAAATATCCAAATTCCCAATAGGCTGACCATCCAAAGTACGAATGGTGTAGTACCTTGCAAAATCAACCCTCTCAAAGACACCCGGCAGGACCTCACGGGCATGTCCACTATATGTTGTTGTCTGTTGCCGGCTCTTTTTTGTAGTGGCCACTGACCGTAAACCACTGGAACCAGGTAGGTATGGTTCCAGGGTGGCAATATGGGCCTCACCAGCCAGAGGCACAGGAGGCGCACAGGAGGGAGATTGTAATGGATGGTCAGGGACGGAACCAGGGTCGTCAGCTGCAAAAAATTTATTCAAAGCCATATTCCAAAAAAACCACCTTCATTCCCCAACCCCTCCACCCACCATGGAGCCCAACAAGGGGAGGCCATATGCCAGGGAAAGCACCACTGGCGACCTCAGAGGTAGTGGGAAAGTATACGCAGGTAACCACCAAGGGACCCTGACAAGGGTGACTCCTGGACGATAGGAGCCACCAGGTCCCCCAGTGCCCGCTTCACCCTAAAGCCACTAGGTGACTAGCCTGGATGGCTAGCCAGTGACCAGCCGATTGACCTGGTCGGGCCCAACCAGGCCACCCATCTAGCCAGAATAAGGGACCAAAGAGGTGTATTGCTAGCTGCAGGGCGCACCATGCAGCATCGCTCAACCTCCAGGACTCCCGTCTCCCAGCATTACGGGACGCCACGCACGGCAAACACGTGGGGAGGCAACAGTCCCGCCCTAGATGGCAAATGGGCAGGGACTGACATCACCAGCAGGCCTCCTCTATCAGTGATGTAGGGGGTGCTTGGTCCACAAGGCCGACAAATGCCAAACCCTACAAAGGTAGGCTTGCCTCCCAAGTAGGTGGCACTGCCAACCATGCTTCAAGCCCCACCACCACGTCAAGGTGACCCCCTACAGTGGGGGCAAAGTTGATAAATCTGGTGAAATTGTTAGGATTGATTTGGTCTCAACTTATATCCATATAGGTTATGTTAGGTTACCTATCACCATAGTTGTCTTTTAGGCCAATTTTCCATGTTTTATTGCTAAAATAATATGCTAAATCTGATAAACAACGTCTCTGAATCAGTCCAAGGGTAGAAAACAGTTTTAAATAAGACTTGAGAGGGGGTCCAATGTGTTCTTAAATTATACCATGTGCTTACCTTTCTGAAGACAATAATGAAAAGTGGAATGGTGTAAAAGGCTGTTAGATAAAGTGCTCTTGGAAATAGGCTGTGAAGTTGCCTGGGTCATCACAGTATGAGACACAGGTAACTTGGGAATGGTAGAAGTCAACGACTAGAATGTGTGCAGCAGTTTGATCATAAACAGATAACACCAGTCCTTAAAAATCCATAAATAAAAATGGTGTCACACACAAAAAATTATAACAAGAGTTTAAACAAAAACTGCAAATGCATTTCCTGAATGTTACAGTAATAACTAGTCAGAGAATATGGTATCAGAATTAAAAAAAAAAAAAAAAAGATACAAAGATATTTGGGAGTAGGTGGGTGATGGTCCTGCTTCATGTTCCACTACGTTTTCCCCAAGACAGACCCATCCGCGCACCATAAGGGCCTAAATTTGGAGATGGGTAGGGGTTACAGGCGGGGAAAAAGAGAAGGGGAGGGGGAGTGCGAAAGTAGATTTACCAATATAACTTACCACTATAATCCACTGGATTTCACTACTGATCTTCATAGATCCTATTGCCTACATCCATTTCTGTATCTAATATAAATTTGTCTTATCTTCCCTTTAAAACATTTACCGAAATAGCACTCACAATATTTTCAGGTAGCTTATACCAATCACATACAATCCAATGCATGAAAGTGCCTTTTGTTTGTGATTTATTACATCTTTTAAAAATCTTTTTTGAGTAACCTCTTAGACTTGAGGTTTTAGCTAGAAACATGTTATTTGAGTCCAGTTTTTCAAGTCCTGTCATGATTTTAAGTGCTTCAATCATATCACCTCTCTTCTAGTTTCGAGGTTTGGTAGATTTAATCTTCTCAGTCTTTCTACATACTCCAGGGTTCTTAGATTTGGAAGGAGACGTGATGCTCTCCTTTGCACTTTTACTATTTTATTTATGTTTCTTCTCAGTTTGGGGGACCATACTTGTACAGCATTCACTAGATGTGGGTGCAAGTAGGTCTTGTAAATAGTAATGAATCCTTCTTCTCTCCAATTCTTGAAAGTTCTTTTTAATAGACCAAGATGCTGTTCACTTTCGACACAGTCTTAACTTTGTGGGCATCAGCCTTTAAGTCATCACTAAGTATACCTCTCAGAGCCTTTTCTTCTGTAACCTGCGTCAGCACATATTCCCCAGTATTATACTCTAGTTATATTTTGGATTGGTTCTTCCCACATGCATGGTCTTGCATTTTGAGTCACTGAAATCTAACAGTCAATTATTTGATGGAACCATTGTCTCATCTACATCTTCTTGCAATAACTGTTTTACTCTCACTGTTCCTACAGTGTTCTATAGGCTATTTTTGTGTCGTGTGCAAAAATTTTGCATTTGGAACTAAGATTCTTTGGGAGATCATTTATATATATATTAGGAACAGTATTGCCCCCAACACTGATCCCTGTGAGACTTCACGGGTCACTTCTGCCAGGTCAGACAGTTCTCCATTTACTCTAACTCTCTGTATTCTGTTATGTAAGAAATATTTTGTCCACCTCAAGATATTACCTCCAATTCCTGCTCCCTCTAACTTGTAAATTAGTCTTTTCTGTAGTTCAGTGTCGAAAGTCTTTTCAAGATCAAAGTAAATGACATCAAAAGGCTGATTTTCATCATGCTTATCTGTCCAATCACATAATGTTTCTAGTAAATTATTTAAACATGATCTGCCACTTCGAAAGGCATGCTGATTTTCACACAGTATATTTCTTTTTCCTACTGTACATAAGCTACAATTTTTTCTCTTAAAATTTCTTCAAATACTTTGCAAATTACGCATGTGTGGCTCACTGGTGTGTAAGTTCCTGCGTTGTGATCTATTTCCGATCTTGTGTGTAGGTGAAACAGTCACTTCCAACTCAGAAGTATGGTTGCGTTCTTAAGGAATGTTCATACAGAATAGTCAGTGGTTCACAAAATTCATTTGCAAGTTCCTTAAGTACCTTAGGGTGGATGTTGGCAGGTCCTGTGCTTCATACCACTTAATCTCTTAAGTTTGTTTTTTTGCTCCTGAAGATGACATAATGGGTTGTAATGGAGTACCAGGAGAAAACGATAATGGGAAACGACTGAAGGATGTGTCAGGAAAGGAGGTTGTGCATTTCTAACTTTTATTTCAAAGACAAATATGCACATAAATACACATGGTATAGAGGGAACAGGTATCGGGTTGAAAGGAGCCTGATTGATTATGTGCTTGTAGAGAGGTCGATGCTGGGAATGGTTGCTGATACGAGGGCCGTGAGAGGACGATGTCGAGGTCTGTCAGATCATATGATTGGGGTATGCAAGATTAAGCTGAGAGGAGTGAGGTGGATCAGAAGAAAGAGAAGCAGTCAGGGAGAGAGACTGCAAGTCGAGAAGCTGAGAGTCAAAGAAATGGCAGATGAATACATGACCAAAGTAGGGGAGGAGTTAAAATCAGTGAATTGGAATTTATTGGATCTGGACAGCCTGTGGAACGTATATAGAGATTGTTAGTTAGGAATGTTAAGCCGGTGTGTGGTGTGGCAAGAGTAACAACAAAGAAGAAATTTACGGCCTGGTGGAATCAAGAGGTTAAGAGAGCAGTGGAGGAGAAGAGGAAGAAGTGGCTAGAGTGGTTACACGACAGGGGTTCAATTGAAATAAGAACTGAATATATTGAGAGCAAGAAGCACGTAAAGAGACTAGTTAAGAGGAATAAGAAGGAGGTAAATGATGATTTAGGAAGAAAAATGAATGCAAATTACTTTGAAACTAGGAAGTTATTCTGGAAAGAGGTGCGGAAATGTAGAAGTGACAGCGGAAAGAAATGTGAAAGTGTGAGGGATGTAAGTGGTAGATTATTAACCCATGGCGATGAAGTATGGACCAGATGGAAAGTATTTCGAAAGCCTGATGAATGGGAATAGAGAGAGCAAAGCCGATGTAAACATGATAGGTTTTGGGGGTGTGCAGAGAAGGAATCCAGTGATAGGAAACGTGACACTCGCACATGTGAAGAACGCTGAGTTGATTGATTGATTGAAAATAATTAAAATCTGGCAGCGCAACTGCCAGGGTCATATGCCGCCGGATGACAAAGTAAAAGACATGGCAAAATAAAAAGTGCCTATTCAAAATAAAGTTAATATTTGTTAGTAGGAATAAAACACTAAAAAAAATAAAAGAATAGTTTATAAAATAACAATTACTTATAAAAGTGGAAGGAGGCCCTCCTCTTGAAGAAAACTAAAAACATCAGTAAAATAATTAGAGGCCTCACCAAGCATCGAGGACAAACAGTAGGCACCATCTGCCCCACCATGCCTATGAAGGAACCTCTGACGCAGGTCCCCCCAACTCGGACACTCGACCAGCAAGTGACGGACTGAAAGGGGAACAAGGCAGTCATCACAGTACGGTTGAATCTCACCACACATGAGGAACCCATGTGTAAGCCGAGAATGCCCAATGCGAAGCCTAGCAAGAGCCACCTCCAGTCTCCGAGACATAGAGGGAAGAACCCGTGGCACAACCACTCTCTGTAAGATTTCTTTTAGTTTATTGTTAGAAACACCATCCCAGTGTCTCTGCCAACACGTACGAATTGCGTACCGCAAGTAAGGTGTTACATCAGAAACAGGAAGTGGGTAGTCGGTTGGGGGCTGTTGAGAAGACGCAGCTTTAGTTAAAGTATCTGCCCTCTCATTGCCCACCACACCAACATATGCAGGAACCCAACTTCCGTGGCCACGACGGCCAAGAAGAAAAAGCCATTCTAAAATTGGTAAAACCGATGGCTGCGATGCATTAAAAGACTCCAGTGCAGACAAAGCACTACGCAAGTCACTAATAATCACAAAAACGGATTGGGGGAGAGTAAAAATGATTTTAAGGGCATATAAAATTGCAGTCAGTTCTGTTGTATACACTGAAGTAATGCCAGGAAGGCTACCGCCCCTACTAAAGGAAGGGAAGACAATACCAAATCCTACAAACAAAACTAAAACCAAAAGGGACACTACGCGGGTTCGTTTCACGTGCCGTGTCCGGGGCAACATATGTACAAAGTTTAGTAGATATAACTTTATGCATATGGCAGAAATCCACCAATAAGTTTTGGGGTCCACCGGAACCCCCATTGGCCTTCTGCTTAACTTGGCAACCCCTGGTCCATGAAGGGTTAATATCTCTCTTGTAATACGAGTAAAATAAGAAATTACACACAAAAGTGTTCGAACCACTGAAAATTTGCATAAGTTATGATGCAATTATTAGGAAGTACAGTAAAATTATAATTTCAAGCCATAACATAATTACGAGATTTTGGTCGTCTTTTCAGTATTTTAGACAGTTCTAAGACACTACTTCTAGGGCATTTTCGTCGCAAATTGTTTTTTATTTTACCCTTGAAGATAACCTAACGTAACCTAACCTATTTGTATTTCAGAAGTAAAATACAAATAATTTGCAACAAAAGTGCCACAGAAGAAAAACATCTTAGAATTGTCTAAAACACCGAAAAAAAAAAAAAACGGATCAAAATATCGTAATTGTGTTTTTGGCTGAAACGATATTAGAAAGGGAAATACCTCTTCTATCAGGAGTGACAGGAAGTTGATCCAAAATTTTCTGAATAACCTCAGACATCACATGTTTCGTCAGTCTGAAACGATTTACAAACTCCTCCTCACTCATGGCAGTAAAAGGGTCCATCCGATCTGGGGAAAGGACAGGCTTAACACGATGTTCAAGTCACTGAGAGATAATAATACATATGGGTTAAGGACAAAACGGAATCTTCAAAATTTTCAGAAGAATCCAGTTTAAAGAAATTCAAAATACAGTACACGGAAAGAAAGACCTAAAAAATCAATACTTAGGTGTGAAATATTAAAGGTACACGAATGCTCAAAACCTTCAAAAAAATTTATTATTGAACATGAGAATGTAGAAAATAGTTAACACAAGAATAGTTAAAGCTCTAGGGAGCCTGTAAAATGTACAGATGAATGTACGGAGAAATTAATTGGAGGTATCCTCCATTATTACCTGGAATAATTCTAAGAATGGAATAATTCAAAGAATTTGCCGTGTAGCAATTCTCTTGGCTCCAATTTTGGCTTCAAGTTGATCTTGGTGATCCAAGTCATCCCAGATATTCATAATTCATTGGTGTCGATCCATCTGGGTAAATACCTGTAATAAAATTGGTGTGATAATATATAGAAGAATAAAATCGGTACATTTATTCAAAATTTACACAATTATTTTTGGTAGTAAAAAATTGTTTTGTGGTGGTTACCCTAATCTTTTAAACAATTATACATTTTTTGTTGTGCAAATTGTGCTTTTGATTGGCCTTAATGTTAGACACCTACAAAGAGCTACAAATCAACTGACATTAATTTGCTTTTCTACTTTAGCTGATTCTTCATAGCAAAGTTGGTAAATCTGGTGAAATTGTTAGGATTGATTTGGTCTCAACTTATATCCATATAGGTTATGTTAGGTTACCTATCACCATAGTTGTCTTTTAGGCCAATTTTCCATGTTTTATTGCTAAAATAATATGCTAAATCTGATAAACAACGTCTCTGAATCAGTCCAAAGGTAGAAAACAGTTTTAAATAAGACTTGAGAGGGGGTCCAATGTGTTCTTAAATTATACCATGTGCTTACCTTTCTGAAGACAATAATGAAAAGTGGAATGGTGTAAAAGTCTGTTAGATAAAGTGCTCTTGGAAATAGGCTGTGAAGTTGCCTGGATCATCACAGTATGAGACACAGGTAACTTGGGAATGGTAGAAGTCAACGACTAGAATGTGTGCAGCAGTTTGATCATAAACAGATAACACCAGTCCTTAAAAATCCATAAATAAAAATGGTGTCACACACAAAAAATTATAACAAGAGTTTAAAAAAAACTGCAAATGCATTTCCTGAATGTTACAGTAATAACTAGTTAGAGAATATGGTATCAGAATAAAAAAAAAAAAAAAAAAAAAGATACAAAGATATTTGGGAGTAGGTGGGTGATGGTCCTGCTTCATGTTCCACTACGTTTTCCCCAAGACAGACCCATCCGCGCACCATAAGGGCCTAAATTTGGAGATGGGTAGGGGTTACAGGCGGGGAAAAAGAGAAGGGGAGGGGGAGTGTGAAAGTAGATTTACCAATATAACTTACCACTATAATCCACTGGATTTCACTACTGAACTTCATAGATCCTATTGCCTACATCCATTTCTGTATCTAATATAAATTTGTCTTATCTTCCCTTTAAAACATTTACCGAAATAGCACTCACAATATTTTCAGGTAGCTTATACCAATCACATACAATCCAATGGATGAAAGTGCCTTTTGTTTGTGATTTATTACATCTTTTAAAAATCTTTTTTGAGTAACCTCTTAGACTTGAGGTTTTAGCTAGAAACATGTTATTTGAGTCCAGTTTTCAATTCCTGTCATGATTTTTACCGCAAGTAAGGTGTTACATTAGAAACAGGAAGTGGGTAGTCGGTTGGGGGCTGTTGAGAAGATGCAGCCTTAGCTAAAGTATCTTCCCTCTCATTGCCCACCACACCAACATGTGCAGGAACCCAACAGAAGTCTACATGGTGGCCACGACGGCCAAGAAGAAAAAGCCATTCTAAAATTTATAGAACCAATGGCTGGGATGCATTAAAAGACTCCAGTGCAGACAAAGCACTACACGAGTCACTAAAAATCACAAAAACGGATTGGAGGAGAGTAAAAATGATTTTAAGAGCATATAAAATTGCAGTCAGTTCTGTCGTATACAATGAAGTAATGCCAGGAAGGCTACCGCCCCTACTAAAGGAAGAGAAGACACCACCAAATCCTACTCCAGTATCAGTCTTAGACCCGTCAGTGTAGACGGGGACAGAACCCTCATGAATGGAGGCATGTTCTAAAAAGAGAGAGAGGGACACCTGAGAGGGAAGTGAGCCCTTTTTTTCAACAACGGACCTACAGAATGTCACGCGAGGGAGTAGCCAAGAACCCACCCTTGGGATCCGATGTGGACAAATTGCCAGTCTCGGGACAGAGAGGGCTAGCATAACAGACCGGACCCTGTAACCAAATGGCTTTGGGAAATTAGGACTGGTGTCAAAAACAGAAGATCGGGAATCCTGGGAGACTTTGGCACAAGAAATTGAGTCTGGAATGCGGTGAAGACGATACCAACACCTCATCATTAGCAACTCGTCGCAAGTACAAGGGGAGTACACCAGCATCTACCAACAAACTTGGAATTGGGGATGATCTGAATGCCCCAGTTGCCAGACGTATACCAGCATGATGCACAGAATTTAACAACCGGAGGCAGGCATCTGTTGCAGAGGAGTAGACCTCACACCCATATTCAAGTTTAGGAAGAATAAGAGACCTATGCAAGAGGAGGAGGGTCTGACGGTCAGCACACCAAGAGGTATGAGCTAAAACCCTCAAAAGACTCAAAGCTTTAAGACAAGCCACCTTAACAGAACGAATATGAGGAACCCAGGTTAATCTTCTATCAAACAGAAGACCCAGAAACCGCGTCTCTTCCACACAGGATATTCTCCTACCATAGAGATACAAGTCAGGGTCTGGGTGAAACCCTCGAAGACGACAAAAATGCATAGCCACTGTCTTTGCTGAAGAAAAATGAAAACCGTGTGTTTCTGCCCAGTCAGAAATTCTATTGAGAGCCAGCTGCAACTTCCTCTCTATCAGAGACATTCTAGACGCGGTGAAGGAAATCGAGAGGTCATCGACATACAGTGATCCTCGTACAGCATCAGGAAGTACACTGATGACGCTGTTAATGGCTACAGCAAACAGAGTAACACTAAGGATACTCCCCTGTGGTACTCCATCTTCTAGTGGTCGGGCATTAGAAAGCACTCCTCCCACTCGCACCCTTAAAATTCGGTTAGATAAAAATTGTTTGAATAAAAATAGGCAAGTTTCCACGAAGACCAAACTCATGAAGAGAGAGTAAAATACCATGACACCAGGCAGTGTCATATGCCTTCTCCAGGTCAAAGAAGACCGTGATCTGGTGTTTGTTAGTGGAGAAAGCCTCACAGACAGAAGATTCCAAGGACAGCAGTGCATCAGAAGTAGATCGCATTGTTCGAAAACCAAACTGGGCAGGGGATAAGAAGTCACCTTTCTCCAAAAACTAAACAAGCCTAACATTGACCATCTTTTCCAGAACTTTACATATACATGACGTTAGAGAAATAGGCCGATAATTCGTTGCCTGTAGGTGGTCCTTATTTGGTTTGGGGATGGGGATAACCACAGCAACACCCCAGCTAGCTGCAAACTTCCCGGAACACCAGATCTTATTAAACAGAGAAAGTAAAAACAAAAGGGACTCATCAGACAGGTGACTTAAAAAGGCATAAGGAATATCATCATAACCAGGAGAAGAGTCATGGCACTGCGACAGAGCTGCCTGGAGTTCAGAGACTGAAAATGGAACATAGTAAGGCTCTCCCCCAACAGAGGTAAAACTGAGATCACGAGACTCTAGGCGCCGACGGTGGCAAGCTGAAGGCGTATCCGCATCCTTCTGTGACACACTGGCAAAGTGATCAGCAAGCAACTCTGCAACAGCAAAAGGATCAGCCACAGTTCCACCTGCTGCAGATAAAACGGGAGGCGAGGGGACAGTAAATTTCCCTGAAATTTTCCTTACCCGATTCCACACCTGGGTGATGGAAGTCCTCGAATTGATGGAAGAAACATAACCCTTCCAGGATGACGCCTGGCCTCCTTTAAAACCCGCCTCATATGAGCTCGTGCCCTCTGATATGCCATCAAATACTGAGGATCCCCACGGTGACGACAAAGTCGAGAGAAGGCGACTCGTTTGGATTTCACTGCGTAACTGCACTCAGAGTTCCACCAAGGAACCGGACGTGTAGGAAACTGACCCTTCGTTCATGGAATAGTTAAAAGGGCTGCTGAGTGCAACAAGTCAGTGAAATATGACACTGCCTCAGTAAGACAGCCAAACTCATTGACAGAAAGGGAAGTGGAACTTAATTCCCTGAAACGTGGCCAGTCAGCCTTATCCAGAAGCCAGCGAGGAAGATGTGGCTGAAGTCCACCTGCACTAGCAGTTAAAAGTAAGGGAAAATGGTCACTGCCATACAGGTCTGGCAACACATCCCAAGTAAAATCTAAAACTGCATCAGCTGAGCATAAAGACAAATCAATGGCAATAAAAGTTCCAGTCTGACTATGGCAATAAGTCATTTTATCAGCATTGAAAATGCCCAACCCCTCATCTTCCATTAAAGAGGCCAGCATGACACCCCAAGGGTTGGCCTCACTGTTTCCCCATAGTGGATGGTGTCCATTCATATCTCCCAGTAACAAAAAGGGAGAAGGAAGGCCACGAATAAGGCGTTCCAGATCGACCCTTTCAACAACAGCTCTGGGAGGTAGATAAAGACTGCAAACTGTATACTGCCGACGTAAAAACATCCGGACAGCGACAGCCTGCAGGGGAGTAGTGATGTCCATATGACTGTACGGAATATCCTGGCGAAGGAAGATAGCAGCACCTCCATGACGACCTTGACCCGGTACAGGATCTGAATAAAAGGCATGGTAACCAGAAGGACCAGAAGGAACAGCATCACCTACCATGGTCTCCTGGATGTACATGCACAGAGGAGTAAATTGAGAAACAAGATGACAAAGTTCCTCATAGTTAGCGCATAAACCCCGACAGTTCCACTGGATGAAAGAACCCATAATGGAGGAAGGATGACTAAGTGTGAGACTGTACACCTGACAAGCGAGAGGGTTTGGACTGATGCTTATGAAGGCCCTTCGCAGGGGCTTACCCAGCACCAGAAACCTGCACCCTCTGTCGAACATCCGTGGGTAAAAGAGAGGCTGAGGAAGTAAGTCTTACAACACTCCTTCTTTGAGTGGGCATACCAGTTTGTTTGGAAGGTGGCTTGGAGGCTGTTTTTGAAGGTGCAGGACGGCCAGTGCTCTTACCACAAGCCCCAGAAGTGGAAGTAGAGTCCACAGGACTCAAATCATTTGAGGAGGCCATCCTATCCTGCAGATCTGAAGCACCAACGAGCTGTCCAACAAAATCCCCAGGTGGGGATGGAACCGGAGGTGAACCTGCTGTTTCGGATGTCGCCTGGGTAGGTCCCTAAGCTTGCTGAGCAGAGGGAAGAGGAGAGGTATCGACAGAAGGGTCGACAACAGAGACCTTAGGTGGCTGGTCTTCATGCTCAGAGGACTCTGACGAACAACGGTGACATTTGCCAGGTACAGGTAGAGCCTTGGGCAGACTGGGTAAGACAGGAGAAGGAGTCTGGTCAACGTGGACATCAGTCATCACCACAGAAGTGTGCAAGTCATCAGCCACCGAAGTGGGGGCAGAAACAGTCACAGTAGGGGGTGCGCGAGGTTCATTTTCACAAACAGTATGAACGATAAGGACAGCATCCTGCAAAGCACTAGATGATGCAGTGGGCACTGGATTGGGTTGAGGCTGTCTCTGAGACATAGGGCTGTGTACTGGTATTCCAGAAAGGACAGAAGCATAAGTAACACCGGGCTGAAAGAAGTGAGTCTGGGCTCTCTTCTTAGCCTCAGGGAATGAAACCTTCTCAAGTGTTCGAATCGATAAAATCTCCTTTTCCAAGCAGTAGTGAGGACAGTTTTTGGAAGATACCGCATGAGGGCCCCCACAGTGATAGCATTTAAGGGGTCCTGGACAGTCATTGGCATGACTTGGTCTGCCACAGGAGGTACAGACACCAGGAAGGCCAGCCTGTGACTGGCGGCAAAATCGGCTAACATGTCCATACCCTTGGCAGTGAAAACAGCACTTTGGGGTTGGCACATACGGCTTCACATGAAGGAATAGCCATGCCAGTTTCACGGACCTAGGCAATGTCAATTGATTAAATGTCAAGAACAATGTTGGACTCGGATTCAAGATCCCATCTCTCTTTTTTTGAAGGCGTTCAACCTTCACCACACCAAACGACCGCAGCTCTTCCAACAATCGTTCCTCTGAGTATCGGAGGATGTCACGAGAGAAAATGACTCCCTTACACTGGTTGAAGGTTCCATGAGGAACACAGGTAACATCAGAACCAGCAACAGAGGTCAAGTTCATTAGCCGGGAGCTCTCCCCTGGGGTGGACACCTCAATGAGAATGCTTCCATCCCCCTGGGAAGAGATCTTGGGCTCTCTTCCACAAACTGACACTATGGCACGGTGCAGCTCAAAGATGTCAACATCTAGAACTGACCCTCCTATGGAGGATTTCAGAACCAGATACTTTGCATAAGAAGCCGGCACCAGTTCTTCTCCGTTCAACCCCAGAGCCGTACCTACCCGGCATGACCGCCTCCCAGTCCCATTTGAAAGCTGGGGCAAAGGAGGACATTCACCAGGGGCCTGGTAAGGCTCCAAGGTGGCAATAAGGGAGTCGCCAGGGACAGAGCCAGTCGTCAATGAAATTTTTTTTGGTGGCCATGTGCTTTAACAAAGTCTTCATTCCCCCACCCCTCCACCCACCATGGAGCCCAACAAGGGGAGGTCGTATGCCAGGGACAACACCACTGGCGACCCCAGAGGTAGCAGGAGAGTATACATGGGTAACCACTGGGGGACCTTGGCAAGGGTGACTCCAGGACGATAGGAGCCACCAGGCCCCCCAGTGCCCACTTGACCCTAGCCAACGCATGACCAGCCGATTGACCTGGTCGGGCCCAACCAGGCCACCCATCTAGCCAGAATAAGGGACCAAAGAGGTGTATTGCTAGATGCAGGGCGCACCGTGCAGCTTCACTCAACCTCCAGGACTCCTGTCTCCCAGCATTAGGGGATGCCACGCACGGCAAACACGTGGGGAGGCAACAGTCCTGTCCTAGATGGCAAGTGGGCAGGGACTAGCATTACCAGCAGGCCTCCTCCACCAGTGATGTAGGGGGTGCTTGGTCCGCGAGGCCGAGAAATACCGAACCCTACAAAGGTAGGCAGGCCTCCCGAGTAGCTGGCATTGCCAGCCACGCTTCAAGCCCCGCCACCACGTCAAGGTGGCCCCCCTCAGCGGGGAAAGAACGCTGAGAAAATGGGAAAACAACTGGGGGTTGATGAGGTGTATACAGAGATGATTAGGTGTAGTGGAGAGAGCAAAATGAAGTGCTTGTTGGAGATATGTAGGAAGGCATGGATGAGTGAAACGGTGCCAGCAGAGTGTAAAAAGGCTGTGATTGTACCCCTGTACAAAATTTAAAGTGAGCGAAGTGAGTGCAAGAATTATCAACTCATAAGCATATTCAGTGTCGCAGGAAAGGTATATGGAAGAAATATTATAGAGAAAGGAAGAGAGATACCAGATGTCCTGGTGAATGATGAACATGGTGGCTTTAGAAGTGGCAGAGGATGTGTGGATGAAATATCTGGAGTGGGGCAGATAGTGCAGAAGGCTTGTGAGAATGACCATAAAGAGTTTATGATGGATCTGGAAAAAGCATACGACAAAGTAGACAGAGAAGGATTGTGGAAAGTTTTGTGCATGTACGGCATAGATGGTAAGCTGCTAGGTGCCGTCAAGCGTTTTTACGATGGCAGTAAAGTATCTACAAGGGTAAATGGGCATCTGAGTGAATGGTTCATGATTGGTGTGGGCGTGCAACAAGGTTGTGTGATGTCCCCATGGTTGTTCAATATATGATGGCTGGGGTGATGAGCGAAGCAAAAACATAAGTAATGGAGAGGGGGATGGCGCTGGTAATGAATGATGATGGATGGAATATCTCAAATTTTTTGTATGCTGATGATGCAGTACAAATGCATTTTTTTTATGCAGGAAAGAAGGAACCAAAGACCAGGGGCTTGCAAACCGTTCCTGCCGAGAAGAGAACAAAAACAATACAAAAGAGCGCCAAATTCAAGATCCGTTCATTTCGAGATGCCTGGACACACTACGTTTGAAAGACTGGAGATCATAGAAAGTAGGAAATACAAACAGAGGGAGACAGTTCCAGAACTGACCTGTTGCATAAATGAAGGACTGGAAGTAACAGTTAATTCTTGCATTAGAGAGTTGGACAGAAAAGGGATGAGAGTTTGTTGCTAGACGAGTGCTAAGCACCCGTCGTAGAGGTGGAGGGATGCAAGCAGACAGTTCAGAGGAACAGTGACCATTGAAGTAGCGATAGAAAAGAGATAAAGATGCAACAGTTGACGAAGAAAGAGAGGTTGAATGGAGCCAGTAAGTGGAGGAGAGATGATGAGACAAAAAGTCTTTGACTCCAGCCTATTAAGAAAAGCTGCATGCGGGGATCCTCCCCACACATGAGAGTTGTACTCTACACAGGGGCGAATAAAACCCGTGTATAAAGTCAACAACTGTGCATGAAACCCCAAGATTTTCAAAGGTAATGCGGGATTGAGCTGGATATTATTAAATATTAGTGAGTATTCCTGTGGAAGATTCTGTCGAGTTGATAGGTGTAAAAACTGAGTTTTTGATGCATTAAAAACAACATTATTTTTACCCCAGTCAGAGATACGAGCCAAATCAGACATTAGGTGTGCCATAGCTTCATCCCTTGTTTGTTGAAGCAACTGCTGAGATGGACGTTTCGGGAACCAAATGGAAAGGTGATGGGTGGAATCATCTGCGGACGAGTGGATAGGGTCAGATGTACAGCTTAGAAGATCGTTGATGAATAAAATGAAGAGAGTTTGTGATAGGACAGAACTCTGAGGAACACCACTGTTGATAAATCTAGGAGAAGAACGATGGCCTTCTACCACAGCGGCTATAGAACGACCAAAAAGGAAGCTATAGATGTAGGCACAGATAGATAGAAACCGTAAGAGGGCAGTTTGCATATTAAAGATTTATGCCAGACTCGATCGAAAGCCTTTGAGATGTCAGGTACAATGGCAAAGCTTTCGCCAAAGTCCCTAAAGGAGGATGGCCAGGAGTTTGAAAGGTAGGTGAGAAGATCGCCAGTGGAGCGTCCCTGACGGAACCCATACTGACGATCAGAAAGCAGGTTGTGAAAGGAAAGATGCTTTTAAATTTTTCTGTTAAGAAATGATTCAAAAACTTTTGAGACATAGGATGTTAAAGCAATTGGACGATAGTTGGAGGTTTGGGAATGGTCATCCTTCTTTGGGACAGACTGAATGAGAGCAAACTTCCAGCAAGAAGGAAAGGTCCAAGTTGACAGACAAATTCGAAAGAGTTTACCTAGGCAGGGTGTAAGCACAGAAGCACAGTTCTTGAGGACGACAGGAGGGACTCCATCAGGCCTATGTGCCTTGGTAGTATCAAGGCCAGTGATGACAGAAAATACATCAGCTGAAGAAATATTAATGTCAGCCATGAGGAAGTCAGAGGGGGGAAGTGATGGAGGAACAGCACCAGAATTGTCTAAGGTGGAATTGGAGGAGAAAGTCTGAGCGAAGAGATCTGCTTCATCAGTAGAAGAAATAGCTACAGAGCCATCAGAATAGAAAAGAGAAGGGAAGGATGATGAGGTAAAGTTGTTATAAAGGTTTTTGGCAAGGGGCCAGAAGGAGCGGGAAGAATTCGAGTTGGAGAGTTGAGAGCATTTAGTACGGATGAAATTATATTTAGTAGAGTGAAGAACAGACTTAACACGATTTGGGGCAGAAACATAAACAAGATGTGATTCAGGGATGGGTTGGCTTTGGTACCTTTTATAGGCCCTCTCCTTGTTGTGGACAGCATTAGAACAAGCGTGATTAAACCAAGGCTTTCTTGCAACAGTGAAAGGATATGTGAAGGGAATCTATGCTTCCTTGCCCGAGAGAATAACCTCCATAATGCGCAATGCACACTCAGATGGCTCCCGGCCATGGAAGCAATAATCATTCCAGGGGATATAAAAAAAAGTACTGCCTGAGGGCCTCCCAATTCGCAGCTCCAAAATGCCACAGTCGACGTTTCTTTGGAGGGTCCACAGGCCATACCGGAGCGATAGAACAGGTCAAAGTAATAAGGTTGTGATCGGAGGAGCCCAACGGAGAGGAAAGATTATCAGTGTAAACAGAAGGATTAGTTGTAAGGAAGAATGTTGGAGCTCACTTCAAGGTGGTTAGGGATACGGGTAGGGTGCTGTACAAGCTGCTCTAGGTCATTAAGGATAGAAAAGATGTAGGCTTATTCACCAAGTGGATCAGTGAAAGGAGAGCAAAGGTGATGGTGAACATTAAAATCTCGTCGAATGAAGATTTCAGAGAAAGTAGAAATGGATAGAATGTGTTCCACTGTAGAAGTAAGATAGTCGAAAAATTTTCATAGTCAGTAGAATTAGGAGATAAGTAAACAGCACAGATATATTTAGTCACAGAATGACGAGAAAGCCGATGCCAGAGAGTAGAGAATTCAGAAGAATCAACTTCAAGAACACAAGAGCAAGATCAGTCGCTGCGTACATATACACAACAGCCATCTTTGGTTTTGAAATGAATATAGAGAAAGTAGGAGGAACCAGAAAAGGGTTTACTGTCAGTTGCCATAGACAGCTGAGTCTCTGTCAGGAAGAGAAGGTGAGGTTTAGAGGAGGAGAGGTGATGTTCGACAGAAAGTTGGAGGAAAGGCCGTGAATGCTGCAGAAATGAAGAAGTGAGTCAGACAGTGGTTCCAGGCATCTCTCTGAGTCGTCGCAGGGAGACGGGAAGATATTGGGAGAATTTATGGTCCCCTCCCCCCTGGGGATCCCGAGCCTGATTTAATAACGCCATTTTCTTTTTTTTAATTTTGAAAAGGAAGTGTAATGTGTAGTGTGCATGTAGTTTGGTGTTGACAGAGAAACTTGTATTGGAGAGCATGCTGGCCTACTCTCTGTGTTACTGAAATACTGAAAAAGTTCAGCAAAGGAGGGGTGGTCAGGGAATAGTCTCGAGGGCTGATGAAACGGGAGCACCAGCTCTCCCTGTCATCAGCTTTCCATGCACCTTGGGAGTACTGTCCTGCTCGACTGGTGCTACAGTCTACTCCTCATACGGGACAAGACCGTGGTAGACTAGTGCAGATTTTTGCTGACGTCTGTGGGTGTCGTGCCTTGATAGTAAATGTGGAAAAGAGTACAGTGATGGTTATAGAGAGAGAAGGTGACTCCCAGTTTCATGTTACAGTGAATGGAGAGAGACTGGAATCGGTGAGAGAGTTCAAACACCTGGGTACAGTGATAGAAAAGAGAAGATAATTTGCAAAAGAAGTGGAAAGTAGAGTGACACAAGGAAGGAAAGTAGCTGGTACAATGAAAGCCTTGATAAGAAACAGAGGCTTGAGTTTTGCTGCTGTACGAGATTTACATGAAGGAGTGTTAGTGCCAACTTTAACATATGATGTGAGACTGTGGTGTGGCATGAAAATGAAAAGTCAAGAGTGAGAGCAG
The DNA here is from genome assembly GCF_032717465.1 of Coenobita brevimanus. Lineage (NCBI taxonomy): Eukaryota > Metazoa > Arthropoda > Malacostraca > Decapoda > Coenobitidae > Coenobita > Coenobita brevimanus. Next base: position 31,731,109 of record NC_137003.1, read on the forward strand.
TGGAGATGGGACTGCAGAGGAATATATGTGGAATACAGAGAGTGCATAGGATACGAAATAATGTGATTCGTGAAAGATGTGCAGTGAGGAAATCTGTGGACATCAGAATCGGAGAGAGTGTACTGAGATGGTATTGTCATGTGGAGAGAATGGATAAAAACAGAGTTGTGAAAAAAGTATGTGTGAGTGAATTTGAAGGAGGGAGGAGGCGAAGTAGGCCAAGGAGAAGGTGGAGGGATATGATGGATGAGTGTGTGAGGAAGAGAGGCAGTCGGTGAGGCTAAGGGACTGACAAAAGATCAAGCTGGCTGGATGAATACTGTGAGGAGAAACGCATGATCAGGCACCCCTTTTGAACGTGACAGCGTCCAGACTGACTCTATCGGATACGTTTATGTGAAGCTACAGAACATGATGAATGTTTTTGGCGTATCAAAGAGCCAGGCTTCCGGGAGCTTGAGCAGTGAGTGAATGGAAGCGTTGCCCATTGGATTGGGCAGATTTGGGCTGTCTGGACATTGTTACTCCTCACCCTGCCCTAGGGTGGGAAAGGAGGTTCGAATGATGATGATGAAGTTTGCTTTTCACTAGAGACTTCTCAGCACAGGTAGCTGTTAAATCTTCTTCACGTTGTCTGTCACTGGAGTCAAAGGCATCCTGTACTTCACTGAAATAATTTAGACAAATGAAATCATTTAGCATTATTTCAGTTTGGTCATCCTCTTGAGTAAAAACTGATTTAAGAAACTCTTCAGCTCATTTGTTATATCCTTGTTACTGGTCGTTTCTGTGTTGTCACGTTTTGTTACTCTTCTTACGTGGTCTGTGTTTCTTTTACTACTGTTTACGTATTTATACAGCGCTTTTGAATTTCTTTTCACTTCCTGAAACAGATTCCTCAGAACCTTTGTGCATGTATTCCTTTTCTTAATATATTCTTTGTAATTCAGTTTAGATTTGACTTTTTGGTAACGTTTCCAAGCAAAGTGGTTTTTCCTGGCTGCTCCTTTGGCATGCTTGTAGAACCATAGCTGTTTTTCCTTCTTTTTTTTTATCATTTCTGCAATCGGGTACAAGTGAGTTTATTCCTTGTATTATTTTCCCTTCAATCAATTTACTCATTTGTTGCACATCTTTTCCTCATAACTCCTCCGTCAGGAAAGAAAAAGTGAAAGTAACAAAGAGAGAGAGAGAGAGAGAGAGAGAGAGAGAGAGAGAGAGAGAGATTGAATAGGAAAACTAGTGCCAGGCAGCAAAGGCCATATGGCACTAAAGAAGAAATCATTGATATCGGTCAGGTAAAGCAATCATATGGAGGAAAGCATACGGATACGTGACAAAAACGATATGAGAGCGGTAACCGAAACGTGGGTGGATTCACTTAGAAGATCAGCAAATGAATGTGGATGGTGTAAGTTATCAAGGAAAGGGAAAGCACGGTGACGCTCAGCAGAGTATCGAGGGCAGTCCAGTAGGAGATGCTCTACAGTAAGTAGAACCTGACAGTAGGAGCAAAGAGGAGGTACTCCACCAGCCATCAAATAGCCATGTGTAAGACGGGTATGGCCTAAACGCAAACGAGCTAACGCTGTCTCCCACCGTCTGTTAGGATAGGAGGAAAATGACCAAGGCGAAACAGTGGGCTTAATGGAACGCAGCTTATTATTAGTAATATGGGACCACTCCAGTTGCCATCGACGCTTAAGCGACAAAGAGAGAGATGGAAAAAAAGTCACCTACTGAGAGACAGCTGGAGGATAATGTGTTAAATGCTGCTGACCTGGCCAAAAAATCCACCTGTTCATTTCCTGCAATACCAACATGGCTCGGAACCCTACAAAAGGTGACTACTTTCTTCCTGGTAGCAATCCTGTACAACCACTCCTGAATTTTAAGAACAAGTTGGTTGACTGCGGGAATGGTCTGGAGGCTAAAAAGGGCACTAAGGGAGTCCGTGAATACAACAAAAGATGAGATCTGTTAAGAAAAAATATATCGAACAGCAATCAAAAGAGCAAATAATTCTGCACTGAAAATACTAGCAGCATCAGGGAGACGGGATTGATATGAACTATTGGGAAACAAAACTGCAAAACTTGTGCCACCAGAGGATTTCGAGCCGTCTGTATAAATGGGTGTGGCTGACAAATGACAAGACAAATGGTGATAGAAGAGAGATCGTAGGTGAGACGGGGAGGTAGAGGATTTAGTTGCAGAGAGAACAGAGGAACATATACTTGGGGGTTGAATAAGCCACGGAGGAAAGGAACAAAGGTGATATGGAAAAACGCGAGGAAAAGGAAGAGATAAAGAGCGGGACAAATCATCTACTCTATGTAAAAAGGAGTACCGTTGGTAGAAAGTGTCCGGGATGGATTGGATGGAACAGATGTAGAAAGAAAACCGGACGAGGAATGTTGATTAAGTCTGTAATAATAACGAAGGGTCAGTTCATCACGACGATGCAATAAGGAGGGCAAACCAGACTCAGCATACAAGCTCTGAACAGGAATGGGACGGAATGCCCCTAAAGCAAGACGAATGCCTTCATGATGGATTGCATCCAACCTGCGAAGAGTGGCAGGGGATGCAGAGGCATAGACTTGAGAACCATAATCAAGAACAGAAATAACTACGGCGTTATGTAAACATAGGAGTAGTGTGCGATCAGAGCCCCTGCTGAGATGACTCAGTGTCCGTAGGAGTTGAAGTTGTCGAAAGGCAGATGTTTTCACGGTAGCTATATGTGAAGACCAAGTCAACCGAGAGTCAAAAGCAAACCCAAGAATGCAGCAGTAGGATGATATGGAAGAAGGGTGTCATATAGATAGAGTGATGGCTGTGGAATAACACGCCGTCTGGAAAACATCATAGCTCGTGATTTAGATGGCGAAAAGCGGAATCCATGAGAAGTTGCCCAAGTCAACACAACACTCACAGCTGACTGCATACATTGACCAAGACGAGAAGGGTCAGCATCAGCAAGGTAAATTGCTAAATCATCTACATATAGGGAAGCATGGACTCTAGGAGGAAGAGAAGAGACAATACCATTTATTGCAACAAGGAACAAAGTCGTACTCAGAACACACCCCTGTGGAACGCCCTCCACATGTGGAAAGGTGGCTGATAAACTGCCAGAAACACGCACCCGAAAGGTTCGAGCTTTCAAAAAATTGTCGAGAAAAACACCCATATTACCAACTACTCCAAAATGGACTAAAGTACAGAGAATATGATGCTTCCACGAAGTGTCGTATGCTTTCTCAAGATCAAAAAAGACACCGAGTACTGATTGCATACAACGAAAAGCCTGACGGATATAAGACTCTAGTTTCACTAAGGGATCTAAAGTACTACTCCCCTTACGAAACCCATATTGAAAATCGGAAAGGAGATTCTTAGATTCTAAATACCACATCAAACGAGCATTGACCATCCGTTCCAGTAACTAACTGACAAGATCAATAGGTCTGTAATCCTGTGGAGAGTGACCGGTCCTACCAGGTTTTAAAAAGGGAAGCAAATATGCCGTGCACCAGGCGTCAGGGAACTCACCATCTGTCCAGATTGTATTATAAAGTGACAGGAGAAAGGATAATGCTGGTCGGGGTAGGTGTTTTATCATTTAGTAATGAATACCATCGGGTCCCTCACAAGTGTTGCCACAAGACTGGATCCCAGACAGAAGCTCGGACATAGAAAATGGGACATTATATGACTCTGCAGATGATAGAGTAAAACGCACTGGGGTACGTTCAACCTCGTGTTTATAATGATGGAACTCCCAAGAGAGATGGACTCCCTTGCTGATCTCACTGATATGGTCTACCAGTATATTTGCAACCCTAGAAGGATCAGCAACAGACTCACCATCGAGATGAAGTACTGGAGCTGGTAGGGGAGAGTATTTGCCTGAAATTTTGTGAATATGATTCACAGGACAGTAACCGGCGTGGAAGACGTGACACTGGACACATAAGACGACCAACTTGCCTTTCTGGCAGCCTTTATTGTCCTACACAAAATGGCACCAGCCCGTTTAAATGGAAGGAAGGCAGATTGGCAGCCTGGATTATGCATTCTTCGTCGGTACGTTCTCCATCGAGCCCTTCGATCCGAAGGCCTCTAGTACAATCAGGGGACCACCATAGAACGCATTTGGACGCAAAGGGGCGTGTAGTCTGGGGAATGGATTCCAATGAGGCGGCCAGCACCAAGTCAGTAAAATAGGCAACTATATCATTCACGCTTGGGGCGGAAGAGGGGACTAAAAGTGAGTGGAAGAATGAAGAGAACTCATCTCATTTCGCACGGTCAAAACGCCAGCACGGGGGATGAAGAACAGGTGAATAGGATGAACTAGTGAGTAATATGGGAAAGTGATCGCTAACTAAACAGGTATCCAGTACAGACCAGGTAAAATCTAAAGACAGATGGTGAGCAAAGAGAAATATCAAGACAAGAAAATGTATGAGTGCGAGGATCATGATGTGTAAATGAGCCAGAATTAAGAATGTGGAGATCGTGATTAGATTGAAAAAAATCAAGTAGGCGGCCTCTAGTAGAAATGGCATTATCACCCCATAAGGGATGCCTGTAATTTAAGTAGCCCAGTAGCAATATAGGCGGAGGCACAAGTGATAAAAGACGTGAAAGCTCGGGGAAATCTATGGGGAAGGAAGGTGACAAATAGAGTGAAATAATAGTAATCCAGCGATGGAAGAAAACCCTCACTATAGTGCACTGAAGTGACGAAGAAACTGAAGAAGGTTCATGGGGGACTGTACTGTGAATGAGGATCGATGATTCAGAAATTGAAGAAGGTGTAATAATGAAAACAACCTGGGATTTGAGCAGGGGGGATGGAAAGACGGGTTTCTTGGAGACACACAACCAATGGGCAATACTTGGCAAGGAGGCATCTAAGTTCAAAGCGATTCATATTAAAACTTCGAATGTTCCACTGAAGTACGGAAGCCATAATACTAACAGATAAAATAAAATAAAATCCAATAAAACAAATATAAAAGCACTAAAAAATAAAGGTAAAACCAAGGACATCAGAAACTAATTGTGGAACACAATAACCAGAGAGGGGCAATCACAATTCGCGACAGGATAGTATGGGGGAAGGAACAGAAGTGGGGGAGGGCAAAATGACTGGAGGAGCGTCATTGGGAAGAACAGAAAGGGAGGGAGTTATCGACAGATTAGGGGAGGGAGGAACAGGAGTAGGTGGTAGGGGATCTGGCACTGGATGTACCTCCACACATGTCTGCATGACCCATGGAGAACACCCCGAAACAACTGGTGTTGAGGGGAGACAAATTTCGAGTAGAATTCTGACAGATGGTATCCCCATACTAGACTTGGTGGGTCGAGAAACACACGCAGGCGGCGAACACTGCCGTTTCAGACTGTTTAGAGAGGGAGGTGTTGTTGTCCGGGAAAAACCAGGTCGCAAGCGAAGGGCAAAGGACGAGGATGAGGTAGGGTGAAAATGAGGGATTCGAGTAGTGCCAGAACGGTGGTTGGAAGGCTGTTTACTGGAGTATGAAGCAGGGGAAGGGGGGACATGACAGGGAGGGCGGAGAGATTGTTTCGGTGGAACAAAGAAGGATCGACTGAAAGTGGCAGGCTGAGCGTGAACTCCGTTGGTGGCCATAGGCAATTGGCCATCTGTAGACAAAGTCAGTGAGGTAGAAGATGGACAATTCTGGGCAACGGGCGAAGGGGTCGAGGGGACAGTTGTGGCGACAGAGGAAGTCAGTGCTGGTACATGTGAAGCTGTACTAGGAGCAGGGGTCGAGGAGCAGGTAGGGGTCCTGACCGACCAACGGATATGGCCTGCATACGTGGAACAGTCATCAAATCCCATACTTCGGACAATCTGGCGGGCCTCCCTAAGTGACATTGGATCACGGGCACGAGTACAAGAAACCTCGCACTAAAATAGGTATGTGGGACAAGAACGTATGTAGGCGGGATGGCCACCTCCACAATTGGGACAACGACATGCAGCAGCAGGGCAGTCTGCTTCGGCATGATCAGGCTGAGCACAACTGGGGCAAACAGCCACGGAGCGACACCACTTACTGGGATGGCCATAGCGCCAACATGATCGGCACTGTCGAGGAGAATCAATATACTCTCTCACTGATAACTGAATGCCACCAATAATCACATAGTCAGGGAGAGATCGTGAATCAAACGTGACCTTAGCTATATTAACTGGACGTATATGGTTTCCTCTCGGTGGAATGGTGTAACATAGGACAGACTGAACATCATGCCCCAACTCCTGAAGGGCAGCTTGGATATGTGACGAACAGTCAGAAAATTCCCTGTCACCTAATCGTACATATGAGGGAACAGCGACAGTACCAACAACAGAATTTAGGCGTAAATCCCTGGAAGCCGGAATGGGAGCACCAGTGTTATCTAATAAGGTAGTCATGGCATCAGCTTGGGCTTTATTCTGAAAAGTAACTATGCGAGACCCATCACGTAGGGAACGAAATGTCACATCCTTCCCAACATGACAGAGTAAAAGTAGATGGAACTCCAAATCATCTGAGGCTAGAGGAGCATGAGGGGGAATGGTGAAATATTTGGTCCAGTTCTGGGGATCAAATAACGAAGATGAAAATGAATGACTGGTTTTAGATAAAATGGAAGGACGAATGCGTGAGGAAAAAACAGTAGCAGTGGACTTAGGGTGGTGGAGACTAATTGAAACAGAGGAGCTCGGTGTCGAGGCAGAGAAGGGTTCGTAAGGTTGTAGAGTAGCAATGTTGGAAGGCTTGGATACAGGGGCAGCAACTGAGACAGCGACGGCGGGTGTAGTATGGTAGTCGGTAGGCATAGTTGATGTAGTTGGTAAGTGTTCATCAAGAGAAGTGTCCATAAGCGGTTCAGAGGTCATCAACAATTAGGCATGGGAGGTAGTGGTAAGAGGGCCCCTCCCGAAGCCCCTGCATTCTCTGCTTCGAATGCCAAAATGAGGTCTGACTACGAGAGGCAGGCAGAGACGTCCGCACCTCGCCAAGGCTCAGTGTGGACTGCGAGAGAGAGAGAGAGAGAGAGAGAGAGAGAGAGAGAGAGAAATGAATTCCCCGAGCTAGGCAACTAAGGCCATATAGCCCCGCTGGGTTACTGGAGGACGCTACCCCTCCCGGCGACGGTAGCCCAGGCGAGAGAGAGAGAGAGAGAGACGGTGGGGGGAGGGAGAAAACAAGCACTACAGCCCAGAGTCGTATAGGGCACAATAATGTGGATTACACTGTTTGTGAATGTTGTGCTCAATTTAAGCCTGCAGTTAAATAATAAAGTATTGTTAGCATCCAAATCTTGGCCGTTGACAGCGTGTGCGATAATAGTTAAGCCATAATTTACTGGACATGAGAAAATTTGTGGCTAAGCACTAACTGACAAGTGGTGGATGAAGGTGGGGGAGTTGGGGGTTGAAGGTGGAGTAGAGCTGGTTCCGATCCCACTCTTCCCTCTCCCCAGGGTACAGGGGAGAAGGCAGGGATAACCCCGGAGGAAGAATTAGTGCGTGTGAATGTACCAACTTACGTATGCACGTGTGTATGTAACCTCTTATGTATATATTTTTGTAAATGTGTATGTACCCTCCTATGTACACTCGCGACCCAAAGGAAGTATCCAGGCCTTGTCGATGCCGTGGCCAGGAAACCAAGAATGGTCTGGGGTTCGGACACAGCTTCAAACCCCCTCCTCTCCTTCCTCCATCCAGTCCCAGCTACAACCACTTTCCTTGATCTTTTGATCTAGAGGTAGCTCACTCCTTTGCTTCGCGGTAAGAAACACACACACACACACACACACACACACACACACACACACACACACACACACACACACACACACACACACACACACACACACACACACACACACACACACACACACACACACACACACACACACACACACACACACACACACACACACACACACACACACACACACACACACACACACACACACACACACACACACACACACACACACACACACACACACACACACACACACACACACACACACACACACACACACACACACACACACACACACACACACACACACACACACACACACACACACACACACACACACACACACACACACACACACACACACACACACACACACACACACACACACACACACACACACACACACACACACACACACACACACACACACACACACACACACACACACACACACACACACACACACACACACACACACACACACACACACACACACACACACACACACACACACACACACACACACACACACACACACACACACACACACACACACACACACACACACACACACACACACACACACACACACACACACACACACACACACACACACACACACACACACACACACACACACACACACACACACACACACACACACACACACACACACACACACACACACACACACACACACACACACACACACACACACACACACACACACACACACACACACACACACACACACACACACACACACACACACACACACACACACACACACACACACACACACACACACACACAGAAATGTGTGATAAAGTAAGGAAAGAAGACAGGTCATTACTTGCTTGACTAAAGTCTGTTAAATAATAACACCCACTCTCTCTTCGAGAACGTGGGTGTAATTAATGTAATTCAGTAAGTAAGAATATCTCTGTAAAGGGTGAGGCGTGTTCATTTCTAAACCTAATAAACCTATCAGCCAGTAGCAAGAATAAAATAGCAGTTTACTTCATGAATGAACTATTTGGAGAGTGTTTGTTTGTTAGTATGTCTTCATATGCTTTAAGTATTTGTGTCCGGGAGAGCCGTATTTTCAGGCGAATAAAATCATCTGGCAGTAATAATATTCCAATACCAATTAATGTAAACTGATAATTCCAGTTCATGTGAACTGATAATTCGGAAACTGTCTGCCCCACCTTCATTCTGTTTGTTTTACCTGCTTCTTTGTCTTTCCCGTCTTCATCTTCAGAATGAGTTTCTTCTCATTATACTGAATAAAATCGTCTGTTTTTAGCAGAAGTGAAATAACAATCAAATTGAAATAATGAATGAGAGACTATCTGTTTGTCTATCACCTTGTCCGTCTGCCCAATTGCCTATCATGTTTTCCTCTACAAGAGGGGTCTGTTATCACTTAATTTGAATTATGTCGTCTGGTGAAATTAAGAATATAATATAATAAGTCAGCGTGAATCGATAATCCAGAATCTGTGTCTTCCTGTTTGTCTGACTGTCTTATTTAGGAGGCGATTTCTTTCCGAAGATGGATGTAATCGTTTGTCTTTAGCAAGAATACAATAACAATGATTCTTAATCTCAAATTGCGTGTGTCTGTGTCTTTCCTTTTCCTTGCGGGAATAGTTAATATTCAACCTGGCTTACTAAATGTGTTTATTGATATTAAGAATAAACTAAGTACACTGACTAATCACTCTTAAGGCATATGACGGTCTTTCCGTCAGTTTTTCTGTCTATTTCTCTGACGATGACGTCTGTTCAACAACATGATTCCCTGTCAGACAGAATTCCAAGGAAGCTTGAATGTTAAGAATGTCCGCGCGCACACTCATGCACGCACACGCACACTCAGAGAAGCAACACTCACGCACGCACCAGTGCACACTCTGTGTGTGTGTGTGTGTGTGTGTGTGTGTGTGTGTGTGTGTTCAAAACAGTACGCTTAACGCACTAGGCCCGGGATGGCCGTTGTTAACGTTTTGGTTTACTGTTAACTATATAACCATTAATATTTTGCTGCAGCGTGTTGGTAGATAAGTATGATATCCTCTTACATACCCTAGAGTTTTATGTTTGTGTATTAGCAGTGTGAGCAAGAGTGTTAACTATGAGGTCAGCTTGAGATGTAACTGCCAGTTAAGAATGGCGGGTGGGGGTTGCGTTTGGGGAGGGGTATGGCGGAGGGTTGGGAGCTGGGGAAGAGGCGGGTGGAGCTCTTTTCGTCCCCTCCTCCCCTCTACCCTCGGTATACAGGTTTGGGAAGGGGCATCCCTGTGCAGAAATTAGTGCTCGTGAGTGCAATGCGTATGGAAAAATTCCGACTGCACAGCAACATAATAAACGAGCGAAATGCAAAAAGAAATGAGCGTTATATTGGCTGAGTATGTAAAATATTGTAATGTTTTGCTTAACATTCACACTTGCTTGAAATTCTGTCTGGCAAAAAACCATGTGGCTGGACAGAAGTCATCTTCAGAGGGATGGACAGGGAGACGGAAGAAATGACGGAAAGACAGGCATATGCCTTGGAAAAAGTCAACATTGTTATTTTATTCTCAGTATCAACAAACACATTGTGTAAGCCAAGATGAAAACGAGTACAGTATAAACTATTACGGCAAGGAAAATGAATTACACAGACAGACACGCCCATTGAGATTTGGGATGTGTGCTATTTTATTCTTGCTAAAGACAGACGATTACATCCATCTTCGGAAGGAAATTACCTCCAAATTAAGATAAACAGACAAACAAACTGATAGAGACACTCTGGATTATTGATTCATGTTGACTTATTTCATTCTTGTTTGCACTAGATGGCATGATTCAGATTATGTGCTAACAGACCCCTCCCGTAGAGGAAGATGTGATAGACACTGGGATAGACGGACAGAGGGAAAGACAAGCAGACGGTTTCTCAGTTATCATTTCACATTGATTGTTATTTCACTCCTGCTAAAGGCGGACGATTTTATTGAGCATAAACGAGAGTGAAGTCTTTCAACAGATGAAGACGTGAAAGACAAAGAGGTAGAATAAACAGGATGAAAGTGCGGCAGACAATTTCCAAAAGATTACTTCACATTAACTGGAATTATCAGTTCATATCAACTGATAATGCATTATTGTAACTGCCAGATGAGTTTATTTAGCTTAATGAAAATACGATTCTCCTGATTAGGAAGACGTAAAACATATGCAGAATTACTGCATAACAGACAGACACTTTCCAAACACCATAGTTCATTCATGAAGTAAACTGCTATTTTTTTCCTGCTACTGGCTGTCAGTTTTATTTAGCTTAGGGTAGATCACGCCTCACCCGTGTCGCTGATGTTTCTGCTACTGAATTACATTAATTGCACTGACGCCCTAGAACACAAAGCGGGTGTTATTTATTGCAGGACTGAGTCATTCTCTCTCTCTCTCTCTCTCTCTCTCTCTCTCTCTCTCTCTCTCTCTCTCTCTCTCTCTCCTGTGTGTGTGCTACAAACCGCGATGCAAAGGAGTGAGCTACCTCCCGATCAAGGGAGGTGGTGGTAGTTGATAATGGAAGGATGGAGGGGGAGATGAGGGGGTATGAAGCTGTGTCCGAACACCAGGCCATTCTTGGTTTCCTGGCTACGGCATCGACAAGGCCTGGATACTTTCTCTGGATCGCTAGTGTACCGAGGTGTTTATCAGTTGTTTCTGTTATACCCTTGTTTGTCGTTAGTTGTTGCTTAGAGGTTTGTACAGATTGTTATCCCTGTCAGATGTTTATCAAGTTTTGAACATTAACTATATCAAATATACGACCAAGATTTAAAGCACATACAATCGTCATATACACTTGCAACTCACAGGTAAACAGTTCATGTTTCTCTATCTGCTTCACGATTTTTTTTTTCCTCCTTCTACGTTCTCACTTCCTTCTTTTCCATTCGTTGCTTCAGGTGGGTAGGTGATGCCCTCAGCAGATTAGTGTCCGCACTATTCCTGCTTCATCTGAGGCATTCTGTTTAATAAAAATAATAATAACAATGATTTTAATAATAATAATAATAATAATAATAATAACAACAACAACAACAACAACAACAACAACAATAATAATAATAATAATAATAATAATAATAATAAGAGTAATAATAATAATAATAATAATAATAATAATAATAATATAATTATTATTATTATTATTATTATTATTACCGATAATAATAATCATAATAATAAAATTTTATTATTTTTTGTATTATCTATTTATATACCGGTATGTATGTGTGTATATATGTCCATGTATGTATGCATGTATGTAGGTATCTAACATATACAGTATCTTTGTCGGCTGAACAATCTCCGTATCTGTCTACCTAGCTAACTACAATACTTACCTCCTGATGTATGTATGTATAAATATATGTATTTATGTATTTCTCAATTCTCACTGTCACACTTACTGTACACATTAACCTTGGAAGCAGGAAAACCCATCAAAGGGTCGACTCACGAGCTAAATAGAACACCACGGCTCCAAGTACAACAAAGAACACTTGTTCTGAAGGACCTCTCTTGAGGACGAGGGGGCAACCACACACGTGCCGTGCACATGATCTTGTTTATATGTAAGTTCTCTCTCTCTCTCTCTCTCTCTCTCTCTCTCTCTCTCTCTCTCTCTCTCTCTCTCTCTCTCTCTCTCTCTCTCTCAGTGGTGGGCAATACAACCATTTTTTTTTTTTTGTAATCGCAATTGCTGATTACTTTAGGGAAAATAATTGATTAGTAATCGATTACCATTCCGATTACTGGAATCTGGGCTTATATGTTGGTTTTTCAAGGCCCTACTCCTTACTGTATCTACCAGTAGTACTGATAGATACAGTACGGAGTCAGTACCTATACCCGTACAAATTTAGTGAGTGGTTACAATGATTTCTTACAGCCAGTTCACAGGTATAACAATTATCAGCCTAATTTAGTTAGTGGTTACAGTGATTTCTTACAGCCAGTACCGACATATTATGGAAAAGTATTTTACTCCAGCTAATCCCAGTCAGTTTTATTTCCAAGGAAGTGTACAGTCTGTTCTCTACCCCCTGTTGAGTGCCTTCCCTTTTCCCTCTCTGCCCTCTGCTCTGTGGCCACAAGCGCAGGCAGCCACTGACCCCCTTGTATCGCCTGCCCTGCCTCCCCTCTCTCTATATTAAATTTCTATGTGATATTAAGCGAACTCATTACTTGCATGCATTATTACACACACACACACACACACACACACAGCTGGTAGATGATGCATTGTGGTTTTATCCTAATCTACCTAAATAGCAGTTGTTTTATCATTCCTGTCTAATGCCAACTGTCTAGGGGTATTGACCAGCAATATACTCACTATCTGGCAAATAATACTTTGTAGAACACAAGGGAAGATGTTTACATTTTCCAGCTCGTGCCTTACCAACTAGCGTAGTGCTCTTGCACCCACTGGCATTAAAGAAAACGGTCAAAACGTACATAGCGTTTTCTTTTATATCTCAGAGAAAATAATATTTTTCTGATACATTCAAAACGAAATTTGCATCTTCTGTAGTAATCGTTTCAAGTAATCGGTTATAAAAAAAAGTCGATTACTACATTTTTTAGAAGTAATCGAAGTAATCGATTACAAATAATTGATTACGCCCATCTCTCTCTCTCTCTCTCTCTCTCTCTCTCTCTCTCTCTCTCTCTCTCTCTCTCTCTCTCTCTCTCTCTCTCTCCGTATATCTATCTATTTGTCTTTATATCTATCTACTTGTTTATATATATATATATATATATATATATATATATATATATATATATATATATATATATATATATATATATATATATATATAATGGAACAGAGGACGGAAAAACTAATGAATAAAAAAATAATCCATACACCAGATTATTGGCGTCCTCCATTCATAAAAAAAAAATCTGACAATGACTTGAACAGCTGTAGGTTGAAATTGATGGAGAGACAGCTCTGGGGAAGGGAATTCCAGAGAGATACAGTTCGGGGAATAATAGAATTCTGATGGGCAGAAGTTCTGCATTATGGATGTGTGACATTCCAGTCATGAGCGCTTCCAGATGCCCATGTAGTGGCACAATGGACGCAACTTCATCTGAGCATTTGCCATCAAAGTATCTATAAAATAATGTAAGGGAGGCAACATTCCTTCTTACTTGCAGGGAAGGTAATTTATTTGTAATAGCAGTTTTTTTTTTTTTTTATACCAGAGCAGAGGAAGGAAAAACAAATGAAAAATAATGCATACACCAGATTACTGGTGTCCTCTGTTCATAAAATATCTGTAACAGACTTGAACAGCTGTGGGTTGAAGTTTGGAGGGAAACAACTCTGGGGAAGCGAGTTCCAGAGAGATGCGGTTCGGGGAATAAAAGAATTCAGATAGAAGTTCTGCAATATGGCTGAGTGACATTCCAGTCATGAGCGCTACCAGATGCCCGTGTAGCACGAGAGAAAGCATGGAGAGGTGGCACCATGGACGCAGCTTCGTCTGAGCATTTACCATAAAAATATCTGTATAATAATGCAAGGGAGGCAAACATTCCTTTTTACTTGTAGGGGAGGTCGTTTATGTGTAATGGCAGGGTTGTTAATAGTTCTAACAGCTTTGTTCTGATTTTTGTCTAGTTGTTTTAATGGAACCTCTCCACATCCATTCCACAAGGGTGAGCAATATTCAAGCTGAGACCGCACATGACATAAATTATAGCTAACTGCTCGTCAGTGAAGAAGTTACAGACTCTGTACAATAATCCAAGCTTCTTTGAGGCGGTTTTAGCAAGTGATCCAACATGAGAGGTCCAGCTGAGGGCATTGTTAAGTGAGATACCAAGAATTTCAATACTTTTGGAGATGGGAATATTAGTAGCATTGAAGGTAATACACGAATCTGGCAATATCTGTCTATTAGTAAATTGTATATATTTAGTTTTACTAGCATTAAAAGAGACAAGGTTGTTTTGTCCCCATTCACTGATCGGAGATAGGTCTTCATTTATGGAGATGGCCATACTGAGTTGAAAGGTAGAGATATTAGACTTTGTAAATGGGTGTCTGAGTGTGAATGAACTATGTAGTGTTGAGTCATCTGCATATGAGTGGATGGGACTGTGGGTGACAGATAAGAGAATAATATGAACCAGGAATAGGGTTGGCGCCAGAACTGATCCCGCGGCACGCCGGCGTTAACAGAGTGGAAAATGTAATATATATCATCTACTTTTACTCTTATTTTCCTGTCACCAAATTATCAGGAAATCAAAGGAACAAAAGACATTAGTCCATAGCAAGGGAGTTTGGACAGCAGGGAACGGTGGTTATTCTGTCGAAAACTTTAGAAATATCAAGGGCCACTGCATGAGTTTCTCCATGTAGGTCAATTGATTGACGGATGGTATGAGTTAGGAGATTGAGAATGTCAATGGTGGATCTTTCGTGGCGAAAACCATATTGTCTGTCACTAATTAAGTTGTTGGATTCAAGATGTTTAACAATATGCTTATTAATTAAAGTTTCAAATACCTTACCAAAAGAAGATGT
Organism: Coenobita brevimanus; assembly: GCF_032717465.1. Lineage (NCBI taxonomy): Eukaryota > Metazoa > Arthropoda > Malacostraca > Decapoda > Coenobitidae > Coenobita > Coenobita brevimanus. Next base: position 31,746,529 of record NC_137003.1, read on the forward strand.
GACAGCTATTGGTCTGTAATCAGAGGGGTCAGAGGAACTCCCTTTTTTCGGAATTGAGTGAATATTGGCTTCTTTCCATGAATTTGGGAATGAAGAAGTACGTATGCATAGTCTGAATAATTTAGCTAGAACGGAGGCAAGTTCAGGGGAACACTTTTTCAAAACAATTGGCGGAATTCCGTCTGGGCCTGGAGCATTGTTGGTGGGTAAATTGTCTAGGATGGATTTTACGTATCTTGTCTGTATTTTAAGTGGGACAATTTCGGGAGAGTTAAGGTCTTGTACTTGGACATTCTGGCTCTTGTTTTGTTGTTGACGTTG